>NC_068299.1:4901617-5276617 GCF_025860055.1 Xyrauchen texanus | reverse complement strand
CGTCATAAAACAGTGGTTCACAACTCTATCTGTTATGATGGGGTTGAGCACAGCAGGGGAAAAAAAGCTGAATCAGGAAAATTAAAATATGATAAATAATAAATCTGACACACTAAGCAAAATTAAGCCAAATCCACAAGTGTTGCGTTAATTTATACAGGCTATGATTATTGCATCTGCTTGTTTTTACAAAATGTAAATATTATGTAAAATAACGCTCATAGAATTACACTATTAATGAATTTCAACGCTTATTTAAAAAGGTAGCAATTTACAATAAATTTGTATACAATTACCAACAATTAACAATTCACTTACATCATTTATTAAACTTGCTTTGTTAATTTCTGCATATACTTACACATAATTAATATTAAAATTTGTATACAATTATATTAGTTCATGCAGCAACTAAAATATACAACAAAATGCAACAAAGTATACATTAAAGTGAGGATAAAAATATGGACAAAAATGGATGAACATTGTCAATGATGACAGATTTTCACACAGCCAATCCCCACGAAGTGACAGTGATTGTTTATATTTGACAACCATCTAGATTACAATGGAAATGAATGGGGTCAATCCGTAAACATTAAAATACTCAAGACGTAAATTATATGGGCTCTATTTTCATTGGGGGAAAACGGAGCGCTTTGCGCAATCACCATGCACAACATCTTATCCAATTTTCATGAGAACACTAATTCTAAGTATGATTTTCATGCCAGCGCAAAGCGCAAATGGGCATGAATGGGAGTGTTTGTGCTACTGTGAGTGTATGCGCGCAAAGTGTGGGTGTATTGTATGTAAATTCAGTTTAACTTGGGTCAAACGTTTTGGGTAGCCTTCCACAAGCTTCTCACAATAAGTCGCTGGAATTTTGGCCCATTCCTCCAGACAGAACTGGTGTAACTGAGTCAGGTTTGTAGGCCTCCTTGATCACACATGCTTTTTCAGTTCTACCCACAAATGTTCTATCAGATTGAGGTCAGGGCTTTGAGATGGCCACTCCAATACCTTGACTTTGTTGTCCTTAAGCCATTTTGCCACAACTTTGAAGGTATGCTAGGAGTCATTGTCCATTTGGAAGACCCATTTGTGACCGAGCTTTAATTTCCTGGCTGAGGTCTTAAGATGTTGCTTCAATATATCCACATCATTTTCCTTCCTCATGATGCCATCTATTTTGTGAAGTGCACCAGTCCCTCGTGCAGCAAATCACCCCCACAGCATGATTCTGGCACCCCCATGCTCTTGGGGTTCGCCTCACCCTTTTTCCTCCAAACATATCAATGGTCATTATGGTCAAACAGTTACATTTTTGTTTCATTAGACCAGAGGATATTTCTCCAAATGTAAGATCTTTGTTCCCATGTGCACTTGCAAACTGTAGCCTGGCTTCTTCTGTAGCAGTGGCTTCTTCCTTGCTTCTTCCTTGCTGAGCAGCCTTTTAGGTTATGTCGATATAGGACTCGTTCTACTGTGGATATAGATACTTGTCTACCTGTTTCCTACAACATCTAACAAAGAGGCACTGAGTTTGAAGGTAGGCCTTAAAATACATCCACAGGTACAAGTCAGTACACCTCCTATCAGAAGTTAATTGGTTAACTGTCTAAAGGCTTGACATCATTTTCTGGAATTTTTAAGCTGATTAAAGGCACAGTTAACTTAGTGTATGTAAACATCTTACCCACTGGAATTGTGATTTAGTCAGCTAAAGTGAAACAATCTGTCTGTTAACAATTGATGGAAAAATTACCTTTGTCATGCACAAAGCAGATGTCCTAAACAACTTGCCAAATCTATAGTTTGTTAATATTAAATCTGTGAAGTTGTTAAAAAATTCGTTTTTAATGACAACCTAAGTGTATGTAAACTTCTGACTTCAACTGTACGTTCGAATTCTGACGAGAATCACATTTTCCATCCATATAAAAGGAACATGTCACTGTTATAGAATTATGCCTGGCATTCATCATCAAGAACGCAGTTAATGCACAAAAGAACATAATTTTCAGTTCTTCTAATTCATTACATGTAGTCTATTTACACTACCAAGTTATTATGAATGCACTGTTTTTGATTATATCACTGGTGCTTGAGGGAATGGCTATAATAGGACACAGATGGTGGAATCACGGGAAAAAAACCTCAGAATTAAATTGCAGTTAACCCAGTCCATTTTCGCGTTGCACGGAAGATTTTGCCAAACCCTCTTGCACCTAGACTAAAATACCAAAACTTCATGGCCATGGACTATGCACTTATGACATATGACATTGTGCTTGCTCTTAAAATAGGGCCCTATGTGTGCTAATCTAATTTTAGCATGATAAAATCACTTACTTACTTTTAAAGTTTTAAGTTATATCCAATTTTACAACTTAACTTGACTACAACGTAATGCCGTCTCTGAAACTCTAAAACCCTAAAACAATTGTAAAAACGATGATTTAAACAACTCTACAGCTCAAATGATACACAAAATTAACAGAAAATGTAAGTGCTTTTATAAAATTATAAGCTTCATATTTGTTCCTTTAAACCCTCCAAAAACTGGCCCCATTCACTTCCATTCTAAGTGCCTAATTTCTTCCAACACCACAGTTATCGTTATTGGCTAAATCCAATAGCGGTTGACATTTATTTTGGACTAACTTGATCTGACAATGGAACATGATAAATATATATATATATATTTATATATATAAAGGTAAATACCCAAAATTAATGCATTCTTAAAAAAAGATATGGTTCATTGTTTGATCGTGATGGCTAATGCATTAGCTAATGTTAACGAATGGAACATTATTGTAAGGTGTTACTATTTTTAGGACATTTTTATTACCTTTGTATATTAAACAATTTTGGTACTATGTTGGGTCGTTTTTTTATGTCTAATGTCAAATCTAGGTCCTGAAGCAAAAGCTAATGAGAATGGCATAGACAACTGCCAACATCGCCAATACCAGGGTCTGCCACTGGGGGTGGCACTCCAAAAAGTACAGTTTGTTTTTTCAGTTGCCCAAAACTGTGCCATCATCATATTGATTCATCTCAAAGGGCTGCCACAGGCAGATGTGAGACAGATGGCACCGGATAGACTATCATTACAGTGGCCTCAGACCACTCGCATACAGCAACGGAATGTTACAGTGGTGAAGAAACTTTGAAAGTCTCAGTGATGCAGAAAGAAGAGCGTCGGAGACCGCGAGGAGACGACAGGTGATAGAAACAAACACAGAGATGCTGCAACTAGAGGAAACCCACGAGGGCTTTAAGAAATTGGTCATGAAACCAATTTCGATGAAAGAGACAACGCTGCCCTTTCTAACATCAACAGCTTGCGTACATCACCAGGTTTTACTGTTCTTGAGATCCCAGCAGACTACACAAACACTCTCTGTCTCTCTGTCTTCACACTCTGTTTTCTGTAGCTGTCTGCTTTTGGGAGAGAATTCTCAGGAGTCTGTGTTAGCCGTAGAGTAGAGGTCTTCATCTGTCTGTACTGCAAATCTAGGCTCTGTTTACACTGAACCCAATTTTGACATTTTCTGAACAAATGAGTGAATTCAGACACAGCTGCACTGTTTTATTTATTATTATTTTATTTAAACTCTCTTTATTATTAATTCAGACCAGGTTTTGTTGATATTTTTTATTTATTTATTCATTCATTTGCACTATTGTTATTTTACTTTATAACAAAGTGGCACATACAAAGTCTGATTGGTCAATCCCAGCATTCTGTAATCTTAAAATATTTTTGTATGACCCCTATAGAAAACTGAATAATTAACTGTTGTCCTAGTCAACTGATTTCCTACATGGCTGTGCTAGTTTCATGTCTCTCATATCAGTCCAAATAATGAAATCAGTGAGTAGCTGTGTAATAAGCAGGATAAGTCATTATTGCCCAGTCTGGGTAATAGCCTGGTTTTGCGTTGCTTTTGTAATACAAATGTACAGTTTTTGTCATACCAATAACACATACTAAACTGAATTGAGAAAGAAAGAGAGAGAGGGAGAGAGAGAGGAGAGAGAGAGAGAGAGAGAGAGAGAGAGAGAGAGAGAGAGAGAGAGAGAAATGGTTAAAAGAGATTTGAGTAATATAGTCACAGTGCAAAGCTGAGCTGAAAACATTGAGCTTTTGTGTGTAGTAAACCGCTCTTCACTGATTTAACATGCTCACACATAAAAAGCCCAGCAATGGGCATTAAATGCGTTTACAGTAGCAATAACCCCATTCCCTCACTGAAGAGGACCACTGCCACCCAGATTTAAGCAGGCTTGACAGGCATTCAGCAATAAATGTCTCTTTGCGGATGCTTGACTTGAATTGGTGTCACTCGTGGAGAACTTAATTTATAGAGGCAGTTATAGCATGGTCGGAAAGAGAAAACGAGAAAAGAAATGCAAGGAGAGCGATAGAGAGGCTTTGGGAAAATGGGAGTGGGATGATAAAAGTCCTATTCAGACAGGGAGAGGTTTCCATGAGGTGTTTAGGTAAGTGTGTGTTTCATAAACAGACTTTGTAGTATTAATCCTATCAGGGGCGCTGTAATGGGCAGAAGGATAGGACGATTCTAAGGGCTCTGGACAGATCGGGGGCTCAGCAGAACCCCCAAGACTTTTCCTGCGTGATTTTGTTAAACTCAAGACTACTCTTAGTCTTGCTTGATAATAACATATGATCTAGTGTGTAGGATCCCCTTAAGATGTTCAGTGGTTTATCCCAAAAGCATTTTTTAAGCGCTAAATGTGCTTCCCATCTGTACAGCGAGAGGTGCGACTCGTGCGCTTCCCGCACACTGGATGTGTCAAAAATCAGGCTTAACTGGATCGTGGTGAGCGGTAAACACTACTGACCACAAAACCTGAATAAAATGGATAATTTTCTATTTTGAAGCACTGTGGAGAATGTCAAACATCTCATAAGGTCAGACAGACCTGACATTATAAACAGCCCCGATGAGGAAAACACCAGAAAACATAATTGGTGACATTAGTGAAGTAACACCAACTGTAGCAACAGGTATGATCTAACATTAATGTTATAGCTTCATTTTAAAACTAATAGGGGAAGGAGAAGTCTACTTAGTTTTATTATAACAAATGAAGTTTTGATTCTTCCATAACAAAATGCAATAGATGGTTTTATAGAGACCATAATTACATTGACCTATTCAATAATGATCAGCCATCCATGGTCAAACCTGCCGTGATTCTTACAAATAAAAAAGTAAAATCAAACTATCAATTTTTTCTGTGTAAAATCTGTTCTTTTCTAATGCTCTCATAGAAGGAAAATTTATTTTTGTGTTTGCCTTAGATATTACAAGAGATGACCTAACTCTAGTATACATACGTAACTGCCCTCTCTAATACAAATGTGGGTCAAAAAAGACCAAAGTGAAATCTAAACACTTATTTTTTATAAAACGACTTCTATTTTTAAGGTAAATTAACTCTTAATGATAATTGTATAAGTCATTTACATTTTTAAATACTTTATATATATTTTATTCAATTCTGAATACATTCAAACACACTGGAAATGAAGTATACACTTTTTGGGTGACATAAAATAGCCTGTATAACAGAAATATGGGCATGTTCTATGTTTGGTGGTAAAATATGAAATGTTTCAACAACACTACCCACACAAACACATACATATACGTACAATGTACTAGGATCAAATGGTTTTATAACAAAAACAAAATGGTTATAAACTTGTATATTTACAACCTTATGTGCTCCATATTGCTATATGACACTATATTTCTATATTACTCCTCAATCAGTCAATGTATTACAAAAAATATTACCAGCATTAAATGCATTGAATATCATCTATGGGTTATGTATAACCCACATATGCATTCTAGGGGTTGTCATGGAAATTTGTAAAAACAAAAATAAAGATATTCACCTATATTTTACAAAAGTGAGTTCACACGATATAACTCATTGCTTGAACACTATAGACACATGCTTAAACCAAATTAACATAACTTGAAGTTGTACCTTAAACAAAGTGTAACCATACCTTAAACAAAAGCACTGCTTTGCACTTTAGTTGCAATTCTGTAACACACTTGCTCCTAGACATTACACACTATTTCATACGTAAGACACTTAGTTCAAAAATGAAATCTCAGGGTACCATTGGGAAAACACATCTATTCAAAATACACCACACATTGGTTAATTGAAAAGACGAAGACACACACCTGAAAATACTTACTTACAAAACTGAACACCAATCAGCCAGCTACAAAAAGGCCTCAGTTAAGCCATTTTGAGAACTTTGCAAGCATGGAGGAGGGGAAAGCTAGAGGCAGAGGAAGAGGAAGACAGAGAGAGAGAGGAGGACGTGGTCTAAGAGGCCACGCAAGGACCATAATTTCGGATGACATAAGAGTACTTGCCCCCTTACTCGCCATTTCTAAATCCTATAGAGGAATTTTTTTCCGCTTAGAGATGGCGCGTATATGACCGTCAACCACATGCCCGTATGCCTCATCTGCAGGCAATGGAACAGGCCTGCGGAGACATTATTTTCCCCGATGCTGAGCAAGAAAAGACATTGCTTGTGATGTTGATGAGATCCTGTGGCCAGACCCCAACAGACGGCAGGATCCATAAGCCCACTTGCGCACAATTGTGTTTATCTGTGTTTACAGTAGTGTGTTGTTTGTTTTATTTTTGATTTAACTGAATTTACTGTACTGTAAAATATACTACTGTAATGTATTGATTTTGAATTCAGTATTTCATTTTTTGGTTGTTGTGAATACATGCCCTCTGTGGAACTGACTAAAAACAGTGAAAACAAAAGACTGCAGTGTTTTATATAAAGTAGACTAGTGTGTTGCTGCTGATCTGAAAGTGTATTCATATGATGTGGATATCATTTTGTCATCAGAGTGACATTTTGACAAAGGATTGTTAGGTTTTGATAGCAGAGTTTCAATTTGACATGGATGTGAATGGTTTATTTCCCAGTGTTGTGTCTTATTTGCCTGCGTGTAGAGTTTTTACACAAAGAGCCAAGTTTTGCAAAACGTGTTCAAGCAACGGGCAAAAACTGTAATTAAGGAATACCTTGAGTGGCAGATCAAAAGACCAATTTATGTAAACATGATGTCTTAAAAACTAGATGCTGAGTCATTGTTTACCCACAAATGTGTTCTAGGTTTAGTCAACATTTAAAACATAAAACAATTATACATTTCAATTAGAAACACAGTCCCAACTCACTAAAATGACATTATTGTAAAGTTATTTCTATTAAATGTATTGTAATTTAAAATACATTTTCAAACTCAAATGTATTTTATTTAGTCTCTTAAGCATGTTTATTTTTAATGGTAACTTTTAATTAAAAGAATTGTATGTGTTGCGATAAGAGACTGCAAAGTTTTCAGGGGGCCCAAAAATTCTTACCGTGCCCCTAAATCCTACGCGAATCAAACAGTCAGTGCATTTACTTCCGCAGTTATAATTGAGCTACAGTTTTCATCTTACTGTATCAGGAATACATGACACAATCATTGGCGGAAATCACGGGGTTCAGGGGGTCAGGACACCCCCTATCTGAGGGTTGTCCCCCCCTAAAATATAATTAAAATATGTGTATTGTAAATAATATAATGATATGTTCTTATAATTATTGTTTAAGAAATAAAATAATACAAATGCAAACGGGGCAACAGCAAAAAAACCTTGGTGTCCCCTTCAAAATTGCTCTTGAGAATTGTTATGTTTATTGTCCCCCCCAACATTTTGATGAAATTTTCGCCCCTGGACACAATGTGTAGTCGAATTTCTGAAGGAAGTACATAAGCTGAAGAAGTGTTAAATACACACCGCACACCACCACCATGCTATAATCACATTATCAAGGTCTTTTAGTCCAACCTCGCAAAAAACTCACCTGATTCACTCTGACTAAAGCAATAACATGATATTTAAAAAAAAAAAGTGCATGTAAATGTGTGGTTTTCTCATGTAATCTTGGTACAAATTTCAGAAAACAAATTAGCAATATTTTTGGTAACTTTGGCAATATCTGAGAAATCTAATCCTGTCCAGATACAGTAGGGATGTCTGTAATTGTGGCATATTCAAACATCCATAATGATTCTCATTTATTTTGACTTTGTTACTGTACCTAAAGCGAATTTTCTTGTGCACTGCCTGGAACACTTTCATAATGGAAAAATACCTTTTTGTAAACTTTCTTGTAAACATAACAGTTGGTGGGGAAAACAAAGTAAAAAATAATTAAATAAATAAGAAATGTAAGCGCAGCGTAGTTCTATCGGGAAGACAAGCAGCTGTACACCATCGCACCATTAGCAGGATAATTCCCAACCAATTACATGTAAACTGTTGCTTTATAAGTCTACTCACAATCTATCACATTGCTGTTTCAGTGTGCTAACACGGCAACCTCCACCACCCCACCACCAACAGTTGAGTCCCCTCCTGCACGGGGGTAGGCTCCTCGCCCCTGCCTCCTATCTCCGGCAGGATATGATGGTTCTGAGTACAACTTCTTCAGTCTGCCAGACGGGGCCCTCGCGACATGGGGCATTCAAGAGAAAACACACTTTGTTTATCAAACAACAGGTCCACCACCTGTACTGGGTGATAGAAACAACAGAACACAACACATCTGCACTTGTGCAAACAAGCAAACTTACTAAATATGTCTGGTGAGTTTGTAGTCGGAGAATAGATGCATTTCTACCCCCAGCTTTATTTGTTTACAACAGAGTTCTCAATCAAACTGAGAGAGACAGACAGACAGAGGAGGCTGAAGGCAGCTACAGTCACACTGTGTCCTAACCTGACGGCAAACGACACATGATAAAATGTATATTTTCTATGTTAATCATAGTTTTGGTGATGATCGACAGTACCAACAGTTTATTGAAGCCTGCATCTCACTGCTTAAAAACTACTTGATTTTGGCCAAGAATGTTAGACCTACTGAATGTTTTCGCAGAGGTATTGATCTCTTCAGTCAGAGGTCTGTAACAAATGCTCACCAGTATCTCTCTCAGTTTGATTGAGTACTCTGTTTCAAACAAATGCATAAAAATGAATCTATTTTCCGACTACATACTCAACACACTTATTTATGAAGTTCGATTCTCTGGTTTGTGTGCAGCTGTGTTTTGTTCTGTTGTTTCTGTTACTCTGGGGGTGGTGGACCTGTCTTTAGATAAACAAAGCTTTCGCTTGAACGGCCCATGTCGCGAGCTGGAGGCTGTGTGAACTGAAGCTTTTGTGCAGTCTCATGAACTCGCAGAGGAGAGTAACGGTCGGTCAACAATTTTACTAAATAATACTTTCGATTTTAATTTGTTTCTCACCAAACCTTATCGTATGCTTTCAGAACAATCATGAGTCTCATGTGATAATTTATTTGACTTCTGAATTATACTTTTGTGTCCTTTTGAAGCTTGAATAGGTGGTCACTATAAACTGCCATTGTATGACACCACTGAGCACACTTTGTTTTTTCACAATTTCTCCCTCTGGGTTAAGAAGAAGAAAGAAAGTCGAACAGGGTTAACGACACAGGGGTGAGTAAACAATGACTGAATTTTCTTTTTTGGGTGAACAATCCCTTTAAATATGTCTAAATGTCATTGCATAGGATACAAAATATCAAACAAGTAGAATCTGCAAACAAACAAGCTTTTCTCAGACCTAACTTCACTTTACTTTATTATGTTTTTGTGACTTTTAATCTGTTGTCAAGGTGGATGTATGAAGTAATTTCCCCTCCAGTTCACACATGTGTTCTAGCAGAGTAACCACAGGTGTAGTTCAGCAAATTAACTTTGGACATGTTCCACTGAAAACTGACAACCAGAAAGGGTCCCTAGGGACTTAATTTTAAATAATATGTATTGTATAATCATTTGAAACTAACAAACTTCTTCATGTAAAATGTTTTGCTTGGAACATTTATTTATCCTATCTTTCTTTAAAATAAATGCCACCTGGTTTATATTTTGTTTCATTTTTAAGTGTTTTAAGTTGTCTTAAAGGGTTAGTTCACCCAAAAATGAAATTTCTCTCATGATTTACTTACCTTAAAGCATTCTCGATGTGCATGACTTGCCTTCTTCAGCAGAACCAAAGGAAAGATTTTTATAAGCAGATTTCAGCTCAGTTTGTCCATATAATGCATGTAAATGGGTGCCATCAGGCTGCATAAAAGTAATCCACGCGACTCCAATCGATCAATTAATGTCTTCTGTAGCAAACTGACTGTTTCTTCCACCAGTTCCATTTCTGTTTGAAGTGAACTAACTCTCACATGACATTCGTTCCTGTTGTACACAAAGTGTGTGCTTCCAACATCCCTCATTCCGCCATTGCGCTTATGTCACGCTTACACGACTGCTGGCAGGAAGCAATTTTTAATTATTGATTTACTTTTTACACAAACCTATCGACTTGCTTCAGAATACATAAATTGATCAACTGGATAATTACTTTTATTCTGCCTAAATATGCCTTTTGGACTGTTAAACAGCCAGCAGCCTGATGGCACCCATTTACATGCATTATATGGACAAACTGAGCTGAAATCTGCTCATAAAAATCATCACTTTGGTTTTGCTGAAGAATGAAGTCATATACATTTGGGATAACTTAAAGGTAAGTAAATCATGAGAGGATTTACATTTTTGGATGAACTACCCCTTTAAGTTTTCTTAACTGTGCAAATACTTTTGGGGACCACTGTATATAATTAACTGCATGTATGAGTTTATTTCCATTTAAATTATTTTAAAAATATATATAATTTTTTATTGTTTTGTGCAAAAGTGAAATTCTTTTGTGAACCCTTCCACCCCATATAATTCATCCTTCAAAAAAAAATTGTTTATGTTCCATGACAGTATGAGAGTGAGTAAATAAGAGAATAATCATTTTGGGGTGAACTGTTTCTTTAAAAATGGTAAAAAAAAAATAAAAAATCAGGTCTGAATAGAGCTAAAGGCAAGATTAAAGAAAAACAGAAAAGTGGCACTTGACAAACAGCAGGAGAGAAAGAAGAGCTGAGCAGTGTCAGATTTTGCAAGCTCATCCTTCATCCTGAACTGCACCTCTGTTCAGTGAAATCAATCCTAATCACATATCACACAGCACTGCGGATTATTTAAACCACTCCATATGTTACACAATCGGCAGCTCTATTAAACTTCCCACGCCAAGTGAAATAAATGAGAGTGTAAAGTGTAAGGTTGCTTTTTCTGATCATGAACACAATGAGGGCAGGAATACATCTGCTCGACGTGGGATGTACACAGCGTTAGTCCTTCTGCGACCTGGTGCTGCTCTCCTTCAGCCAAACTCCTGTGTGCTCAAAAGACAAGTTCACATTTCTGTCCTACAAACAAGTCTGCAGGAGGACAGTCACCTAAATCACCTCAAACATTTAATTTCAGAAATCTAGGGGTAACCATTGATGGTGAGCTAAATTTCACAGACCACATCTCAAAGACTGCAAGATCATGTAGATTTACACTCTACAATATCAGGGAGATAAGACCCTTCCTCTCTGTACATGCCACACAACTGCTCGTTCAGTCACTTGTCATAACTAGACTGGACTACTGTGACGCCCTAATCACAGGCCTTCCTGCATGTGCTATTAGACCTCTCCAAATGATCCAGAATGCAGCAGCACGTCTGGCCTTTAATGAACCTAAGAGAGCACATGTTACAGCACTCTTTGTCTCTCTCCACTGGCTGCTGGTTCATGCACGTATTAAATTCAAGGCCCTGATGCTGGCATACAAAACAGTCACTGGGTCTGCTCCAGCATACCTAAAAACATTTATGCAGAGCTACACACCCGCCAGAAGCATGCGGTCGGCTAAGGAACGTCGCCTTGTCGAACCAAAACAAAGAGGCACCAAAACACTTTCCCGTACTTTCAGTTTCATTATACCACCTTGGTGGAATGACCTTCACAACTCCATCTGTGAAGCTGACTCACTCTCTATCTTCAAAAAACGGCTAAAAACACATATTTTCCAAAAGCACTTAACCAGTCACTAAAAAATTAAAAACAAAATGTTTTTTTAAGTATTTACAATTCTTGTTGCACTTAAATCTGTTTTGTATACTATTCTGATGATAGTGAAACTTTTTAGTATGGCACTTTTCGTACCACTGTCTCCTTAAGATGATTCGCTTATGTTTTCCTCTTTTGTAAATCGCTTTGGATAAAAGGTTCTGCCAAATGAATAAATGTAAATTTAAATGTAAATTATATAAATCACTACATATTTCAGTACATCGGTCTGTTCCTCACACATATCTATATGAATTCAGATGACTAAGAATATGCTTTTATGGTACTTTTTGTCCATTTTAGATCTTGACAGTAAAAATCCACTTTTTGGTGTACGAAACCATAGAAAGAACAACATGAAGGTGAGTAAATGAGGAAAATAATGTCATTTTGAACTATTTCTAAGGTGTTTATTTTGGCTAAATCTTTATTTCCCACTGTTCTCTTTTTGAAATACTGGATACGATTGCTCGTGCAATTTATTTCAAATAACTCTACACCTCAGATTTTAGACTTAACTGCTCCTAAACATCAAGTAAAAAAAAATTATACAAATTTGCGGTTGATTATTTTATGATCAGAGAGTCTATTCCTAGTGGGCGGTTCTTGGTCAGAATAAGCTCGTCAAAATTCAAAAGTCTGGAAACACCCATTAAATAGGAAGATGATATCACATACCATGTCTGAGTTCATCAGTGACATGTCCAATTCATCTGTAATGTTTTATAATCACTGACTTGATACTGAATATGTCACATGAGGAGAGATCCAGTTTCCCTTTGATTGCAATCAACAGCAATTTTAGATCGATCAATTTGAAAGCACTATGTCTGCAATAGCAAACTTAATTGAAATGATGATGATAACTGCATTTATTTTTGCATTCATTTGCTAAGCAGATGCTTTTACCTAAGCTAGAGGTTTATGTGTGTTTCCTAGGAATTGAACATATGACCTTGGCGTTGCCAGTGCCATGCTCTACCATTTGAGCTACAGGAATGATTATGATGATGGCGATGATGTCAGTGCTGACCAAGGCATGAAGCAGAGCGCCGATGAAATGTAATGCGAACTGATCAGTCGTAGCAGCACTGAAATTGAGATCAGAGAGATGGAGAAATATTGAAGTTGGTGTGGTAGCTCAGCCATGTTTTGGTTTTCATCTAATGGATAGAAAGGAGCCCATATGCTACCTCAGAACAACATATATTTACTTGAGAAGTGAAATTGCATTCAATATTAAGTAGCAACACATTAAAATAGTGTTTACTTACAGTAACATCAGCTTTCCAACATCAAACATTTCTGATGACCGAGTCTCTCCCTCCCACTATCATCAAAGGTACTTCTGGTACAAGTTAAAACCATTCTTGTCTAACACTCCTCCTATAATTTGTTCTCTCTCGTGGCCAATCAAAGGCTGTTAAACAGTGTTTCTTTGTGAAGTCGTCTAGTGTAATGCATTAAGATGCCGTGCACACTGAGGTGCCAATGAAAAGCTCAGTTTCTGGAACACTCCACAACTGGAGGCTTTACACAACACACACAGCACCACCAAACTGCTTTAATATTCCATCAGCTCTCTGTTTCTCACCATCACATCCTTCATCCTGGCCTGTAGTTAATTTTCCTCTATCCTCAATCTCATACAAACTGAATAAAAACTGGGTGTGGGGAGGGGAGGGGAGGGGGCAGGGCATATTATAAACTGATTTCCTGAAAGGTAGGTAAGAAGTAGCAAGATTCAGCTTCATTGGCGATTTCTCAGGGCCAGCAAAGCCTTGCCCAGACGTAAAATATCTAATAAATAAATAATTGTTCATCCTTTCGTTCTCATTGACCTATTTGCCTATGTATTTTCAATCGCTTTCCACTCCTAAATCATCTACAAACAAATAGCAAACAAAATAAAACATTTATCCAATTAGAATTTATTCCTAGACGCTTACAAGCAAAGTGTGACAACTGTTTCACAAATTGCATGCCCGAAGATGAAGCAGCACGTGAGTCTGAACTCCACCACGTCAGGCCTTCAGAATTTCCACAGAATCCCTCAACACTGCAGTGAATAGGCATCTAAAGTGAGATTGTCAGATTCATCAGCCAATCAGATTGATTTAGTTGTTCTTGTGGGTGTGGTCTGCTGTCATCACCACAGAGAATGAGATCCTTATGGATTTAAAAAGCTGAGATGTTCTGCATGATCGTGCGATTGATTCATTAAACAGGAAATGAGGGCTGATGTTCTCATCAAGTAAATTGGTAAGTGCGTTTTGTATTGTTATAGCAACATCAGGAGTTTTCTAAGTGTAAATTAGGCTGCTTGAGCATTCAGTGTCGGATCAAGTTTTGAAAAGTAACCATGTACCGTGACGAAACAAAATGTATTGCAAGCTAAATTTAAATCGCAAATATTATTAGAGAGTTTTTCTTGGTATTAGACCTCCTTGGTTCTGGCTTTCGTGCGTGGACGTGTTTTTAAAATTTAAATTGGTATTATTTGTTGACTGACATTTAATGTATGATAGGCATACAGTGTCTTCTTCATTGTGAAACTGTGTTTTCTTAATGGCATGAATTGCACTTAAGGCCTAGACTTAAAATGCATGGGCCGTGGCTGTTCAACTTGTAGGCTTCTGGTCTTAAAGGAATGTGTTAACCCAAAACTTTTAAGTCTCATTCAGTCACAGTTGCAGGCTGTCTATTACCCCCAGGTAGGTCGATTCCAACTGGCTAATGTTTTGTTTTAGTGTGGTCCACAGTAACTTATGCTTCCACTACATTGCATCTTCTGTGCATCACTTGCATATTTGCAGATTGACTGTCATGGACAATGCTGTTAGTAACCATATGATCTATGGGATTAATTTTGGATAGGTAGATTTAATTATTTTAGTATTTTGGGTGTTGGGTTTTTGATTTATTAATCCATTGTTTTGTTTATTTTATTTAGTGGGTCAATCCGCTCGTTTGAGGGTGTTTCATCTTTAGGGGAAGTGGGGCGAGTGCTCCTCAGCCAACGCTGTGAGACGGCACTGTTTTGTTCTGCTGTTGCTCCTCTGTGACAGTTATTGTTTTGTTATTTTGTCACTTGGATTTATCCCTGTTACGAATGGAGGCAGCGAAGCAGACGAGGAGATGCGGATCCAATCGCAGTTCAACTTTATTAAGTAAACAAACAGGCAAAACACAGGAACAAAGGAAAAACCCTCAATGGGGAAATAAAACATAAAACACGGGCAGGGAACACATACCAGGCTAACAACAACATTCAACGAACGACAAGGGGTGAACAAAAAGCAGGGCTTAAATACACAGTGAGTGATGACTGAATGAGATACAGGTGAAAACAATGAACAAAATGGCAGTGAAGATGGCAGGTGGATTCTGGGAAGTGTAGTTCTAAACAATGACAAGTGAACACGAAGGCTAACCAAAAGACAAAAGTGAAAACTAAGGAATGCAAAGGTGGCAGACAAAGGGCAACAGTGAAACAAGACAAGGAATTCCTAACAATCCCTGCCATTTTGGTTTATTTTTCTTTGTGGTCATTTGGTTTCACGGTAACGCTGGTGGCCCGAGTGGAAGAGTGGCTCTTGTTTCAGAACCTCCTATTGTGAAACGTGCTGTTACCAGTGCACACTAGCCCACTTATTTGTTATATTACCACCAGCGGCATATTTGGTTTGTTTGTGTTTTGTGTGTATTTGCTTTGTTTCTTTCTTCGTGTGTGTGTTTTCTTTGAGGCACTGAGCGGGAAGGTTTGGTCGCCCACTACTCAAGAACGCTAAGTGTGCCTGTTTGTTTATTTTGTTTTAGTATCTGGTGGAAGCCTGGCTCATTTGTGTTTGTATTTTCAAATACAAAAAGTATTTGTTTGTATTGATACCCATGTCTCCTCTTGCCTTCTGTGGTAACGAATCAGTGTGCCCTATTCTGTGTAGTAAATTCCCTGTTCACAGAAATGGGGTGGCATAGTCTGTTTGATTATTCTCTCAGCTCGATCACATGCAAATCTTCATACATTAACAGCTTGACATTAAAAACAGCAATGTAGCATTTATCCAGGCTACACCACTAATTGTTAAAAAGTAGCGTGCTTTTGCAAAAAGCTACTATTGTGACAAATGTACTGAAAAAAGTAGTTAAGTTCAGCATGATTGAGAAATCAACTGGACTTCGACATGTTACTCCCGAAAGTTTATATATCCTGAAATTGACCCAGTTATGCCAAATTACTGATATGTGTCATCCCTCATCAGACATTTTAGCATCAATTCAAATGTGTTACTTTTCCTGTGGTGATGATGATAGTGCATTGTGTGAGCAACTTCCGAGACGTGTTCTGGTCCTGTTTGAATCATGAAGTCCTTGCGTTCATATAAACAATTGTGAGTGTGATTGATGAGTTGCCTTTTCGCTCAAGAATTACATTTTTACTCCAACTGAAGGTTAGATTTAAGGTTGGGTTTTGGATTAGCTGGAAGATTTAATAAAATACGCATTCCTGTTGATTGTATTGTATCATTTACAACTAAAAATGCTCACTTTTTGCGCACCTCTGTGGACATTTCCGCAAATTATTTTCAGCTTCAGCCACTGGGGGCATGGTGTGAGCACAGCAAGATCTGTCTGTTATGTTAGTAGTGTGACTACTTCTAGTTAGTTGCTCCCCAACATTCACCTTCTACACTTTCTTCACTTCTCTCTCTTCCTCTGAAGGAGGTTGTCGTATGACCTTGTGAGCCTTGATCGGTAGGTGGTGAGGTTTTCTTTTTTTTTTTTTTTTTTTTTGCCATCTGATCTTTCTGTTTTCAGAACTGTATTGATCCCTCTTCACTGAACTCTCAAGGACGGAAACCAAACCCAGACGACCCCCCCTCCCCATATCAAACTTCTCCACCATTTTTGCTTCTCTTTGTTCTTTTCTCTCTCTGATCGAGGCCCAAGGTTGCAGTGGCCAGCAGTATGAATAAATAATATGAAGAGCAAGATCGCTTTCAGAAAGCCATTTAGGCTGCTACTGTGTTACTAGTCAAGTCAACTCATATTTGCATGTATAGCGCCTTTCACAACACACATCATTTCAAAGCAGCTTCCAGAAGATCAGGCATTAACAGAAGATAAAACTGTAATGTCTATAATGTCTTAGAGTCATCATTGTGTAATTTGATAAAATATGATTGTGAATTATGTTTAAAAATAAGTAAGTAAATAATAATTATATTTATAACCCCAGTGAGCAAGCCGAATGCAACTGTGGCAAGGAACACAAAACTCTTTTTTGAAAAATTACCTTGGGAGAAACCAGACTCACCATGGAGGCCAGTTCCCCTCTGGCTAACATCATGAATATAATGCCAATATTACATTAATTACAATATTATAGTGCAAGTCATGGTTTAAAATTATTAAACTTAGTATGTGTTAAGCGTCCGTGTTTCAAACAAAGATTTTGTATGAACTGTAAGATTAATGACTAATGTCTTTGAAGTGCATCCTGGATTAACTGAAAAAGTTCACATAGATGCAATTGTCCTTATTAGTTGGCTGATGAAGGGTTTTGTTGTTAATTAATTGATAGTCTATGTATTCCATTTCAAGAGTGTAGTCCATCATTAGACCGAGGTTATGCAGGCAGAGGTCAGTTAGGTGCATCGCATTTCAACCTGGCTGGTCATTTTTGTGAGGTCTATCCTAAATCCAAGGTTCACGCTCTGGCATATGAAATCCCATGTCTTATGGTTGGAGTTGGCATCAGTTCATCCTCAGAAGTCCATCGTAATAGACTGAAGTGATGTTTGCCTGGCACCGGCTGCTATTTGTCATCATCCCACAGCAACACGTAGCAGTGAAGTCCAACACGAAGCAGGAATGGAGCTGGATCCAGCTGGTTCTGGTGACCTCAGGATAGGAGTCCCAAAGTTGAGACAGGGAAACAAATAAAATAATATTAGCATAGATGCCATTTAATTTATTGCAGGGTTATAGATCAGGATCACTGTTTCTGGTTCCGGCAGACCTAACTAAAGCAGCCTAATTGTGAGTTGAAGGATAAATTAGGTGTATGCCTGGCTAAATAGATGAGTCTTTAGTCTAGACTTAAACTGAGGGAGTGTGTCTGCATCTCGAAAACTGTAGTTTAGGAGACAAATATGAAAAGGATCTACCTCCTTTTGTGGATTTTGATATTCTAAGAACTATTAAAAGGCCAGAATTTTGCAATTGTAATGATCGTGATGGAATATAGCGTGGTTGAATGTCACTTAAGTACTGCGGAGCTAGACCATTCAAAGCTTTGTACGTAGTGAACAGAATTTTAAAATTAATACGAAATTAACAGGTAGCCAATGTAACAACGATAAAATGGGGCTAATATGATCACATTTCTTGGTTCTCGTCAGCACTCTGACTGCAGTATTTTGAACCAATTGAAGTTTATTTATTGACATTGCTGGACATCTTCCCAGTAATGCCTTACAATAATCTAGTCTTGAGGTCATGAATGCATTAACTTGTTTTTCGGCATCAGCAACAGAGAGCATATGAAGTAAAAATGCTGTTTGCTCTACAAACATTGGTAATTAGATTTTCAAAGGACAGATTGGTATCAAATATAACACCTAAGTTCTTCGCTGTTGAAGACGATGCAACAGTACATCTTTCGAGAGTCAAATTATATTTTAGTGTCTTACTTTTAGAGATTTTAGTTCCAATAATTAGTAATCTGTTTTGTCGGAATTGAGAATAAGGAACTTTCTGGCCATCCAATCTTTTTTATTTCATTGATACACTCTGCTAATTTGAGACTTGTGAAATCTCAACAGGTTTGAAGAAATATAAAGTTGTGTATCGTCAGCATAACAATGGAAACTTATTCCACGATTCCAGATAATCTCCCAGGGGAAGCATATACAAGGAGAAAAGCATATAAGTGCAGTCTCTGTACTGTAATGAGGCCTAAATCCTGACTGAAATTGTTCATATATATTGTTTCTCTGTATAAATTAACATATTTGAGAGGATACTACCTTTTCAAATATTTGTGACATAAACGGGAGATTTGAAATCAGTCTATAATTAGCCAGTTCTCCAGGATCAAGTTGTGGCTTCTTAATGAGAGGTTTGATAACTGACATATTAAAGTTTCTTGGAACATGTCCTAAAGATAGCAAATAGTTAATAATATTAAGAAGAGGTTCTGAGATTACAGTGAATACCTCTTTTAAGAGCTTGGTTGGTATTGGATCTAACAAACATGTTGTGACATTTGATGTTTCGATACGTTTTGTTAGCTCTTCATGACAGCAAAAGATTGAAGTTGCAAGTGAGGAAAATTATGAGACACTGTTTCTGAGGTACTGTGGCAGATGATTGCATAATTCCAATTTTATTTAGGATACTTTCAATTTTATTCATGAATATTCATGAATTCATTACTATTGTGCTGTGATGGAATATCTGGTTCTGTTGAGGCTTTATTCCTAACCAATTTAGCCACAGTACTGAATAAACACCTAAATTTGTAAAGATTGTTGTGGTTATTTTCTATGAGTTTTCTAAAATATGCTGACCTGGCAGCTTTAAGTGCCTGTCTTTATCTACAGACACAATCCTTCCATCCACGAAGAAATACCTCTAATTTTGTATTCTTCCACTTGCGCTCCATTTACCGAGCTGCTCTCTTGAAAGCATGAGTGTGATCATTGTACTATGGATCAGGGCTTTTTTCTTTAATTGACTTTCATCGAAGGGGGGCGACACTATCAAGAGTGCTAGAGAAGACTGTATTTATTTTTCTGTTATATCATTAAGTTCTTCTAGGCTTTGGGGATTACTGAGTGTATGAGATAGATCTGGAAGATTACAAGACAAGAGATGAGGAAATCATCTGAGATGTCATCGCTCTGTGGCACAACTTCTATATTATCAAGTCCATATGACAGATTTAAATCTAGCGTATGATTATGGTGAAGAGTTCGTCCTGTTACATTTTGACTCCAAGAGAGTTGAGAATATTGATAAATGCTAATCCCAATGTGTCATTTTCATTATCTATGTGAATGTTGAAATCACCAGCATTTAAAGCTCAGTAACTACAAGATCTGATAAAAAATTTGCAAATTCACCAAGGAAATAATAATAAGGCCCTGGTGATCTACATACTGTAGCAAGGGTAAAAGACAACAGAGTTTTTTTCATTTATGTATATCTTTATCTGACGGTGTCACATTAAGCATTATTATGTCAAAAGACTTAAATTTATATCCTGTCCTCTTAGTAACACCACAATCTTCACTGTAAACTGTAGCAAAACCTCCTCCTCGACCCTTCAGATGAGGCTCATGTTTATAACAATAACCTGGGGAGTAGATTCATTTAAACTAATATATGCATCCGGTTTAAGACAGGTTTCAGTCAAACAGAGCACATCCAAACTATGATCTGTAATAATTTCATTTACAATTAGTTCTTTGGTAGAACGAGATCTAATAGGGTTAGTAGCCCTATCTTTATATGATGTTTATCTTTAATTTGTTTGTTTTGTTCAGGTTTAGCTTATTCACATTTTTTCTAAATTATTTATTGAGGGTTTTGTGTTTGGTAGTTCAGGGAACAGACACAGTTTCTATATGATATCTAGGTGATACAGTCTCTATGTGTTGTAGTTTATGTGACCTGTGTGACATCTCAAGGCAGCTAGCAGACATTCAGATTAACCAGTTTGTCTGCTTCCTGAACTGGGCCCCAGTTAGTCAAATACTATCAATATTAAGACTATGAAACAAATTACTAGAGAAAAGAGCGGCACCATCCCTGGAGGGATGGAGTCCGTCTCTATTCAGCAGGTAAGGTCTACCCCAAAAACCTTCCAATTGTCTATAAATCCTATTCTATTCTCTAGACACCACTCTAGACATCCAGCCATTCAAAGACACTAATAACTATAAACCGCATCACCGCGAATGAGCAGGGATGGGGCCAGAGCATATTACAGTGTCTGACATCATTTTGGAAAATTCACACTTCTTTAACATTATTTCTAGTGATTTCTGACTGGCAAAGCCAGACATCATTAGTGCTGACATGAATAACAATTTTTACATTTAGCATTAGCCAGCACTTGTAAATTTAATTTGATGTCAGATGCTCTGGCACCCAAAATGCATTTAACAATAGTGGCTGGAGTCTCTATTTCCACGTTCCTTACAACAGAATCACCAATAACAAAGGCTCTTTCAACACGATTCTCAGTGGGTGCATCACTGAGTGGGGAGAATCGATTGGAAACCCTAACAGGAACGGGAGAGTGGTGTCGCTTTGCTGAGCAAGTATGCCGCCGAGACGTCACCTAAACATCCTACTGCGGGGACTCTACAGCCGGAACCAAAGTGTGTGTTTTCCTGTCTGTACTTCCCGCATCCAAAACAGTATCTACCGCTTCTCTTTCTCACTGAACTCCACTAGCATTTGGATGTGTGTCTCTAACTCATTAACCTTCTCCGTCAGCCTGACTAATTCCTTACATTTATCACATGTGAATCCCTTACTGCTGATGGAAGAGGCTATTGTAAACATGTGACATGCATTGCAGGAATAAATAACATGATCCGATGCCATGACTTACCGCAGTTGTTGTAGTTGTTGGTTGATTCTGAGCAGCGAGGGTTTGAGATCGATGTGAATCCCTCACGCAATTGGATCAATGCAATAATTGCAGTTACCATGAGCTCATAGTTTGTTAATCTAAAGTATGCTAAATCCATCGGCCCGCATTATTTCAGCATATTTTAAAAAATAAAAAGTTTTTAGTATATGTTTATAATCAACAACTATAAACAGTTTTATATTTTTGAGTGTGTGTGTGTGTGTGTGTGTGTGTGTGTGTGTGTGTGTGTGTGTGTGTGTGAGCGTGTATTTATCACTTTGTGGGGACCAAATGTCCCCATAAGGATAGTAAAACCCGAAATTATTGACCTTGTGGGGACATTTTGTTGGTCCCCATGAGGAAAACAGCTTATAAATCATACTAAATTATGTTTTTTGAAAATGTAAAAATGCAGAAAGTTTTCTGTGAGGTTTAGGGGTAGGGTTAGGTTTAGGGGATAGAATATAAAGTTTGTACAGTATAAAAACCATTATGTCTATGGAAAGTCCCCATTAAACATGGAAACACTACATGTGTGTGTGTGTGTGTGTGTGTGTGTGTGTGTGTGTGTGTGTGTGTGTGTGTGTGTGTGTGTGTGTGTGTGTGTGTGTGTGTTTTTATTTCATTTATGTCAACGGTGCCCAAACTAGGGCCCGTGGGCCAAAGTTGGCCTGTGATGACCTTTGGCAAATCATAGATAACAAGAGCGGGGAAAAAAATTGAAGAAAAAAATATGTCATTGATACAACTCTTCATTTTTAATTGATCTTTTTGTTTTAACCTTTTTTATTTATTTATTTTTGCATTAAAAAACTATAGCTTATTTGAAAAGTAGAGAATATAAGTGATTACATTTTTTTAAATGTATGCGTGCTGTCTGAAAGTTTGCGCCATTTGCCATCCCAGGTGCCACCCCAAAATCTTCACTATGATTAGCCAGCTCCAAAGTCGGAGGTGGGCATTCAATACCGCCCGAGAGAACTTAATTGGTTTAAAATGGAGCAGGAACCGAATCTGTATCAAAAAATTACATTAGGTGGACTCGCAGAACAGTGCGTACAGTCATCCGAAATGAAATATGGCTTGAAAATGTACTATACATTGTGCAGCATTTCATATCCACGTGAATGTGACCATTGAAGCACACCCGTGAATTGATAAAGGGTTGATAAAGTCAGGTGAGGGAGCATTTCAATATAAAAAATGGTTCCGTTCAATCCAAACACGGCACAACATTACGACAAGCACTATAACGAACAGACCAGTACTCTCAAAATTCTATTTTCTGCCCTGCCAGCTAGACAAAAATGGTCCATCCATCCATCCATCGTCAACCGCTTATCCTGTGTACAGGGTCGCGGGGGGCTGGAGCCTATCCCAGCTAACATTGGGCGAAAGGCGGGGGACAAAAATGGTAATGCAGTAAATTAATTCTTCATATTTCATCTTCTTATTCTGACTAAAATCCATTTTGCATCTAACATATGTGTGCATCATACTGTAATTAATTTGTCAAATGTGAGAAAATCTGCATTTATTTGCAACTATCAGATAAAAACAGATAGCAGCAGGTTTTTAATAACCATAAGATACAATGCTATATTTCAGCAGGTTCTTAATTATAATCATGTTTTTGAGTCAGCGAAATGAATAGGTCTCAATTTTTTAATTAGCAGAAATGTGCTTCATAGCTTTTATTTCCTTTCATAATGTAATGCATTCAGCAGTAATCCATCACCTCTTAAGAAAAGAAGCAAAAGTACAATACAAGTTTTAATATCACAACAGGAATACAGTTTATTCCTATTCCTATCCCATTCAATTTGGCAGTCCCAATAAATGTTAATACTGAGTGAAATCCAGGACAATGTGTAGCCTAGGTCTATGATAAGAAATATTTTTAATATCGTCTTTGTCAAAAAACAAAACAATATCCTACATAATAGTATTATGTCATGTCATTGTAATGTATCTTCATCTATCCAAAACTGCACAAAACTACCTTGCGTTCAATGTGAGGAGATGTGCTGTTCTTAAAGAGACAGTACCATGTTTTAAGATGTGCTTACATTTAGTTGTTTACCTGACATTTTATCCAAAGTGACTCACAAATGAGAAAGAGACACAACATACATACAAATGATATTGAAAACAATGATGTGCATTGTGCAAGTATAGGATACTTGATGCATTTTGGAGCCAATCAGGGGAGGACTGGCCATCGGGAGAACCGAGCGGGCCAGTGGGTTGGCCGCGAAACGGGCCGAATGGGCTGCAGTAAGCTAAAATGAGCCGCCGTGTTATGCAGAACGGACCACAAAATGGCGATATGCAGAAAAGGACAGCGAACAGTTGCTGTGACGGTTGCTATGTAAAATCCCGGGCCGATTTCTCTTCCCAGTCCAGGCTGCTTGAAATATCCAAATAAAATAAAAAGTGAGTAAAATGTACTTATAGCAGAGTATTGCAACTTTAATTGATAATTTTAAATGGAAGCCACCAAGAATTGTTTGAAGCATACTTGAAAATATCTTCTGTTAACTCTACTAGCAACATCTGCATAGAAATGTTTCCTAGGTTGTTGTTGTTTTTTTAAGTAAACCCAGCTCCAATTGTTTTTTCTTCAGTGAGGACTATGCCATAATTATTGTATAGCTCTATATTCTCAACAATGGTCTCATTTGTGTCCATAGATTTATCCTAAGAAATTTAGGACGCAAAGTTGATTCTTAAATGAGAAGAATCAGAAATCTATTAAAACTATTGAACAATTAAAGAGCAATGTCTTAGAAGTACAATTTTCCTCTGTTGATGACTGTCAAAACATTTACCAATTTATCTGAATTGACCAAACATGTTGCTTATATCCTGAATAATTCGGGGGAATTTTACAAGCTGGAAGGATCCTAGAAATGCACAATGAGTAGACCAGAATTCTAAACCTGAGCTGACTGCCTTAAACGTTACACAGAGTACAACTCTTAAAGAAGACTGGCTCAGACTACCATGAAAATCTATGCTGATGTAACAGGAGCCAGCTGGTGTGCAGTGTGTAAACCTCACTCTCCTAGAGACTGTAACCTTAAGCCTACTTGTGAGAGCACCCGGCTCCCACGCCGGAGATGTTGGTTCGAGTCCTGTTTGGAGCGGGCGACCAGGACCAGTGGTGCCGTGACCTGGATGGGAGTGAGGTTTAGGGGGGTGAGTGTAACGGGAGCCATCTGGTAGATAGCTGTGTAGTGTGTAAACCTCACTCTCCTGACCTCAAGAGGTGCACTAGTGACTGACGCTAAAGGCTGTAGCCTTTAGCCTCCTTGTTAGCGCACCCGCCTCCCACGCCGGAGACGTCGGTTCGGAGAGGGCGAGTAGGACCGGTTACACTGATCTAGATATTGATACTGATCTGGTAGTCAGTGTTAGTTTGTGCTGGTCTAGTTGATGGACTAACATCTGGTAGTTAGTTTACCTTAAAATTCTATTCATTTGGCAATTATGTGTATTTTTGTAATTTGACGTTATAAATGTTTTAATATAGATAAAGTGTAGTTTGATGAAGTTTCATTATTCAAGGTTTATGCATGTATAGTTTATTTGGAACTCTCCATCTTTACAGTATGGAAGCTGAATCAGATTATTTCTAAGTTTACTAAGTGCTAGTCAAGACTCATACCATATTTGCAGCCGACAACTGGATTAAAAAAACAAGACAAATGAGTTTAGAGTGTAATTGCTATGGTGTGTGTACAGTATGACTTTATTCTGACAGTGAAACAGACCGTCGTTTTGAAGATGCCTGACCTTTACTGCCTCTCTGTTAATCAAGGAGCAGAAAAAAACATGATGTGGTAAAAAAAGGGAGGGTTGGGGGGGTGGGGGGGTATCATGTTTTTAGTTCAGTTGCAGAATGCCAATGCAGAGAGCAACTCAACACTCCCTCTGGGATTGAACACACACCAGAACCCAATGTCCCCATCACCCCTAAATCTCTTTCTGAGCGCTACTGTCACCATCTATAGTGAACGCACCTAAACGTTTGTGTGTGTTTGAGTCAGAGGTGTAAATCTGTCCTTGGAATGTTTGGAAGTGTCTTTTTGTATATATATATATATATAATTGAAAGTAAATGTGACCGCATGCCTATATACCACTTTTTATGCAGCTCCTATTGGTTAAAATGAATTTCTCTTCTTAAAGGGATAGATTTAATGTTGTGTCTGCCTCAGTGTTCAAATGAATTAATTGAAGGAGTGAACATTACACCTATATAGCGCTTTTCTGATATTACTTTTAAAGCGCTTTACACAGTAAACAGGGGACTCTCCTCAACCACCACCCGTGTGCAGCATTCACCCGGATGATGTGACGCCAGCCATAGTGTGCCAGTACTCTCATCACACACCAGCTATTGGTGGAGAGGAGATAGTAGAGTGATAGAGCCAATTAATGGAATTCATGATCATTCGTGTCCCTCTATTTCAACAGTATATGTACAGTACAGGTACATTCAGATCACAAACATATTGACCCTAATGCACACAACTTAACATCAGGAAAGTTAAAGAAACCAATACCAATTCAGAGCATGAGCCTTAAATCACACACATACACACATATCTAATCATTCAAACACATGCACACTGTCTAGTGAGCCGTGAAGGCCCAGCACCGCAGGCAATACCGGCTGATGGTATATGCAGTAATGTTCTCATTAGTTTCTATTCAGACAGTGTGACTATATTCATGCTCTTTATTATTATCCTATATTCAACCTGTTGTCATCACAATGTCCTGAAATTTTTAATGGAAATTGTGGATCATATTTTAGAATAGAAAATTCCTCATTCTGATGGAATTTACATCAGATTGGATTTTTTCCTGATGCAACCTGGACAACTAATATATGTAGAAAGGTCGTTGGTAAGATGGGTGTGGGAAGATGGGTTTATTATGTGATCTGATGGCACTGGACAGAGCTTCTGTGGGAGTGACATTTACACACCTACTGTTTTCAACTCACTTTTACCTTATATAACACACAGACACACACACACACACACACACAGAGAGAGAGAGAATAAAGAGGAACAGTAATTCCTAAAGGCTGTGTGTGAATGCTGACCTTTCTGTCAAACAGCATCCACAAACATACTGTCTTGTGTGTTGATATATGAATGCACGCCATTCTGTCACTTACATTTTTAAATAATTATATTTAGTACTTTGTGTAGTGCATTATTAATATTTCTGTTCTTAAAGGGATAACTCACACAAAACATTTAATTATCTTATCATTTACTTATGCTCATGTTGCTCCAAACCACAATTACTTTCTTTCTTCTGTTGAACACTATAGGTGGGATGTTAGTGACTGACAGCCTCAGTCACCATTCACTTTGATTGCATCTTTTTCTTTTTTTTCTCAATAAGCAAGTGCGTGGGGGATTGTCCCTGTAATAAGGGCACTGTAAGTTGCTTTGGATAAAAGTGTCTGCCAAATGCATATATGTAAATGTAAATAATCTTGCTTAAGCAGATGCAATCAGCACTGAAATTAAATTACGTATTTAAAAGTATTTAAATTACGTCATTGTCATTCCTTTCTGTCCAAACACACCTCTTTTCTATGTAAATTAGGATCATTATAGATTGCGCTTCATTCACAAAAATTGCCCCAGTGCAATTTACATTGCTTGCAAATTGCATTTAGCATAGATTTTGCAGGCGTATTTGCACTGTTGCCTGATCTGCATAATTTCCTTAGTGAATGGCTTGCGAAACCAGCGCAAAGCATGTACTAATAAATAACACATTCATCAGGCACATTTCATTCAAAGTGAATTCACCTCAGAAAGTTACCCAAAAAATGATGAATTAAGTGTTTTGCTTTTGTTCAACATCTTTGAACTGGAGCTCTGGTAACAATATGCTTTAGTTATAGTTAAATAATAAGGTGACCTGCAGATTTTGGAAAACAAATCTGGGAAACAGTTTTAATCAAAATAAGGAAAGACATAAATGAAAGCTGATGTGGGTATTTTCTTTATGATAAAATTTCGTATCCCAGAATAATATGCAGTCAACTTTGACCCTGTTTACACCTGGTATTAAGATGCATTTTGGCTGAGAGAGGAAAAAAAAAAAACGGATACCAAAAACTTGATGGATGTTTTCCACTGTGTTTGATATCAACATGTAGTTAGACAGATGAGAAGCACAAACTTGTGAAGCTACTTTAATACAGGTAATCCACTAGAATAAGGGATAATTCTGCTCAAAATGTTGCGTTTGTGCTTAGATTCAATTTTAGATGCATCTGGGAGAATAAGTGTGCTGGGGTTTTTTTCTCTCGCTTTCTTGGTGTATTATGACTTTTTTTGTGGTTTATTATTATGCAGTAACACACTTACATAGTGACTGATGCATGTCATCATGAAATCAGGGACGCTCCCTTCGAATTCTAAGCACATGTAGTCACAGGAGAGGCATTTATGCGACCAGGTGTAAAAAGTGATGTGTTTTGCCTGACCACATGTGATTGGATCACCCGAGACGCATCTTAAGGTGTAAACGGTATGCCATTGTAAGTACACCATTTTTGGGTTGATTTCACCTAAAAGTGTAAACTGTGGCGCTTATTGTTTTTTAGTCCCGTTTGCTGATGCTAGTGACCCAGAAATTACATACTTCAAGTTTAAGATGATCTTAAGAGTGTGATTTCCCAATTTAAAGGGATAGTTCACCCAAAAATGATAATTCTCTCATCATTCATACTCACTTATCTGTTCCCAACCACACCTATCATATCACATCTGAAGCCATGGATTTAACCACTGGAATTGTATGGAAAACCTTAATGCTGCCTTTATGTGCTTTTTGGAACAACAGAGCTGAGATATTTTTCTAAAAATCTTTGTTTGTGTTCTGCAGAAGAACGGAAGTCATACACATCTGGGATGTCATGAGGGTGAGTAAATTATAAATTTTTTGGTGAACTATCCCTTTAATAGTAGTCTAAAACCCAGCCTGCATTGTAAGAGCTAAAGAAAACACATTGTGCCACTGGTGTATGTTTTGCCACATATGTTGTGAATGTGTGTTTGTGTTTACCTGTGGCCGTGGGTGTCCTTTGACCAGGCACTGCAGAATTAATGTGTCCCCTTCTCTAATGGTGTAGATTCTTTCACTGATGTTGTCCTCTTTAACAACACATGCCTGGCCAGAATGCACAATCTGTGCATTTGCAGGAGCTGCAGGAGAGAGAGAAAAAAGGGAGAGAGAGAGAGAGAGAGAGAGAGAGAGAGAGAGAGAGAGAGAGAGAGAGAGAGAGAGAACGATTATTCACTTACAATTTCAATACATTTTGAGGTTATGGCAGTGGTGAGGACATAATGCAGTGTTGGGGAGTACTGTAACTAACTAATACAAAGAGGGAAACTGCTAAGGAATACTCCACCCAAAAAAAATTATTCTGTCATCAATAACTCTCATTACTCCTCAAACAACACCATAAAGGAAGTCCATACAAAACAGGTGCTATATTACACTTGATCCGATATGATTTTTCATTCAATTGAAATTGCGTGCATCAAGAATTTCACTGATGAGACAAACATGAGCCAAAGACAATCATTCATGCTCACAACACAGTCTTTGAAGGAAACGTACGTGATAAGGATATTTGAAAAGACATGTTCATGTTCTTTGAGTCAAAAGTGCATTCAACCATATTTTCCTTGCAGAGTTTGCCAGCTGCTTTACGTCATGCTCTGAGCAGAATTCCAACTCAGGACCTAGGGGAATACTACAGCCAGCGGTCCGGGCAGCTGAGCCCGACAGTCACTGGCCGGTGAGCGCTTTGATCGCAGAGAGGAACTCATGTACTGCGACAGCCTACACACTGTAAACGATGCACTGATTAGCATTTGAAAGTGAGTCTGGAAACAGAAAAAGCCATGAGGCATGAGGACGTCTTTAGAAATGTGTGGAAATCACCAAGCCTTTTATTTGTGAGTGTAATGGTGTGGTCAGGGCTGAGCGGGAGTCAGAGGCCAGTCACTGTTCTGAAATTAATGATGCTCATTAGCAACACAATGAAGGCTGAGCGCATGCTAACACCATTGACAACCGGCAGAAGAGAACGAATCTCCTATACTCATAGAAATCACTTATCTCAGCAACTTCTATTCCAAGGTAACCTGCTGTTCAGATATTACCAGAGTTGTGCACCATTCAGAACTGAATTGAGTACATGGAAATCAAGATGTAGGACTGTAATTCAAATTTGAAAATTGGACATCTGTAAATGTAGCTTTTAATAATGGATTTCATTTTCGCATTAATGATGTTCCCATATACACAACAGTGTGGTATTTCTAGAAGCATTAGATGATATTAATAATCAATGTTTTAAATGCTACCTATTGAATTTAGCAATTCATTTATCAGCCTGGTGTCATGTGACTGTGGCGACATTTTTGCAAAATGATATTACATGTTTCGTATTGCATCAGTTCTGAAGTTAAATGTCCACTAAGTGGCCCTAAAACAAGTAACATTTTCTACCAAACATATGAGATTTTGAAGATTAATGCAAGCTTTAAATCAACATATCCTACCTACCTCCCTACCCTAAACCTTAACCCTAACTGGCTGCTCTGGATCAGGTGGTAGAGCGGGTCGGCCACTAATTGCAGGGTTGGCGGTTTGATTCCCAGCACACATGACTCCACATGCTGAAGTGTGTGTGTGTGTGTGTGTGTGTGTGTGTGTGTGTGTGTGTGTGTGTGTGTGTGTGTGTGTGTGTGTGGCGTGTATTTATCACTTTGTGGGGACCAAATGTCCCCATAAGGATAGTAAAACCCGAAATTTTTGACCTTGTGGGGACATTTTGTTGGTCCCCATGAGGAAAACAGCTTATAAATCATACTAAATTATGTTTTTTGAAAATGTAAAAATGCAGAAAGTTTTCTGTGAGGGTTAGGTTTAGGGGTAGGGTTAGGTTTAGGGGATAGAATATAAAGTTTGTACAGTATAAAAACCATTATGTCTATGGAAAGTCCCCATAAAACATGGAAACACAACATGTGTGTGTGTGTGTGTGTGTGTGTGTGTGTACAGTGAGGCACTCGCAAGTGCAAGCACTTACTGTTTCAAAAGTAGCCACAAGACTTAAACAGTATGCATGTAAACACGATTCTTCTTCTTACCACTACCTAACCTCGTCTTTATAAAGTTATATCCAATTTTACAACTTACATGTCTGATGTAACACCATGAAGCCTAAAAACCCTAAGACAACTGAAAAAACTATAGGTTTAAGCAACTTTACAGCTCAAATAATTCACAATATAATTGCTTTTTTTATTATAAGCTTCAAATTTCTGCTTGTTAGCTATCCAAAAATCGGCCCCATTCACTTCCATTGTAAGTGCCTCATTGTAACCTTGAATGATGCTTCATATATATATATATATATATATATATATATATATATATATATATATATATATATATATATATATATATATACACTCACCTAAAGGATTATTAGGAACACCATACTAATACTGTGTTTGACCCACTTTCGCCTTCAGAACTGCCTTAATTCTACGTGGCATTGATTCAACAAGGTGCTGAAAGCATTCTTTAGAAATGTTGGCCCATATTGATAGGATAGCATCTTGCAGTTGATGGAGATTTGTGGGATGCACATCCAGGGCACGAAGCTCCCGTTCCACCACATCCCAAAGATGCTCTATTGGGTTGAGATCTGGTGACTGTATGGGCCATTTTAGTACAGTGAACTCATTGTCATGTTCAAGAAACCAATTTGAAATGTTTCGAGCTTTGTGACATGGTGCATTATCCTGCTGGAAGTAGCCATCAGAGGATGGGTACATGGTGGCCATAAAGGGATGGACATGGTCAGAAACAATGCTCAGGTAGGCCGTGGCATTTAAACGATGCCCAATTGGCACTAAGGGGCCTAAAGTGTGCCATGAAAACATCCCCCACACCATTACACCACCACCACCAGCCTGCAGAGTGGTAACAAGGCATGATGGATCCATGTTCTCATTCTGTTTATGCCAAATTCTGACACTACCATCTGAATGTCTCAACAGAAATCGAGACTCATCAGACCAGGCAACATTTTTCCAGTCTTCAACTGTCCAATTTTGGTGAGCTCTTGCAAATTGTAGCCTCTTTTTCCTATTTGTAGTGGAGATGAGTGGTACCGGTGGGGTCTTATGCTGTTGTAGCCCATCCGCCTCAAGGTTGTGCGTGTTGTGGCTTCACAAATGCTTTGCTGCATACCTCGGTTGTAACGAGTGGTTATTTCAGTCAAAGTTGCTCTTTTATCAGCTTGAATCAGTCGGCCCATTCTCCTCTGACCTCTAGTATCAACAAGGCATTTTCGCCCACAGGACTGCCGCATACTGGATGTTTTTCCCTTTTCACACCATTCTTTGTAAACCCTAGAAATGGTTGTGCGTGAAAATCCCAGTAACTGAGCAGATTGTGAAATACTCAGACCGGCCCGTCTGGCACCAACAACCATGCCATGCTCAAAATTGCTTAAATCACCTTTCTTTCCCATTCTGACATACAGTTTGGAGTTCAGGAGATTGTCTTGACCAGGACCACACCCCTAAATGCATTGAAGCAACTGCCATGTGATTGGTTGATTAGATAATTGCATTAATGAGAAATTGAACAGGTGTTCCTAATAATCCTTTAGGTGAGTGTATATATTTGTATTGTGGTAATCAATAAATTATGCCACAAATGCTGTCGGTTGTAAGTATTAAACACAGAATATTCCTTTAAGTTTTGAATTTTTTTGTATGACAAAGATTTTAATTTTTAATTTTAAAGTCACAATTTCTGTTTTATAGGTTTAAGTAAAATTGAAATCTTTCCAAGTACCCCCTGCTGTCGTACCCCTGGTTGGGAATCACTACAGTAACTATACCACCTCAAACCACTTCAAAATAACCCTAACAATATAGTTTTAATAGCCTTTTGGCACAGCTTTGTGTGAGTGGCCAGAAAATTGCCCGAGACCCTGTGTGCCTCTACGGATGTGCATAAGAGAATATAAAAGCGTGGTCGATAGAGTGGTTACTGAAAGACAGAGAGAATGAATTTCTCCATGATGTGATTATTATTGATCTGTTAAGTGCGAGGTGTGTGTATGTGTGAGGTCCTTGCGTTAACAGCTGTGGGTACACCACATAATTAGTGTATGGCTGGACCTCACAAACCCACTTACCCTTTCAGCAGGTGTGAATGTTTTCTGTGTGTGTGTAAGATTGTTGGACATTCTCCTCCTCCACAGCGGTAAAGATCGCCCCGTGTCCAGGATGAGCTCTCTTTAACTCTGTAACGGGGTCAACATCTATCACTGTCACACTGACCCAGTGCATCATGGGATGAAGACAAACCACATCTCCACATCAGTATGCAGCAGCAGTCACTCTGCTACAGAAAACACTCTGGGTTGTCTACTGAGAAGAACTAGAAACATCAAAGAAATCCGTAGCAACCTCTGTCTGATATGGATTCTTAGATTCTAGTCCATAACACCACATTAAAAGGGAAAGATTTAAGATAACACTAGCTTGCAACTAGCTCTGCTCCAAAACCTAGAGAGTTGCCTTGATGTCTACTTTCTACATAGTCAGTTACCTTCTAAAGAAGTACCCTAACTGAAATGGAACCTCATAATTGTATGATTTGGTACGCAAGCTATCTGATCATGACAGGACTAAGTGTAAAAGCCCTCCCAGAAGCATTTGCAGTTGCAATCCAACCACCAAGGAGGTGGTTTGAGATCCATACAAGATGTGACTCGCCCATTTAAATGCATCTGGTTATTTAGGCCACATATATAAACTTTACAGCAGCCAGATGTAACTATGTGTGGCCCACCCAGTATCTGCTTTCATCAAGAAAATGCACAGACACAAATTAAATGAAGCAATGGATCCACTGGAGAGGGGTGTGGTCTGAATAGAGGGTGAAGGCCCATCCCAGCAAATAAAAGTGGAAGGTGAGGACCGTCCACTTGATCGCCAAGCACTCTTTCTCGATTGTGCTGTACTTAGTCTCCCTCCCCAGAGAGGCCCAAAAGACTCTCCCCCTCCCTTCCTAGCATCCTTACCGACATGCCTACGCAGCCCTCTGTACATCCTTCCCGGGAAAAAGCGCCGTAAAAGACGGGGAAAGTGAGGAGGTGTGGCAGTCAAACTCAAGCTCCTGCTTCAGTCAGGCAGTGAGTCTAGTCTTTGTCTGGACATGTTTATGCATTATGGTGATTGCAAACGATTGATCAACTGGCATTCATCAGTCCCTACATACTACTGGAATATCCCCATTGTACCGATCTTGTGTGATCAGCTGTCCCTGCACTGCTTGCCGATTCATCATCTCCGCCCGCTGCGTCAGGCAACGCAGCCGTCCGAGGACCTAGTGCAGATGAAGATGGCCTTGGTCAAAGCGAGATCCATGGTAAACAAGTCTTTTATTCTTAATGACTTTTTTACCTCGTGAGCCCTGGATTTTCTATTTTTTACTGAAACGTGGCTCTCTACTGTAGATTCTCTTTTCTCTGATCTCCTACCACCCAGCGGCAAATTCTTTAACTCCCCTCGAACTGCGAGATGGGAAGGTGGTTTGACTACATTTTTTAAAGAACACATTCACTGTCAGATTTTACAAAGGAATACATATAACAGCTTTGCCCTGCAATTGTTGGCTTTGGATTCTGAGATCCCTCTGGCTGTGGCCTTGGTCTATTGTCCACCAAAAGATTTTCTTGCTGAATTTTTGGACTTGCTGGGGGGGGTATTATTCCTTTTGATAGACACTTAATTATTTGGGATTTTAATATGCATGTATGCTGCCCATCAAACTCTTTTGCTAAATACTTGTGAAAGGCCCTACTCATATACAGGGCCACACACTCAATCTTGTAATGTTAAATGGATTCTCTGTGTGTGATATTGAGATATGCGACCATAGCTTTTCTGACCATAAACCCATAATATTTAATATATCTCTGTCATCAATATAGTAAAATCCCATGTGCCGGCTCACTTGACCCAGAAGATATCCGCTACCACTCTTGCCTCCTTTTCGTTTGAGGAGTTTTCTCAATCTTCAGATTTTGCTTCACCTGATCTACTGTAAGTCTCGATGAGCTTCTTCATTGTTTTAACTCTGGCTGCACTATCTTAGACTTTGTGGCCCCACTGAGGACTAAACATAAACCTACTCCTGAGCCATGGTTTAACAACACCACACGTGCCTTGAGACAGGCATGTAGAAGGGTGGAAAGAAAATGGAAAAAGGACAAGATCCATATGAAATATTTTTATATTCTCTTTCCAAATATCAGAAGGCTGTGAGATCAGCTAAGTCTGTGTATTTATCGGCTCTTATAGACAAGAACCATAACAATCCTAGAACACTTTTTAATGGAGTGGTGGTGGCATAGTGGCTAAAGCACAGGGCTGTTAATCAGAGGGTCCCTGGTTTAAACCCCACAGCCACCACCATTGTGCCCTTGAGCAAGGCACTTAACTCCAGGTTGCTCCGGGGGGATTGTCCCTGTAATAATTGCACTGTAAGACGCTTTGGATAAAAGCGTCTGCCAAAGGCATAAATGTAATACAATTAATGCTGTGTTAAATCTGGCTGTTTGCAGTTGATAGCTGTGTGTGAATGTTTCTGACACTTTTTTTATTAATAAGATGACCGAGATTAGGGAGAATATTCACCCTGTTGTTTATATATGTTGCTGTCCCTTCAAACTATATTGGTGTTTTAAACTTAACTTTCTTTCTTGCATGATGTTGTAAACCAGATAAAGCCCACTGGATTTTCCAAAGATGTTATTCCGCCACAGTTACTTAAACAAGTGTTTGATGTAGTTGGTCCTACTCTTTTAATTTTGATTAATAAGTGCCTTGAATCAGGAGTTGTCCCTGACTATCTGAAGCATGCCTCGGTACAACCCAGACTTAAAAGGCCTAAGCTTGATTCCTCAGTTCTTGACCCATTTCAAACCTCTCTTTTTTATCTAAAATACTGGAGAGAGTTTTTATAATGAAAACAAGATTCTTGATATGTTTCAATCGGGTTTTAGGAAATCTCATTCTACTGAGACAGCTCTCTGAAAAGTTTTAAATGATTTTTTATTAGCCAACGAATCCAGAGATTCTGTAGCGCTAGTACTTTTAGATCTGAGTGCTGCTTTTGACACGGTGGACTACAATGTTCAGTGAGGGGTTCAGCCTTAAGTTGGTTTCAATCATACTGCACAAACAGGAGTTTTTCAGTCAATATAGGGCAATTTTACTCTGATGCTGTTCCTTTGACTTGCTGTGTCCCCCAAGGTTCTACTCTAGCTCCCATGCTGTTCTCTCTCTATATGCTGCCACTTGGTTCTATTTTTAAGAAATATGGTATATCTTACCACTGTTATGCAGATGACACACATTTATCTTCCTCTGAATCACAAGATCAGCTTAGACCCCATGGTTGCTTGCCTTGTGGATGTTAAAGCATGTTTGTCTTTACATTTTTTAAGTTTAAACTAGTCTAAATAGAGATTGTTGTATTTACCCCTTCTGATGCCAAGAGTATAGCCAATTTAAATCTTGATGTCTTAACACTCTACATTAAGCCATACGGGAAAAATCTGGGAGTCCTTTTGGACAGTGCACTAAAACTGGATAGACAAGTTAATTAGGTTGTAAAAGCTAGTTTTTATCAATTGCGTGCCTTGGCGAAAATGAAGTCTTTTTTCTCTTTAGAGAAATTTGAAAGGGTGATCCATGCTTTTATTTCCACTAGGCTTGATTACTGTAACTCTCTGTACCTGGGGATTAGCCATTCTTCTTTAGCTCGCCTTCGGATGATTAAAAATGCAGCTGCTAGAGTTTAACAGGGGCTCGAAAGCGTAAGCATATTACCCCTAACCTACGGTCTTTACATTGGCTACCTGTTTGCTAGAGAATTGATTTTAAAGCACTCTTATTGGTTTTTAAGTCTCGAAATGGTTTAGCACCCTCATACCTCTCTGACCTGCTGACTGATTACCACCCAGTGAGAGCTCTTAGATCTGTCGATCAAAGCCTTTTAGTTGTTCCAAAATCTAGGTTAAAGTCTAGGGGTGATCGGGCATTCTCCATAGCTGCTCCAAATTTTGGAACTGGCTAGCAATTCAGATTAGAACTGCCCCCACACTACCCATTTTTACATCTAAGCTAAAAATATTTCTATTTGATCTGGCCTACAATTTGTGATGTGATGCTTTACTGTATATGCTCTGTTTTTGTGTAATGAATGACTTTGTGCCTGTCTGATTGTATTTGATGATAATTTATGTTTTATTGTACAGCACATTGGTCAATGTTAGATGTTTTTAATAGTGCTTTATAAATAATAAATTGATTGATTGATTGATTGATTACTGTAAATAATGATATCATCAAGATAAATATTGGCAAAGGCAGAATGTGGGCAGAGAATTATATCCATGAGGTGCTGAAATGTGGCTGGGGCCCCAAACAAACCAAAAGGAAGGGTGACAAATTGGTGTAATCCAAACGGAGTGGAAAAACACGGGACATGGGAGTTAATGGAATCTGGCAATATCCCTTTGTCAAATCCAGTGTCATGTGTCAAATTTATACACCGCATTGATTTTCCATAATCTACAAAGAAATGGACCGAGCTGTTACTCTTCAGAACCAGCACTGCCAGGCTGGCACAGTCACTGTTGGATTCTTCTATTACCCCCATATGTAGCATCACCTTTAATTCCTCCGGGTAATCGGTAGGGACGACTGCATACCACTACCCCTGGGGTCATGTCGATATGGTGCTCTATGGTGCTCTCCTTGCAACCTGGCAACCTCTGTGACTTGTGACAGTGAGAGGTGGTCTCCGCAAGTGACCGGGATGACTCGATCAGTGGTTTTTAAGTTCACCTCCGGTCCGAGATCCTCCCTCTTCGGAACCATCTTCGCCAAAGTCACGGGGACCACCTCTCTTCATGGTTTTATGAGACAAGATAGTAAATCTGAGATAGTAAATCTGACGTGCTCCACATAATCTGTTCGTTTAACCTCATTATCAATTTCCCAAACCCTACGTGTGACCTCAAAGGGCCCTTGCCACCTTACAAGTACTTTAGAGCTTGATGTGGGGAGTAATACAAGGACTTTATCTCCTTGCGCAAATTTCTGTGTACCCCTATTAGACAGCTTTGACGTTCTTGAGCCTGGAGCAAATTCTCCTGTGTTAATTGTCCCAGTGTGTGGAGTTTTGCTCTCAGGTAGAGATTTATTGAATGAATTTTTTTGCTGTTTGAAGGTTCCTCCTTCCAATTTTCCTGTTGGACGTCAAGCATTCCGCACAGTCGATGTCTGTACAATCATTCAAATGGGGAGAACCCCACGGAGGCTTGCAGGACCTCTCGTACTGTAAATATTAGGGGCTCAATCCACTATGTGGTGAAATGTTGCGCAGAGGCACTGCTTCCGGATATCACGTTGCGAAGTCCACCAGAACCAACACAAAGTGATGCCTGTGTGCTGTCTGCTCTAATGGCCCGAAGAGGTCCATGCCAATCCTTTCAAAGGGGACCTCGATCGATGGAAGGGGACACAATGGTGATTTTGGGGTGGGCGGAGGATTCACCATCTGACATTCACGGCATGCTGCACACCACCTGCGAACATCCCTGTGAATGCCCAGCCAATAGAAATGGGCCATTAGGCAGTTTGGTGTTTTTTCTTGTCCTAAGTTACCCGCCATCAGATTATGATGAGCCGTCTGGAATAACATTTCGCGGTGGCTCATCTGTATCCACAACTGTGTTGTATCTTCCTTTGTCTGAGTGTCCTGCATCACTCAATAAAACAGATCCTTAATAATCGAACAATATGGGTATGAGAGTGCCATGACTGGCTGGAGGCGTTGACCATCAATCACTTTCACTTGGTCAAAAGCGTGCCAAAGGGTCTCATCTTGTGTCTGCTCCAGAGGAGCAGGGAACCCCTTTAATGGCAGAGGAAGCAGCGGCTTCCCCCTCTCTTGCATCATCCGGATGAGGAGCTGATGTAGATGGCCCAGGCTCCGCCTACCCAGTCATCAAATTGCCCATCATACACCGATACACTTTATTACTGGACCCATCAACACAAATTCCCCTCAATAAAGTGTAAATTCCATCCAATTCATAACCAAAATTTGTGGATGGGTGACACTATGCTTTTGTCCCTGAAATTGAATAATAATTTACACATGCACACACCTCACTCTCACCCGGCATGCTGCATCCAAAGCTCCATCTTGAACTAACATAAATCTCAACCAAACAGGGTACACACACACACACACACACACACACACATGTTGTGTTTCCATGTTTTATGGGGACTTTCCATAGACATAATGGTTTTTATACTGTACAAACTTTATATTCTATCCCCTAAACCTAACCCTACCCCTAAACCTAACCCTCACAGAAAACTTTCTGCATTTTTACATTTTCAAAAAACATAATTTAGTATGATTTATAAGCTGTTTTCCTCATGGGGACCGACAAAATGTCCCCACAAGGTCAAACATTTCGGGTTTTACTATCCTTATGGGGACATTTGGTCCCCACAAAGTGATAAATACACGCTCACACACACACACACACACACACACACACACACACACACTCAGGATCAGCTTTTCTATCTGGGCTTCCCATCTCCATCTATTTAAATTTGTTATGACATTGTATTTCAGAGAACAGTCAATATTTGTGGGTTACTGAAGCCACCTACTGGTTATTATTGTAATTTCATGCTATGGTCTTTTTTCCCCCTAGCAGATAGCAGCAGATGTTTCAAACAAAAACAACTGTCATTTATTGATTAAAAAACATCTCTTTAAAAAAAGCTTAAATACCAATAAAATACCAAATTAAATGCAAAAGTTTAATTCCATACATTTATTGAAAAAAAGAATAATAAAAAAACATGAACATGTAATGAACAGTATCAGATAGTTAACTCTTTGGTTGTAAAACATTTAACACACATTAATACAAATAACAGCTGTTGTCTTTTGTACTGCAATTGTTGATGCAATTTTAGCTGCATCCTGTTTTTAGTTGTTATCAACCATATAAAGTTTAGAAAAATTTCACTGCCCACCATTATTATTAGGGCTGAGTAGAAATATATTTTCCAATTAATTCACTTCTATTAAGTGGCTCACTGTATGCCAGATTTGTACTTTTTTAACACATTTTTGTGTTAATCAACATTATGCCAAAATTGCTGTCTATTGAGCTTAACCTGCATTGAACCATGAATATTAATTTAATAAAAATTATGCAAAATAAAGCTTCAAGGCCAATAAGAAATATTTCTGGCCACTATATTTTCTCAATTCACCAGCCTACCTAAGTGTATGTGAAATTCAGGGCAAACTGTCACTCTGCAACAACCAACATACATCTCCCCATTTCTACTTTTTCTATCAGCCTTGTCCATCCATCTATCCATCCATTCACCTATACAACAATCCATCTAAATCTGAAACAAACAAGGTTTCTTGCTTTCTCTTTCTGTGTGTGTGTGTGTGTGTGTGTGTGTGTGTGTGTGTGTGTGTGTGTGTGTGTGTGTGTGTGTGTGTGTGTGTGTGTGTGTGTGTGTGTGTGTGTGAGTTATCAAACTAGTCTCAAGCTAGCGGAGGGGAACTTGCCTGAGGGGGGTAGAAAGAAACAAAACAAATGGAGAGCGGCATACAGAGATGGAATATAAAAACAAATCAATATGGCACACACAAATACACAATAAATGAACACAGCAAACCAAACACACAGAGTCACAAAAAAGTGATAGAAGGTGATATATACAGAAACAAGAGTATGGATACCAAAGCAAAAAGGCATGATTTACTAATACAGAAATGTGAATGAAATTAAATGATTATAGCAAGATTAGATTAGATTAGAGCATTGCACTTGCAATGCAAAGGACCGGGTATGAGTCCTGAAGAACACGTGAGTCCACATATGACTCAAAAGTGTCAAAGAAGCATAGCAGGGTGAGGTGGTTAAGATTGCATTTTTTTTTTATCTCACATTTGATTTTATGGCACTTTTGGTTTAAGATTTCAGGAAGGTTGGTAGGATTTTGTTTATTTAAAATTGAATATAGCATTAACCTAAAGGAATAATTCACCCAAAAATGAAAATTCTCTCATCATTTACTCACCCTCATGTCATCCCAGATGTGTTTTTTTTCTGCTTAACACAAATGATGATTTTTAGAACAATATCTTATCTTTGAAGGTCTATACAATGTAAGTAAATGAAGGCCAAAACTTTGAATCTCCAAAAACACATAAAGTCAGCATAAAATCTATATAGTCTACATAATCTATAAAACTCCAGTGGTCCATGTTTTCTGATCCACTCGGCTTTGGATTAGAGCAGATCAAAACATAAACTCCTTTTTCACAGTACATCTTGCCATTGCAGTTTCTAGGCATGATTGTGATTTCAAGTTTTGTCACACTTTTTAGCACCTGAGGTATGCACAGAGTGCTAGATGGTGCTAGGGAGTGTAATCGAGAGTTATAGTGAAAAAAAGTTACATTTTGTTCTGTTCTCAATCTAAAATAGATTATACAGTATTTATTCAGAAGGCCTCGATAAAACCACTGGAATCTTATGGATTACTTTTATACTGCCTTTATGTGCTTTTTGGAGCTTCAAAGTTCTGATCACCATTCACTTGCATTGTATGGACCTACAGAGCTGAAATATTCTTCTAAAAATCTTTGTTTGTGTTCTGCAGAAGAAAAACGCCATACAAATCTGGGATGTCATGAGGCTAAAGTAAATTTTAAGATAATTTAAAATTTTGGGTGAATTGTTATCATTTACCTCATCTGTTTGGGAGAAAATTGTACTGGCTTTTAGTACCACACAGTGGATATTTCACCTCAGAACTGCCACTATAAGGTGTAATGAACTATGTAATATCACATGGCAAAAAACATTTGATTTTCCCGAGATCAGGCTGCAATTATGACAGCATTAAGACAGATGTATGATAATCTTCTGATTTAAACTTCAGTAGCAAAAAATGGTGTCGTAAATCTGATTAATTTCCTTGAACTGTCTGTTTTCTCTCTATTACTATGATGCCATAAAAGCTATATGAACACTAATAAAAAGAATACTAAAAACATTATTAGCAAAATGCTGTGTAAAAACTATTCGATGGAGTATAGCATGTCACACTACAGGACACAGGGCTGGACTGGGAAGACAAATGGGGGGGCTGTTCGCTGCCCTTTTCTGCACATCGCGGCGTCATTTAGTTGTCCGTCCTGCATAACGCGGCAGCTCATTTTTGCTTATCATGGCCCATTCGGCATGTTTCGCGGCCGACCCAAAGTGCGTCGTCTCACCGGGAAAATGCCCGGTATGCTAGATTACCAGTCCAACCCTGACAGGCATGTCAACTTCCCAAAAGTATTTCGTGTCAGCAGAGGAAATATAGACTGTGTCCAGTATTTTAATTATCATGAAAAGGCTGAAACAATTGTATTGTATATTTTCTAATATACATATTTTTAGGTAACTTATTATTTATTTATTTTCCAGAGTAAACTAGCAAGATGTTAATAACATTTAATGCCAGGATAATCTGTGTTTCTAAAGACCCCGAACAACAGGATGAAAGAAGCACCACTCTGAGCTAATGACACCCAACAAATGAGGGCAGGTGTGAAGACTGCAGGTGTAATTGATGACCCGAAATGTGTGTGCTCCACCTGCACCCACGACCCTCTGGGATATTCCTGCAGTGCTCCTGACTGCCTTCAAATGTTGCTCAAAGATTTCTAGAGCATCCCCTCTCCCTGTTCTGCTTCATGCACATGCTCCACACATAAATCATAGTTGAAACACTCCTGCTGAGGAACTTCAGCACATCCACTGTTTCACTCTCTTCCTGGAGTCATACAGCTATTCATCTATCCTGCTTCTCCCAGTGTCCCAGGAGAGAGAGGGATTTATTCATCCTTCAGGAACTGAACGGCACTTCTATGAGCACATGCAATGAAAATGAATAAGATCCATAAAGGGGAAAGTCCACCCAAAAAGGAAAATTCTGTCATAATTTACCCAACTTTGTGTTTTTCCTAGCATGTTCAGGTTTGCTTCTGTGAAACATAACAGGAGAAATGTTGAAGAATGCAGCTTTAAAGCTTCAAACAGGTTGCAAAATTACCATGGAATTATCATAAAAATAATCCATACAACTCTTGTATGAAATATGCCAATCTTCTGAAGTCATATCATAGTTTTGTGTGAGGAATAGACCAACGTTTAAATCATTATTCACTGAAAATCTTGACATCCACCCTCGCTCTCCTCAGCGCTTTCATGAGCAACATAAAAGATGTCCAGTTCATGAACAAATTGCTATTTTGAGTCTGTATGTATTATCCACTAATGAATCAGACTAATGGTGTTCTTCAAATTTTGTGTGCCACAGAAGAAAGTCATACAGGTTTGGAGCAACATGAGGGTAAGTAAATAATGACTGAAGTTTTATTTTTGGCTGAACTATCCCTTTTAAACAGATTGGCCATCAGGGACTGGAAAGGACTAATCTGACAATGTTAGTCATGTCAAGGTGCTTTATCGAGTGTTTTCCTGTTTTGTGAGATGCTGTTAGCTTTCACTGTGGCTCAATACAGATCAGACCTCTGACAATCATGACTATTGGCACAAACGACCAATAGCACAGAAGGCATCTCATCAGGCAAGCTTCTCTGGCAGCCAGAAGAGCATCACTGAGTCCTGCCCAGAGATGGTAGCGCCAATACTTCTAAGTGTCTGTGCTGTATACATGCACACATGTGCGAGTGTGTGGCGATGGATTCTGGTGTCTATATGAAGGAGTGGTCGACCCATATGGGTTTTTCAATGGCTGATGCAGATATCTTGAGATTATGGTGACCGATGGCTGATAAAATCATTACATGGGTCTTCATATTGCCGTAATATTGTCCAACAAATTTATCGCATATCTAACTTTTCATCCGTATTGTGCTGCCCTAGTGTTCATTTCTAAACCGATTTATTCTTTAGAAAAATGGCTAATATTTAATAAGATAGGGGAAAGAAATAGCAAATGAGACTTGTTATATGAGGTAATAATGTTATTTTGCCTATATTAGCAGACAGACTTTCGCATTAAAACAAACCTACGCCCCTGCCGGGACCACATTAAAAATCTGGGATTCACAATCTAATTTAACTAAATTTAGTTTTTCTGAAAAATTTCAAAAGAAGAACAGTTAGGCCTTTGAAGTAAATGAAGAAGAAATATGTAATATTCTGCACCATTTCAAGGTCACTAATCAAATAAGCAATTTTGGCAATGCCCATGTGAACTCCTTTGTACAAACGTCAGATTTCTTGTGGAGTTCATGCCAGCTCAAGTACATGCTGCTATTAAAGCAAAGGCAAATAAATAAATACAAAATGTTAAACTTTTTACTCAAATTGCTATGCTTATAATATAATTTGAAATTAAGACATTCATACAGAAGATACATACATGTATATAAAATGCAAATAGAAGCATTTTCTTAAGCATTCTCAGACCCTATTGTAAATATACTCTAGGCTATATGTCAATATATTGCATCATATATATGTACTGTATATACACACATATATCGTTTATATTTGGTCATGGTGTCGCTTTGAGAGGTACCTTGTGGTCCAATAGCAGTCCTTTTTAGAGGGCAATGCCAACACTGTACACTATTAATTTATTGATGAACTTTCCCACCACTCTGCTCTCACTGTTTCCTATGTTGCTGTGTGCCCAGTCAATGCTTTGTTATCAACACAGGACTTGACAGAATTTATTGACTGGCAGACTACATGCTGACAACTAATATTTTTATCAAAAGACTTCAAAAACCATTTTCTTACCTAAGGCATATTTCAGAACAAATACCTGGACTCTGGACTGAAAGGAAAAAACAGAATGAAAAAGTTGTAAATTTATCTGAAGTTGCATTAAAAAATAATGCTGTGATTTGAGAGAGATCCTGCAGAAAAAGGACAATGAATGTAAAACAAGTCATTGTCTTATATGTTTAAAAGCACATATTAAAACCCATTTTTTCAATTATTCTTTTATTTATTTATTTTTTTTTTTTCAAATGCGGAAAAAAATTGTAGGGTAGGTCTTAATTGTATGTATTGGATTGTGAAAGTGGGTGTTATACTGTATAACAGAATGGAGCCAAATCAGTGATTTTCTGTAAACTGCATTAAGAGAAATTTGGTAAAATTTTAAACCCAATGAACAGCAATGGAAACAGCTCTTGAGCTTTTTATTTTAAACTCTTATGGTTGAAATTAAAAAATGTATGAAGTTTAAATACCTTTCACAGAAAATTTGTTGTAAAAGCCAAAAAACTATATTTTTAAGAGTTTCAGACATTTCTTTTAAGCAAACCTAAAGAGCACTTTTGTCCATTAGCACTTTATCAGAGTAAACAAACATACACAACGCTGTGAGGATTTTTCGGCCACTTTCAGAGCGACTGAGGGCCCCTGAGAGGCATGAGACAAACGACAGGGAGGATATGAGCAGGAGTAAATTTGCAGGATCACTTCGGTGATGGTTTTAGTGGCATTGACAGAAACTGATTAAAAGCACACTACGAAGAGGAAAAGAGGGAACAGTGAGAGCGTAACCCTGGAATTAATGCAGTTCCCATCCCTCTCTTTTCATTCCTCCATCACGACCCTGATAACAGAGCGGCACTCATAAAACCATGCTATTTTTGTTGTAAAACATGTAAATGTATAGCATGTAAATCACATCTACCCAAACTACAAATCAGTAAAAGGGGATGAATCTCACAAAACCTGGTAATATTCAGGTAATATTTTATCCCAAAATGTAAAGAAAAAATAAGAAATTATGTTTTGCTCAAAGAAAAATAAGCCTAAATTTAAGAATATATATATATATATATATATATATTTTTTTTTTTTTAAATGTATATTATAGTTTGTATTTTATGTATATTATAGAATATATATATATATATTAAATGTATATTATAGTTTTATTCATAAATTGAATAAATAAATTGAATAAATTTATGCATTATTTAATAACAATGTAATTATTTAATAATTTTTTCATTTTCTAATTTACAATTTAGGATATTTTCTATACCATAATGCAAAAAATCGTATTCCTATTTCTGTAAAACAATAAAGATAATCTAAATTGAATATCTATATATATAAATAACAACAATAATCATTATTATTATTTATTATTATTATAATTATTCATTTAATTATTTCCAATTGAGCTATTTATCATTTAAATTGTATGACTTTATGCTTAATTAAGAAAATGGGAATAACAACAAAGAAAAGAAAAAAACATCTGGGTACTTTGTAGAAATAAGGATTTGGGGTGGAAATCGGCTTAGTCCATCATAAAATTAAAATCACAATGATAAAAATCCAAATGGTCCTAAAATCAAGACCATATTTTTTTTTATGGGAAAATAAATTATTTCTTAATTTTTTTAATGATTTGAGGCTGAAATGTGACCTGGATATATTTCTGTGATAATCGCACAGTGAGTGATGCCTGGTTAAAATGCCAAATTAAATTGCTTTTAACTCCCACAGACACAAAAAGCAACACCAACAATTGTAGGTACACAAACATCATCGCTACAATACAAATACATCCAAATCTCCCACAAGCAGACGCACAAACACATGTAATCAGTGCGGCCCATATTGGCACATTTCAAACAGCCTATGTCGAGTCAGTGTGAGAGTGAGTGGATCAGAACACGTCTGATCAAACAACATGTTCAGTGCAGACAAACAAGGGTGGACTTACAAAGAATACAAAGAGAATATGGAGAGAAATGCAGTTAAAAGGCGCATTCGTACTAAGAATCTCATGAATTTAGACATGACAAGATTTTAAATAAAGGGGGGGTTTTATTTGTTTGTTCGTTTGTTTTCATTCACATACAAAACAAACCGAAAAACATGACAAACACAAAGTTTGTTACTTTACATTCATTTATTTTGAGTTTGATTGTTCGCAATGCAAAGAAAACACTGTAGCCCACCATTTAAAATGACAACTTTAAGACCAAGCAGAAGCCTCTGGCAAAGTTTGTCAACAACATCATCTGCAAGATGTAAATGGTTATCTTACCATGGCAACTGCCTATTTATTAATGTCTGCCTTTCAGCTAATTACATCGGACTACTTAGTGCATGTCACATTATCTAATTAATATGCATGATCCAAGCTAATACATTTTATCCAGATTACTTTCCAGATTGAAAGTCTGTCTTCTGAAGTACATTTTCCTTTCATTAAGCAATAACCATGCACCTGCAGAAAGCTCCACAGAATCATTTTATTTTAAGTTTGGTGCGGGACTGTGTGTTTGCCGATCAACGGAAGATGGCGGAAATGTTCTGGAAACATGTTTCAAAACAATCATTATTTTTGCAAATCCATTCAGCTACACTAGTGGTGGTAGAAATCGTATAATTCACCTTTAATTCAATTCAGCTGATTTCTCCTCCCAAAAAACACTGTCTATGACTATTGTCCTATTTCCATTATATGTTCCCTTTAGCAGAACTCCCTCAGCTGACATCTGAACCTTACAGTGGCTCTCTTACCAAGAAACACAAACCTGTCAATCAAAAAGCAGGACAGCTAGTCTGTGGTCTGGATGTCTCCTTCTACTGAAGACAGAGATTAAGTGAGAAAGAGAGAAAGAGAGAAAGAGAAAGAGAGAGAGAGACAGAGACAAAGAAACAGAACAGGAGACAAAGAAAGAGAAAGAGAGATAGAGATAGAGAGGGGGGCAATGTACAGAATAGCAAAACAGAGACATGAAACCGGCACCTTAGATCTCCTCTACAGACTGACAGAGCGAAGGATGGAGAGATGGAGAGAAAGATAAAACAACAAAGACAGGGCACATCAGGGGCAACTGACTGGCATTTTCTTTGTACGTAGTGCACCCAAAGAAGCATCGGAGATCTATCAAACCCCGGCACACTGACAACAATTCCAGTTCCAGAAACTGTGCGTGAGGGTCAAGTTTTGACTACATTGCGTGGGGTCAAACCTCCTAGCAAGGATAGATGAACCTGAAATCACCTCCATTTAGAGAAAAGAAAAAGCAATCACACTCATCTGGACACACTCATGCACACACATCTGTCTCGGTGGCATTGCAATGAAGTTGAGGAGGTGAGCAGCTGGTACAGGTTAAAATTAGCAGCATTCTGTCTACATGTGTATGTTAATGTTTGTGTGTAGCATATGCTGGGTCCTCTGTCCAATCTCTCTCTCCACTGGAGTCTAATGGGCTCAAAGAGGTGAGAATGAAGGGATTGTGTAGAAGATGAGAAGAAAGAGTGCTGGGTCATCCGCCCATCTGTCAGACGGACAGATCAGATCACTGGGAGAGCATAAGCAGGACTGAGGTGTCATAACTTAAGCATCAAGGCACAAGGTCAGTGTGGAACGGACAAAAGTCAAAGGTATCAGAACAACCGCTACTGTACAGAGTCAGACCATTGGGTGGCGAATATTACTCCCTAATAACTGTTTCATATTCAACACTAGTCTCAGGCTCAGATGGCACGGCTGCCTAGAGTACGTTCACTGACTGCAGACTGATCTTACAGTGAAATTAGAAACAGTAGGATGACTTTTCTTAAGCTAAAATCAGTCTGAGTATACGGAAATTTAAAACACTGCCCCCAGTGGCCAAAGACGTAAGTGTTGTTCCATTTTCAGGGCGTGATATCTATGGAGGGGTGCCTAAAGCAAGTTGTAAAATGAGTTGTTTTCAGCTGTGCAGGCTGTAATACAGTGAAGAGAGGTTTGGGGTTTGGTTGGGGGGTAGAGTTTATCAAATTTGTATTCCACGTCACTGGAATACAAAACAACAAGTGAGTGACAGATAGGGAACGTCTTGTTACTGTTGTAACCTTTGTTCCATAATGTAGGGAACGTGACGTTGTGTCCCTCTTGCCACAATGCTGTACTACCCGCTGAAATAGCCAGGACCCTGTCTCGGCTCCTCAGCACAAAAGCTGAATGAGTGGAAGAGAGCCAGCTCCTTTTATACAAAGGAATTTGCCTCTAGCAGCCAACGGTCCCCACAAAAAGGCTCAAACATGCTGAATAATGTCTTAATGAAAATGTAAACATGGAAAAAGGTTTTTGTGAGGGTTAGGTTTAGGGATAGGAGATGTAAAATATCTTTAGCAGTTATTTTTTTAGTAATTAATAAGCCCCCACCATTGACTGGCATGGGTCTTCTGTCATTGCACAGTGGCGGTGTCACACATTCTTTAAAGCGCTATTAATGCTGATGACTGTATTACGCAATGAAAGCAGGCAGAAGAGACACATTACAACAATATTTACGAGAGCTCTCTGCTATTTTTTAAAGCCAGCCATCTGTACTCATGATTCAGAGACTTACAGTGTGCTGGTTCCTCTAGTACAGATGAACAGTAACGGTTTAGACAAGTGCGCAAACACAAATTCTTGGCCAGCAAATTACAAGAGTATATTGCATTGACCATTGTATACGCTTAACATGTGTTCTTGCACTCCTGTAGACATTAGTCTTGCATAGCAAGACCTTCATCTTGCAGCATGAATAGAGAGACCTCATACCCATAGAGAGATATGTGTTAACGTTCCCATTCATATAAATGGCTCAGCAAGTGCATACTCAGGAAGTATGCAACCTGGGCGATACCATCTTTGCTTCATGGGCACTTAGTGATCTGGAGACATTTTGATTCCCAATCACATGAGCCATACATAATTACTGTATGTCCATTTCAAAGTAATTTAGAATAATAATAAAAAACAAGATTTTAAAAATGTTGTCCCTTATCTCAAGAACTGACGTTGGCTAATGCACTAAAGCTAGTGGCAACGCAACTGTCACTTCTGTCAGCTGTTGAGTAGTGAATGATTCCGTGTAGTAAAAAGAAAAAGTTAAGTGTTCCATTTGGGATGATAAAACACATTGAAAATTCATACACTACATGGCTGAGTGCATAGTATATTATTTTGCAGTTTAAGTGTATAGTGTGTCGTTTGGGACAAAGCTTAAAAAAAAAAATTACATTCTATTTATTTGTAAAATTGTCGGCCAATTAATCAATTATCCACCTTATCCTCCACCTTAGTTGTTAGTATCGGATAAATCCACTATCGGTCGACCTCTATTTAAAACTAGACTTTTTAAATGTTTTCTAATTTTCATTTTCTTAGAAAACCTTATTTGTCAACGACCCTTAAATGTGGCTTGCAGAAATTACTTATTTTGTCAAAAATACCCAGTTACATTTGAATGCCTGTCAATAGAGAAACGTGCTTTTTGCTGGCATAACAGTGTAGTTACAGCATCTACTAGCATGGGCTAACTGTTGGAGCTAACCAGCCGAACCTTAATTCTACAGGTCTGGTGCATTTTGCACATTATTTAAGATCTGTCCCCTTAGACAAGAAGAGATTGTCTAACCAGCACGCAAAGGGACCAGCCATGACAGTACTTGTGTTGTGTAGAGTATGTCTCAGACCATAATGTATATCTGACCAGACACTCTTTACAAGCTAAATATGAACCAAGCGAGACTGCCTCCTTACAAGGCTGTTCATATGTGCGTGTGTTACCCGACAGATAAGAGCGCACTGAGCTATTCAGAGGCTGCTGGGTAATGTGAGGAAATGCTATACAATGACCCTCTCTCTCTCTCTCTCTCTCTCTCTCTCTCTCTCTCTCTCTCTTTGACACACACAAGCACCTATCATAGCCGACATCTATCTTCTCCTGTCGTACAACTGCACTCTGTCTCTCTTTCTCTCTCTCTCTCTACCTTGTCTCATCCTCCACTCCCACACACACCACTCAGTTGGACATTTTCACTCACCCACACACAGACACATACACACTCTTGAATCAGTAGGTTTTGGGATGACTGTTAATGTAAAATGTGTGACCTTCACTTCAGCTCAGAGTCCTAATGCCACCATCCCACACACACACACATGCATGCACGCACACACACGCACACATGCACAGACACTCACTCAGACACACGCACGCACACACACGTACACACACCTAGGCTATATAGTCATTTCACTGTTTCTCACAGAATCAAACTCCAAACAGTGAGTCATGAAGTCCAGACACCTCTTGATATAAGTCATAGCTACAGATCTCACAGAAACTATATTCATGTTCTCTACAACTCTCTGCTCACAGAATAGAAAAATCACATTTCAGATCTCTTTAATAACTCAAATGTTTTGTACTAGTCCACACAGAGATGAAATCTTTAAATCTCCTGAGAAAAAGACACCAGTAATCTCACATGTTTCAGAAAATATCTCAACAATGTCTAAAGGCGGGTGCACACTGTCCGATTTATAATAGTCTTTTAAGATTGTTGCTTGTCAGACTGTATGATATGAATGCATTGATTTTCTGATATTGATATCTTCATGGCACACTGAGCGACATTATGTCATTACTGTATGATATACATCGTAGCCGACTGTGGTCCCAATCGCCCTAGCAGTGAACGTGACTCACGTTATGGGAGTGTTTGCGGAATAGAAGCGTAAACGACTAAATTTGCCCACCATAGAGGAGCATTTTTTCCTCTCTCTCTGAAAATCGAGACATCAGCGTTTTCATTGCTCCAATACCACTACATCACAAGCATAGGCTAACATTTACAAGAAAGATGGATTTTGTCAAATAGGCCTATAGTAAGACTGATCACTAATACAGAACATTAGACATGTTGAGAATGCAAATATTTATTGTGGAGCTAAAAATACTTGTGGCCTGAAAAATTACAAACTTCTTCGCTTACATCGGAGAAAACAAAAAAGGGTTATAGTACGTCTTTCTCCTCTTTTAGATTAGTAAACTTTAGGCCACGCAAAATTTTGAAAATTCATAAAGGCTAATAATACTGTATATCACACTTGCAAATTCCCTATGGATGATGCATAAATATGACATAGATTTCTATAATTTTATCCATCTGTATTTGCTCATTTGGATTAAAATGTCCCATAAATACTTACCAGTATATACTGTTCAATCTTTCGATTTTTTATTTTATTTTATTTGTTTATAAATAAAACTGGAGTGGTGTGATTGTTTACTAAAGACGTTTACAGACATTTAAAGTACATTTATTAATTTAGAATTTAAATAGTAATTAAAATAACGTTGTAAAGAAAATATATGATAAATGTAAAGAAATAAAACGCAATAATTTATTTATTTTCATTTTGTAGCCTATAGCTCTGTATTTATTACATTCGGAGAATAAATCTTTCTGACGTGTTACACTTTTCTCCAAGTATTTTCAGCTTATTTTTTTATTAAAACTTTTTCTATAAAATAAAAAGAAAAAAAAACATTGAAGGTGATTTAGTAGAGTGATAATTGGGCACAAATGTTGTGATGGTGCAAACGCGGGGCAGGTTTCTTTTGGGTGCGAGAGAGGAGCGGAATATCTCATCTGGCCGTCATAATAGCAGTCACACTATACGGCTGTGATGCTAAATTTCAGGTACTGCCCAAACTTCGCCGGAGGCTGAAGATCATCGTAAAGGCTATTAATCGGCCGTCTGTGAACATGTCACACTGAATACTGTAAGACAGCCTGGTCTCATGAAATTTACGTGAACATGACAACATTTTTGCAATTCAAAATATATGTGCTGTATATCACATATGGCTGCAGGTTTCCAGTGAAATGTTCAGATGGGGCGCCAAAAGCAAGTAAAATCGTGATGCACTTTTAAGATGAATTTTAGATATATGTTTTTTTTAAACATACCTCTCTAACCCAAAATGTTTGCCTGAACCTAACCAATAGTGTTTTAAAATATAAATGAGACATTTAAAAAAATACATTCTTACCTTATCTATGCTTAAATGTAAGCTTTAGCGTTTTAAAATGCAGAGGCGAAATAAAAAAGCATATTTTCTGAAGCAAGCACCTCATGTTGTGCCGCTTATGACTCTGTAATTTCACATAAGTTTGAGTTCATAGCTGGACTTGAACCACACTCCCCTGACTCTAAGTCCAATACTCTATCAGGTGAGCTACTGCACTCTATCAGGTGAGCTACTGCACAAGATATTCATGTTGGAATAAGTATATGTAGTTGAGTCTGTAATGCAAACATTAAAATGTGTTGTTTTTAAAAGATGCGTTCGAGTAAACGTGTGTTGATATCATAAAATAGCAGGGTCTGAGTAACAGAGAGAAAAATAAGCATTTATAAAGCCATAATCAGCCATTAAAGTCATGATTTGAGTGATAGTCAATAAAACACACAGTTGTTGTAGCGCCTCTAGTGTACATTTCACCTGGAAACTGCAGTGAACTGTACCTGGAGACACTTATAACAAGTTTTGCAAAAATGTATATAGAATCACGTTTTCACCATGAGACCAGGTTGCAAAAAATGGCCCCCATTAACTTACTGATTGTAAGTGCATCACTGTAACAGTTTTTTTCTAAAGAAAACGAGGGGCAAGTTAAAATGTATTTTTGTGGTAATCAATATTATGCCACAAATGCTGTTGATTGAGCTTAACTTGTATTGAACTACTAAAGAATTCATCCTTTCATTTTTATTTAGTATTTATCATTTAGAAATAGTATTAAGGGAAATAATTTCTTAAGAGTGGAGAACAGTATGGGAAAAGTGAGAAAAAATGCAAAATCGAATCCTGGTCGTCCGTACGAAAAAAAGCACATCTATACTGTCGTTACACCCCAGGCCACTGCAGCAACGCTAGAGGCGCAGTTTGTCTTCAATTTCTGTGTTTCCACTTACTATTGGAGTTCAAATCTCCACGCTGTGAGGCAGGTGTTATTTACAACTAGTGAGGATGCAACTACAAAAGTGAATGGTGACTGAGGACAACATTGTGTCTTACATCTCCCTTTGTGTCCGCTAGACAAAAGAAAGTCATGCAGGATTGAAACAGCTTGAAGGTGAGTAAACAATGACGGAATTTTCAGTTTTGGGTGAACTATCCATTTAACACAATTTTCTCAGACACAGTCTATTACTCTCATACATGCTCTCAGACTGTCGTACGCTCTCATACACACTCTCACAGACAACTGATTAAAGAGCGCTGAATAAAGCGCACGTTTCCTCATTTGGCGGGGTGTGAGCAGGGTGCATTGAGCGTCACGGCCCGCAGCAACAGCCTCCCGACCCCTGCTTTCAATGCCTAATGTAGCATGAACGCTCAGTGTAATTAGATGCACTGTGAAAGCGGCTAGTTATTCCTGGAAAGCCAACAACTGAAGGTGTGCGTGAGTGAGATTGTCTTTTGTGATGCAGCTGGTTAAAGGCTTCTGCCTTGAGAATGAGGCCTACACTGAAAGATCTAGTAAGATCAGCTTTGATAAATGATGACTCCATCTTGCCCTAGATCAATCTAATGGAAAAAAAACACACCTGGATGGAGAAGAAAAGATTTTCTGGCCAATGCAGTGCAAAAAATATATATATATATTTTCTAATTAATTTGGACAGAACTTATCTCTGAAGCTTCTTGTCCTTTCAGTGTATATGAACTGACACACATACACACAAATCACAACATGATTAATTTTATATCATGATATAAATATATTGCATTATGACATAACTATTTGTACTTGAAATTCAACAACAACAAAAAAACGTATATGTTAAATTGCAAGGTGGTTAATAAAACATGTGTTCTGTTAAAAGGATAGTTCATCCAAAATTTAAAATGATCCTATCATTTACCCTCATGCCATCCCAGATGTGTATGACTTTCTTTTTTTTGCAGAACACAAATGAAAATGTTTAAAAGAATTTTGCTGCTCTCTAGGTCTCCAGAATAAAAGTGAATGGTGACCAGAAGGTACAAAAAGGACATAAAGGCTGCATAAAAGTTGTCCATAAGACTCCAGTGGTTAAATCTATGTGTTCTGAAGTGATATGATAACTGGGTGAGAAACAGATCAATATTTAAGTCTATTCTTTTTGACAGTACAATAAATCTCCACCTTTGACCAGCCCCAACCAGTAGGTGGCTGAATGTGAAAATACTGAAGTCACATCCACACCAGAATGGAAGTGAAAGTGAAAGTGAACGCTTAGATTTACAGGGCATAAATATTGCATTTCATTACAAATACTCACAACTTCCATTGTGAGGACCAATAGACCTGAAATATTCGTCTAAAAGTCTTTGTTTGTGTTCTGCAGTCATACACATCTGGGATGGCATGAGAGAGAATGATGAGAGGATTTATAGATTTTGGTTAATTATTCCTTTAACTTTCCTATTCATCTCAATGGCAGTTGCTCGGCTGGTGCATGCAGCCTCATAAGTATGCAAACTGGGTGCTTCCATCTTTGCTTCTAGGCACTCTGTTCTGGAAACATTTTTGAAGTTTCTAGAAAAATTCGACCAAAGGGCTTAGTAACTACTTGTTAGTTTGCAAGTAGTTACTTGTTTTTTCTTTGCTGTATTTACCACCTGTTCTTAACAGAAGACTTAGCTAGTAGGTTGTAATCTAAAGCACATTGTTTTAAAGAAACTATAACTAGTTTAAATTGTAACTTACGCCTGTTTTACATCACACTGTAGCAGTGTGTGAGCCGTGCCAAAGCAGTGCATCATGACAACTATCACAGCAAACAATGCATGGGCTTCTACATCAGCAGTGTTTCTGCTGCAGAAACCGCTGCAATCAATACAGAAAATAAAGTTTCAAAAAGCATAAGACGTGAGCTATTGATTTGGCAGAAATAAGCAATTATGCAGAATAACCATTGAAAAGAGATATCTAAAAAAGAGGTAAAATAGATATAGACTACAAATACACATTTATTCTGTGCAATATCAACTTTTTAGTGTCAACTCATCTTCATGTTGGCCACCAACAGGGCACTTAAAATGGGCGTAATTAATCATGAGCTTCTGCGCTGCTTCTGCTTCCGATGTAAATACACTAATTAGCTAATATGAGCGCCTGAATAAAATATGCTCTGCTTCTATCCTGCTTCGGAGTGCAGTGTAAAACAGGCATTACGCACCACTGAAGCAACCGACAATTGAAACATAAACGCCATGTGACTAATCACTCTGGAGTCACAGGAAAAGAATGTCTGTAAATAACATTAAGCAGTCCAAACACTCGTAGCCACTCAAATATACCTAACGTGTATAAAACTGTACAGCAAAAATCTCTTGGTTCACACTTTATATTGGTGCACAGTATATACAGAATACCTATCTACCGCCAACGCTACCACAGAGAGTGAGTTTGCAGTGAAGATGAATTCGCACAAACTCAAACACACACAGGCATGTCTGTATGCGACACCAAAAGTAAAACTATCCTCTACCTATGAAGCTCAAACACTGAGCTGGAATGAGCTTCCCAGAAGGAATTTCTGCAGGAGAACGTAATGAGATTACCTCCACAAGACAGCAAGATTTCAAGGGGAGGTGGGGGGGGTTTACCTCGAACATTTATCTTCAAGACATAAAAACTCTTGTAAAATCATAGCTAAATAAATGCATATACAAAGCTATTTGACTCTGTTTATATTAAAACTGTAGATTCCAAGATTTAAAAAAATTTAAAAAAAAAAAAGATACAGTTTACCTTTTTTTCATAATCTTTCTTCAAAATTAAAAACTTTCTCTGACTTGGATACAATTTCTCTTTTCTGCTGATCAAGGCTGTGTGGGTGGGGGCAAATCACATTAACCAATAATATCATCATCTAACATTCAAAATCCAATCAAATCCTGATGGAAAAAAATTCAGGTCCTGCCCCAAAACAATTGCAGCCAAATATTTTGTTTAACTCTGAAATGCATCACATTACAGAAGGTACATTGTGAATACCCAGGGCCGGTTCTAGACATTTGGAGGCCCTAGGCAAAATGTATGTTGGAGGCCCCCCGCCATGCCCTCCTCCCCTCCACCTTTCAGAATTCACGAGTTCACACTTACATCAAATGAAATAGAGTAAAGATTATGCGTATTTGGCATGCTGTCCAGGGGAGGGCTCCAGGCTCTGAATTTTGGCCAGATTCACACAGTATTACATTGGATTGCATTGTATTTTGGATTGTGTTGTTTACATCCAATAAGAGATTATTAAAAATCAAAGTGAGGAGATGGGAGCGGTGGAGGGATGCTGATAAACTGTCAATAAACAGAGCTAAGTCTGCAGTATATATACCTCTTATCTCGTCGATTATCTGAATGTGCTCCTCCCGAACTTTGTTAATAAAACATAATTTAATAAAAAAGACTTGAAAACAAATATGATTCCTAACCATTTTATTTATACAAAACCTGTTATCAGTATTTTTATATTTTTACTTAAATGTGCATATTAATGTAACTTTAATAAAGGTAAACAAAAAAAAAAAATCATCTGAAAAGTCATCTTTTTTATTTTAGCAGTCAGGAAGTTTTTTGCAGTAATTTGTTCAGTAATTTATTTATGGTAACACACTAACCCACTATTTGGGATAATGAACAGTTTTGTTTTTGATAGACTAAATATAGTCATATTAGGTATGCATTGTAGAGAAATACCTCATGATACACAAATCAGCTGCTAGTGGAAGTGAAAAGACAAGTTAATTTCGTCAACTGTAATTGTGTGCTTATTCATATGCTTAAGATTGCATACTTATTTTCAATAAATATTGCAACAGTATTTATGATTGGAAAATGAAAAAAATGAAGTCTATTATGGTCTATAGTCTATTATGATAGACTAGAGCAGTTAATGTAGGCTAAACATCTGCGTTTTAGAAGATATACAGACTGTTTTAAAACATAATAAACAATGCTTTAGTATAGTGCGTTTGCTCTTTGACTGACAAACTTTAATTTTTCTGTAGTATTTTGCGAGTCAGCTCCTGACTAGGGCTGGAAATCGATTCTAAAAGAATCGAGTCCTTGATTCAGAGGCGTTAGGAATCAAGATTCTATTCCACAGGTTGTAATCGATTCCATCGAGGAGAATCGACTCCTTTGTAAGATTCAGTTCAACAGTTAATCATGAATTCGCCTCGATCTCTCCAACAGTGACTGGAAGTCCGATTCATTTCCGCGAATCAGACTCTTTCGGACGGTTCATTTAGAACGTATTTCTTTTTTCTAACAAAAGTCTGCATTGTAGCTACATACGCTCGGATTCAAAGTGTCAGAAGAGAATTCAGTCCATCAACGGTGCTCGCGCTCTTTTGAACTGGAAATAACCGTCAAATGATCTATCTCAAAATGATGCTGATCGTTAGAATCAGTTTATTTTTTACAATACATTACAATCACTCAAAAATAGATGATACCTGAATCACGAGCTGCACTTTCTTTGCGTGCCTGCTTAGCCTTACGCTTAGCAGCCCCTGAAGGATGAGTTCAACCCGAGCCATCAGATAAATTTACAGAAAAGTTGGATTTTATTAATCTACAATCTCTTCATTCATAAATTCAGAGGTTGGGAGTGACTCGCATGTAAACGGTGATATTAGTGGTTTAACTACAGGTGAATGACAATTGTTATATCCAATGAACAAACAGCATAGTATTTTGCTGCTCTTGATTGGTGGATAAGCATGTGTATGTTTTGGAGGCCCCGCCTCCAAGGCCGAGGCCCTAGGCAACAGCCTAGTTCGCCTATAGGTAGCGCCGGCCCTGTGAATACCCTTTCACGCTTAGAAGTATCAAGACATTGGGCCTCATTCATGAAACCTAATTTGTCTAACCATTTTACTGTAAATTGTTGCAGTAAATGTAATTACTTTTTTAAAAGATTTACACAGGAAAAATAGTTTGTAAAACGGATTTTTTGCTCATGCTTCATGAATGAGGCCCATTGGCCATGTTCGGAATGAAACACATACTATACTGTAGTATACCTAGTGTGCGTGATATGGAACACTAAATATTTCAAACACATGTTGTCACATGACCTCATCACATTGCATGTATGGTAGTATGCTACACAGCCATTTTCTACATTCTCTAAAACCAGGTGGACGCATTGTTGAAACAAGACAAATATACAGTATTCAGAAGGTATATTATGTTATTATAATCAGGTATATACACTCACCTAAAGGATTATTAGGAACACCATACTAATACTGTGTTTGACCCCCTTTCGCCTTCAGAACTGCCTTAATTCTACGTGGCATTGATTCAACAAGGTGCTGAAAGCATTCTTTAGAAATGTTGGTCCATATTGATAGGATAGCATCTTGCAGTTGATGGAGATTTGTGGGATGCACATCCAGGGCACGAAGCTCCCGTTCCACCACATCCCAAAGATGCTCTATTGGGTTGAGATCTGGTGACTGTGGGGGCCATTTTAGTACAGTGAACTCATTGTCATGTTCAAGAAACCAATTTGAAATGATTCGAGCTTTGTGACATGGTGCATTATCCTGCTGGAAGTAGCCATCAGAGGATGGGTACATGGTGGCCATAAAGGGATGGACATGGTCAGAAACAATGCTCAGGTAGGCCATGGCATTTAAACGATGCCCAATTGGCACTAAGGGGCCTAAAGTGTGCCAAGAAAACATCCCCCACACCATTAAACCACCACCACCAGCCTGCACAGTGGTAACAAGTCATGATGGATCCATGTTCTCATTCTGTTTACGCCAAATTCTTACTCTACCATCTGAATGTCTCAACAGAAATCGAGACTCATCAGACCAGGCAACATTTTTCCAGTCTTCAACTGTCCAATTTTGGTGAGCTCTTGCAAATTGTAGCCTCTTTTTCCTATTTGCAGTGGAGATGAGTGGTACCCGGTGGGGTCTTCTGCTGTTGTAGCCCATCTGCCTCAAGGTTGTGCGTGTTGTGGCTTCACAAATGCTTTGCTGCATACCTCGGTTGTAACGAGTGGTTATTTCAGGCAAAGTTGCTCTTCTATCAGCTTGAATCAGTCGGCCCATTCTCCTCTGACCTCTAGCATCAACAAGGCATTTTCAGCCCACAGGACTGCCGCATACTGGATGTTTTTCCCTTTTCACACCATTCTTTGTAAACCCTAGAAATGGTTGTGCTTGAAAATCCCAGTAACTGAGCAGATTGTGAAATACTCAGACCGGCCCGTCTGGCACCAACAACCATGCCACGCTCAAAGTAGCTTAAATCACCTTTCTTTCCCATTCTGACATTCAGTTTGGAGTTCAGGAGATTGTCTTGACCAGGACCACACCCCTAAATGCATTTAAGCAACTGCCATGTGATTGGTTGATTAGATAATTGCATTAATGAGAAATTGAACAGGTGTTCCTAATAATCCTTTAGGTGAGTGTATGTATATATTGATATTAAGAATCAAAGACTTTGATTCATATACATGTTCTGTATCCTGTCATATCCTGTAATACTCTGCAAAGTACAACTGGCCTTGTGTTTGAAGTGTTCTTCTATTTTTCAAAGCTTGTTTTTTTTTTTTTTGTGCAGCCCTTGATGAGGGTTCGATCAGGGATTTTGTGACCAGAGAGGGTTCGAAATTGAATGCTGAGACTTGAATTTTCACGAAAGTTCTGATACAGCAGACGAGATATCAGTCTCTATAGTGCCTTACAATTTACTAACAAGACGGATACAAATGTAAAAACTTGGGCTGTCAATTGATACAAATAATTATTTTTAAAGTTAACAAGAAGTTTAAAAAAAAATTAATAAAAAAAAATAGATCTATGTGATTATAAGGTTTTGTAATGTGAATAAGGATGATGCTAACACAGGGTTTTTCCTGAGTTGACATATATACGGTTATCCATATGCTCTTTGTTTTTTTACATAATTACATTTAATTAATATATAACATTATTAATTAATTGCATGTTTACATTGGATGCAAGTTATTTTTCACCATCTAAGTATATGAAACCTTTTGAATTCAACGAAGCATTTTTTACTTTAAGGTGCTGTGCGAAATCAAACTAAACATAATTTAAATCATTTCTTTTTTAGAAAGACCTAACCACAGAAATGAGGAGCTATCCATGGTCTTACCTATGCTTGTGGCATTACACTGTAAATATTAGGGAACGTAAATAATAAGGTTCAAAGTCTGGACCTCCAAAACTTATCGACAGATTATGGACAAAGTTTTCCTCCTGTCTAATATATGTTCTGTGTGAATGTTTAATATTACAAAATAAACTGGCCTTGTTTGCATTCATATATTCCTGAAGATTACTTACATTTTCAAGAGCCTGATTAATAGAGCAAGAAACAAACACACTGAACACACTCGCACAAAAAACAGGCTTCAGTCACGCTATTCAAACGCACATATCAGATGAGAGGCATATTTAACATGTGTTAAGCTCCGAATGCAAGATGAATACATTTACTTTATTAGAAATGTAGCTTGGGTGGCAGCAGAACATTTTTCAACACATAAATCTGCCAATCTGTGCGGTAGCTCAGTTGATAAGAGTCTTGCACTACCAGAGTCGACAAGTGGGGCCTTATGCTAAAATGCATAGTCATATTCAGACTCTTTGCTATGGCACTTGAAATTTAGCTCAGGTGCATCCCATTTCTCTGGATCACCTATGAGATGTTTCTACACTTTGTCTGGAATCCGCCGGTGAAAAATTCAAATGATTTGACATAATCTGGAAAGGTACACACCTCTCTTTACCACCTCTCTTCACATCTGAAAATACATATCAAAAACCAAGCCATGAGGTCAAAGAAACTGCCTGCAGAGCTCAGAGACAGGATTGTGTCGAGGCACAGATCTGGGGAAGGCTACAACGTTTTTTTGGTTGCATTTAAGGTTCCCAAGACCACAGTGGCCTCTGTATTTCTTAAATGGAAGAAGTTTGGAACAACCAGGACTAGAGCTGGTCCCCTTGGCCAAACTGAGCAATCGGGGGAGAAGGGCCTTGGTAATTGAGGGACAACTCAGAGAATGTCCTTGAGTGGCCCAGCCAGAGCCCGGACTTGAACCCAATCAAACATCTCTGGAGAGACCTGAAAATGGCTGTCCACTGACGGTCCTCATCCAATCTGACAGAGCTTTAGAAGATCTGAAGAGAAGAATTACAGAAAATCCCCAAATCCAAGTGTGCAAAACTTGTTTCATCATACCCAAAAAGACTTGAGTCTGTAATCGCTGCCAAAGGTGCTTCAACTAAGTACTGAGTTAAGGGTTTGTATACTTATGTCAAAGTTTTTTCTTTTAATGTTATCAATAATCTGTACACGACTCTACAGTCAGTTAATTATTTACTGTCTTAAAATAAAGTGTTACCCATATCATGAATGTTCAATATATTGTTCTAGTAAATGGTACTGTCAAAGCAAATATATACTGTATAAGAATAAAAATACAGCACATGAATCAGATGGAAAGTAAATAGATGTTTATTATTATTTTATTTAAAATGTGTTTAGGTGCTGTTTTTACAGTTGTTGTATGATTACGATTATTGTCAGTATCCTACTTGTGTATGTGCACTAATTTTTCATTCTTGTTATAAGCCAAAGAGAAATGTCCACATTTGTGGATAATAAAGTTCAATCATCATCATCAACTGTATACATGTTCAGTCTACTTTAAGACCACAAAACGACCTCAAACACTCACTCAACACATCAATGCCAGACTACACACCTCTGCATACCACCCTCAGATAGAAAGAAAGAAAGAAAGAAAGAAAGAAAGAAAGAAAGAAAGAAAGAAAGAAAGAAAGAAAGAAAGAAAGAAAGAAAGAAATAGCCACCCAGTCTGTCACACAACTCTACAATATTAATTACATCAGAGCAGCTTGTGAATAATTAAGAGTGCCTATTTAACAGCTCTGAATTATTTAGTTCCAGTCAGGGCATGTATGTATAATGTGATCAATAAGCACAAAGTTTAACCAGTGAATCAGGAAAAGGTCTCTTTAACAATTGTATGTGTGCCAATCCAATGTTTGGGCAGTCAATCATATAGTGTCATTTTTGCCTGTGTAAAAGTGTGTCCATGTGGTTATGGTTCGCCTCACTCTACAACAATGCATAATGTTTGATAAAATTACAATAATCTGTATAATAATATCAGTATTTCAAAAGAACTCTCATTCCCTCACTGAGCATTATCTAACTTTAGCTCTTTGCATCCTGTTAACTTTCTGAGTGTCTGAGCTTTACCAGGGAATATTTCTGAAAGTATATTCTTTAATAAATAAAAATACTGTATACTTACTCAAATTACAACACACACATATACATTTTTGCAAGTTACCGAGATGAAAAGGCACTGCATAACTGGAATGACCCACGATACCGAGAATCGGATGCCAACTTTCAGTGTGGAAACAAACACTATATTAGTATTCAATGGAAGTTGTTCTCTCTCTCTCTCTGAAACATGCTATTAAAGCTACAGCAAAACCCCGCGGCACTCTGTGCTAATGTGCGTTCAGGCTTGGTTTGTGTGTCCTCAGCAGCAGCGCCGTGCTGAAGCATGCGACCGCTGACAGCTTCCTAAATGGTTTGTGGCTGCAGAATGGTGAAAAAGCCAGCTTTTCATTATATCTATTACAGTTTATTTAGGAAAGTGTCAGGAGGGATATTGCGATGTCAAAACAGAACACACACACAGGAGGAAAGCTACAGACAAGTTACAAACCAGATTTACTTTTGAAAAGTGTCAAAAATTGAACTCCTCTGCCTTTAAACTTCCCTCAAAGGAGAAACTGAGCGTAAGGAACAGATGTGTTTAAAAAAAACTTGTATTTGCATATCAGCTATGCAGATACAATATTAAGGTATGATGCGTTAATTTATGTCTGAATGTGAAATGTGAATGTCTGAAAACATGGGTGGTTGTGAAAATTCATCTGACATACCAGTCTGTCTTTAAAGGTATAGGTGAGGGTGAGTAAATTATTGCAGAATTTACATTTTTGGATGAACTATTCTTATTTCCTTGATGACAAAACACTGTAATACTGTTATAAAAAACATGTTTGTCAGATCTAATACATGAGAGAGAATCTTTCTGAATTGGTGTCACTGTTAGACGCAGAGAGTTGGTTCATAAATGAACAAGAAAGCATCGACATCCTGAGAATAACTCGCCAATTAGCTCAGCGCTGCACCTATACACACACATGTGTGTATGTGTTTGTTAGCAGAAAAAGCACAATGTGATTAATCAGGCCAAAGTGTGGCTCTAGTCCCAGAGAACTGATGTATACACACAGTAAAGGACTTAATTCACAAATAAACAGGGTTATAATTCAGAGCAAGCGGAGACAAGAGTGAAAGCAGGCCATAAATATGCATTACGATGTGAGTAATACTGTACGAACCAGGGAGAATAAAGAGAAAGAATGACAAAGAGAGAGAGGAAGAGGCACTTTATATACCATCATATAATTATCAATCATAAAAATGTGCCCTTTCAAACACACACATACTGCACGCACACACACACACACACACACACACAAACAGAGTGATATTCCATCCACATTTTTAAACTTTATAAACAGGTAAGGAAAGAAAAATCACAAATGAGATCTCGTTATTATCTCTTTTTTTTATTCGTTGCTTTTTTAGGCAGCCATGAAATGAAACGGAGAGCAAATGTGGACTTCTCCAGCTTCTCCTGAGAAAAAGACCCCAGTAATTTCACATGTTTCTCTTCTAGATGTCTGAGGAGATCATAACATCTCAAAATGTGCTAGAATTTAAAATATCAAAAGTCTTCTACAAAGAGTAAGAGATTTCAGCTGTTTAGAGCAGGGGTTTCAAACTTTTCAAAGCTAAGTTCCTGCAAATATGATTATATAATTGTGAGGGCCCCCTTCTTAAAATACAGTTTTATCTTTTCATATTTAAAGACCCAGTTCTCTTACGAGAGGTTCTCTCGTATTGCGTAAGCTAGCTTACGCTACGGGAAAGATTCATCTTTTCTGAGATATTGAAGCCAAAAAATTATCCTTAATTTTGTATCATTTGTCAACGCAGTGCAGCAACTGCAGACCTTGAGCGGGCTAGCTAGCTAGCTCATTGGTTGCTCTGCGGCAACTGCTGCAGCCTATAGATCGAACTTGGCGAACTCGCGTCCAATGAGAGGTGTCAGCGCGCTTACTGCATCAAAGCCCGCCAAAATGGCCGTGGCTAGAGTGCATATAAGCGTAGTTCGTGAGGCTGGAACCCTGATTTTCATCTCTTCAGCGAAGCTCTTCGCATCTCTGAACTGGAAGCCGCGTCGCCGTTCGAGGGGCATCTAGCAAGCTTGGACAGCGCTCGAAGAAGCCGGCCGTCTCCGCCACCTTCAGCCATCCTGCGAGCTACGCCATCCGGCGACGTATCCTTTTAGAGCAAGCTAGTTCTTAACGAACTTCACAAAAGAGTAACGAGCGTCTTTTTAAGATGCCTCGCACCACTTGCGCTTCATGCCGCGCCCCTCTCAGCGCCGGAGACCGCCACATCATCTGCGCTCTCTGCCTGGGACTGGGGCATGCAGAGCTCGCCCTCGCTGAAGGCGGATGCGACCTCTGCGAGGAGCTTCCGATGTCGACCCTGCGGGCTCGACTCGAAGCGCTCAGAACCGAAGCCGCCGCGCCGCCTTCCATTCCGCCGCGCAGGAAAAAGCGCCGCTCCCAAAGGCTGCCAGAACCAGTGATAGAAGCGACTGCCTCGCCGGAGCCTATCCCTCGAGCATCGCTCTCACCCTCCCCGCCCCCCCGGGACGCGCAGTTGCCGCCCAGCGGCCGCACTGCTGCCATCTCAGCGGACGAGGCAGAGGATAAGGGCTGTTCCATCATGGCTTCGGACAGCGAGGAGTGGTCAGGCTCCCACGCCTCCTCCTCGGCCCAGGAATCCAGCAGGACCCGCGCCGGAGTCGAAGGGGAACTAACATGCCTCCTCACACAGGCCGTCGACCTCCACGGGCTCAAGTGGTCACCGCCCCCTGAGCAGGCTCCCAACAGACTCGACGGCTGCTTTCTTCAGAGCTGTCGCCGCGCAACACCCGCGGCCCGGGCCGCTCCCTTCCTGCCGGAACTCCACACTGAGCTTGCAAAGTCGTGGAACGCGCCTTTCTCGGCCAGGATCTAAGAAGCGCGACGGACCTCGCCCTTCGCGCCACCAAAGCTGCAGCCCAAGCTCTAGGGAAGTGCATGGCCTCGCTGACTGTGACCGAGAGACACCTGTGGCGCGCGCCGTGTTCAGCGACTAGCCGCGTCCTTTCAGATGAACAGCCTCACGCCTCTGAAAAAATTTCAGAGAGTGCTAGGTTACATGGCCTCAGCCGCAGCAGTACTTCAGCTGGGTTTACTGCGCATGCGCCCGCTTCAGCATTGGCTAAACACCCGCGCGTCTCGCCGGGCTTGGGCCACAGGCCGCCAGCCGATCAAGGTGACTCAGACCTGTATTTTTCATCTCTGCAGCCCTGGACAGTGGCCGAATGGTATCAGCGGGGAGTGACGATGGGAGCTGTATCTCGCCGAAAAGTCATCTCGACAGACGCGTCCAACACGGGTTGGGGCGCGGTCTGCGAGGGCTCTCTGGTTTTTGGCCTATGGTCAGTTCAGGAAAAGCTCCTTCACATAAATTGTCTGGAAATGATAGCGGTCGAGTACGCGCTTGTGCGCTTTCTCCCGGTCATTCAGGGTCACCACGTCCTGGTCCGTTCGGACAACAGATCTGTGGTATCCTACTTAAACCGTCAGGGCGGTGTCAGATCCCAACCTGCCCAACCGCCCGCTTTACGCCTTCCCTCCCGTCTCGCTATTGCCACAGGTAATGCAGAGGATCAGGGAAACGCGTCACTCGGTGCTCCTTATAGCCCCGCGTTGGGAGAATCAGACATGGTTCCCGGAGCTTACGCAGCTGTCACTGACAGCGCCGTGGCCCATCCCAGTGAGAGCAGATCTCCTCTCTCAAGCTCGCGGCACGATCTGGCATCCCCACCCAGAGCGCTGGGCGCTGCACGCGTGGGTGATCAACGACTACCCGTCGCTCTGCCAGAAGGGGTAATAAACACCATCATACACGCTAGAGCCCCTTCCACGAGAAGACTCTAAGCGTCAAAATGGTCTGTGTTTTCAAAATGGTGCACCGACAGAGACCTGGACCCATGGACATGTGGGGTGTCGTCGCTGCTCCTGTTTTTACAAGAGCTGCTGGATAAGGGCAGATCCCCATCCACGTTCAAAGTGTATGTGGTGGCCGTTGCGGCGTTCGCTGAACCCCTGCACGGCCAGTCACTGGGAAAAAACGAGCTGGTCATCCGCTTCCTCAAGGGAGCTAGAAGGATGAACCCCCGCGCCCCCCATCGGTTCCTATCTGGGATCTTTCTATAGTTCTCGAAACTATGAAAGCCCCCCCTTTCGAACCGCTTCAATCCGTGGATTTGAAATACCTTTCACTCAAAACCGTTTTTCTGACTGCCCTGTCATCAGTCAAACGTGTGGGAGACCTTCACGCGCTGTCTGTCAGCGCTGCGTGTCTTGAGTTTGGACCAAGTGACTCCAAGGTCATTTTAAAGCCTAGACACGGCTATGTTCCCAAGGTGATCGGTACTCCTTTCAGAGCACAGGTCATTTCCCTATCGGCGCTGCCAGCATCCGATAGCGAACGCGACGCCAATCTCCTTTGCCCAGTCAGAGCACTGAGATTGTATACTGCACGCTCCGCCTCTTTCAGACGCTCTGAGCAGCTTTTCGTTTCGTTCGGAGGGCGCACCAATGGTCTCGCCGCCTTGAAACAGACACTGTCTAGATGGATAGTGGACGCTATTGCTGCCGCATACGCGTCAAAAGACCTGCCATGCCCGTTGGGCATTAGGGCTCACTCCACTAGAGGCATGGCCTCATCGTGGGCATGGTCCAGTGGGATTTCCATTCACGACATATGTGTGGCAGCGGGCTGGGCTTCCCCTTCCACCTTTGTCAGATTTTACAATCTGGAAGTGCCCGCCCTGCAGGCAAAACTACTAGCGGTTTAATACGCTACAGCTCCCCTGGTGAGCTGCACTATTGGGACTCATTCCACACAGACCTGCACCGCCGCTCAGTCGTTCCCTTCCCACTATGTGCTTATGTATAACACACACACTGGCCCGCAATCTTGCCGGCCAAATATTATTTCCCCACTCACAAGGGCTCCCCCGGGTCCCCCCCACACCCGGGGCTCATGCAGTGGATGCTTGGCACGCACGGCGTTGACAATGGGTTCCCGTAGCGTAAGCTAGCTTACGCAATACGAGAGAACCTCTCGTAAGAGAACGAACCGGTTACCTAACGTAACCTCGGTTCTCTCTAGATGAGGGAACGAGTATTGCGTAGCCGGCCGTGCTCGCGCCACGAGCGACTTTCGCTTCATTCAATGAAAACCAGGGTTCCAGCCTACGAACTACACTTATATGCACTCTAGCCACGGCCATTTTGGCAGGCTTTGATGCAGTAAGCGCGCGGACGCCTCTCATTGGACGCGAGTTCGCCCAAGTTCGTCTATAGGCTGCAGCAGTTGCCGCAGAGCAACCAATGAGCTCGCTAGCTAGCCCGCTCAAGGTCTGCAGTTGCTGCACTGCGTTGACAAATGATACAAAATTAAGGATAATTTTTTGGCTTCAATATCTCAGAAAAGATTAATCTTTCCCGTAGCGTAAGCTAGCTTACGCAATACTCGTTCCCTCATCTAGAGAGAACCGAGGTTACGTTAGGAAACCGATGTGTGAGAAAAATTATACGTGTAATATTATAAAGATAACTAGTTTAAATATTTAGTATTAAAATATATAATATATATATATATTTAGAAATGTTAAAATATGTATATTTATTTTCTTATCTTTTTATGTTTTATTAATGTTTGTATAAAAAACTGAATATAAACATTTTCAATTAAATTCAAATGTATTGCACTTTTACTATATATTTTGTTCCAAAGCAGCTTTAATGAGAATATGGCCTGAGTAAGCAAGGTAAAAGTGTCAGCTAAAGGTTCAATAACTTTTTTAGCAATAAAAACCTATATAAATATATTATTTATTTATTTCGTTTAACTATGGCTGTCGGTAATAAAAAGAATGATCTTGATTAACTTCAAGATTTCCAACCAGTCTTTAGACAGCAGAATGAAATAGTAATAATATTAGACTTTTTTATTATTTATTTATTTATTTATTATATTTTAAATGTTTTCATGGACCCCCTATCACCCCCTTATGTCCCCCGGGAGTCCCCAGACTCCAGTTTTAAAATCCCTGGTTTAGAGTTAGCTATAAACATATCAACAGATTAACAAACTGTAACTAACTTTTTCTTCAAACTGTTCCTCTACCATGAAAGAAAAGTAAAAGAAAACTGATCATAGAAGAAAACGTACGTTTATGCTAATGCCTGCAATAGGGCCCCTTATTACAACGTTCTTTCATTGTGTCCCGACACATTTCAGAACACAAGGCATGAAATAACCTTATTGTTAAAAGACCCAATCATCTTTTTAGATACAGACATTGTCTGTCAGTTAATATGAGAATGGACATGTGGGTTAGCTGTACCAGCCTAAAAAATAGCTTCTTTTTTTGCTTAATTTGAGCTGAAGAACCACAATTTATGATACAATTGTTGTCCAGTTTTAATGCTGATTTGATGTTATTTGATCATAATCTTGACCAACCGTTTTGGAAATTGTGGCCTTTCCCTATTCAAGTTGATAGGAGCTGTACTGTTATCCATAGAAAATAGCTGCCCCGAGGCGTGACAAACATGGCCGCCGAATGATCTGACTTGCCGTAAAGGGAATTTGCATGAACGTGCATAGAGTACGTTTCTGTCTATTGCTAACACACACACAGACCCACATACATTCTTTCATAAATTCAAATACCCTCCTCTCCCATTTCTGTATTTTAAAGCTACAGAGAGTCTGATGAAAGCAATAACAGCTTTTAGCGGCTTATAAGACTTAATGCACAGAGAGATCATCGAGCTATTCATTAGCGGCAGTTCATTCTGGATTCAGTGTGTGTGTGAGCTGCGATCTCATTACACATATCTAATCTAACATTACATTCAGCTTCCAACTCCGAGAGCTTTTAAATTACATTACCCACCTCCATAACGACACACAAATGCATGTAAAACACACACATATTTCAAATGCACAGTTGAGGTCTTCTCTATCTCGTAACCACTTCATCACTGATCTGAGATCAGTCTATAACCATTCACCAAGCACAACAAACTCCTGCTCATAGTACAGGAAATTAGATTGAAGTGGAGAGTAAAGGGAGACCTACATTGCAAATATACTGATTGTTTTCAAGCAGGTGTCTTAAACGTGAACTTAATCGTCAATCGACCGTGTATTTCAGCTTTTATGGACTGGCCCTATTCACTATCATTGTAAGTGCCTCGCTGTAACTGAGATTTTTGCGTCTTCTATTTTTTTTTTTAAATAACTGAAGGACGAGTAATAAATATTTTCTGCGGTAATCAACATTATGCCACGACTGCTGTTAATTGAGCTAAAGTTTTATTAAACCTAGAACATTCCTTTAAGTCTCCCAAGCAATAAATGTCCTCTGGCTGCTCATCATAGCACACATATACCTCTGACACACACACACACACACACACACACACACACATACACATAATCCTACAGAGGAAGTAAGACTCTCTGCATTTAGATTCCTCTTGCACTGAAACAGGAGACATCCTCTTCATCCCTCATCCACTGATTGAATCCATCTCTCTTTCTCTCTCTGTCTACTTTATCTCTCATTTTTGGGACGTAACTGCTGAGAAACAATGAAACTCTTTTCATCATCCTTCTTTTCTTTTGTACTGTCTCCATCAAACCTTCCTTCATTTGTCTTTCTTTCTTTGTACATCTTTCTTTCTCCATTTCTTCAGCAGTGAGCTCATGTTTTTACTCTGTATCTCAAACCATCATTCATTAAAAAGAATCCACATTTAATTTAGTTTCATCAGGTCTGCAGGGAACGCTCTTAAAACAGCAGAAATATATTTTCTTGTCATTTCAAAAGGGAAAATAAAACAATCAGGAACACATTTCGCAAGCAATTTAATCAGTGAAGAGCAGGCCCATACAGAATCTGTATACGCATTACTCAGACAGAAAATCAGACCGATTATGTTCGCCCATCATTCACAAAGTTCTCAAGAGTCCCCACACACTTTAACCAATGAACGTCCATGACTTCTCCAGTTGTTCATGATTACTATTATGATTTTAAAGTCATTTTGAAGAGAAATTCTGGGGCACCAATCCATAGAATTGCTAGGTTTACCAGTTATAGAGTACAAAATGTAATTAATAAGACAAAATTTGAAAGATCTATTCTAGCTGATGACAATTAACAGAGAATAACACAGATTCACTATAGAGATCGCTTAAAAATTTCCATTGCTTTACCCGACCTGGAAATCACACTTTTAAAAATGCCTGATATTTTCCAGGTTTTTCTGACAGTGGGAACACTAACAAAGTTTGCACAATCCCTCACCTCTTATATAAACTAAAATCATGTTAACATGCATAAAGTTTACGTCTTGTGGCTATACTTTTTAAACAGTGTTTTTTAATGTTTATGGACTGCCCCCATTCACTTCCACTGTAAGTGCCTCAGTGTGGCCTCGATTTATTATTATAATTTTTTTATAAAAACATTTTTGTGGTAATCATCAATATGCCACAAATGCTGTCGATTGAGCTTAATTTGTACTGAACCCAGAATATTCCTTTAAGTAGGCCGAATAATCACAATCACATACACAAACAACTCAAACAATCTGTAAACAAAACATTCTCATAAACCTATGCCTGAATGAGACAATCTATTCTTACCTAGCTCTATTTTTCTCTGAAAGATACTGTGAGTGCACTCTCAAAATACTGCCTTTAAACCCTTATGAGACACCCAATGGCATTTAAGCCTAATCTTTAGTGTATGTGAGGCCGCCTTAAAAAAGGAAGTTGTCCAGCTGCTGTAATGCTTGGATATTTTGAGGGTTGTTAAAGATTATATTGGTTGTTATGCTTTAAACGAATAGTCATATGTTTACTGATCGTGTGTGTTCAGAAGTTTCTTTTTTCCCTGGTAAAGTTACTGTTACATGATTACTAATCTTCATGACTGGTAAGTATTTTATAACATTGCTGCAGTTACAAGTGTAAGCCCATGAATTATTAACGGAGCAATAAGTTAGTGTGTGGATACTTACCATTTTGTCCTTTTAGCAGATACCTGTTTAAGCAGAACTAAAAAAAAACACTAAAGTTAGGTAAATCCTAATGAACATATGTTCATCTCAAGTAAAATGTACTAATCTCATAGCATAGTAATGTATATTCATTTGTTTAGCTTATAACCATCTTATAACATTACTGCCGAAGAAACAAGTAAACATTTATCATTTTAAATGTTATAATGCATATTTCAGCATTCAGCATATTATTTGCATGTTCAATAAAAAATATTTCATCATAAGCAAATCCTCATTTTGCATTTTTATATTAAAGTCTTTGTGACAGGGCGGAGGGCGGGGCCTGGTCGTGATTTTACACATAACGGTCAGTTGCCGAAAACAATCTCTCACTATATCGCACCACCATCCGCAGATGGCATTTATCCCTCTCGGAGGCTTAATTAGGCTGATAAGGGACCGGGTGTGTAAAATCCTGACCCGGCCTCGCCCTCCTCCCTGTCAAAGTCTTATTATTTGCAATGCATAGACCTACTATTGTAGTATTACTGTTCACTTGCATTGTCAACTGAGGCAGTGGACTGCATTTTAATGAAGTGTTTTCAATTAGACTTATTTCAGCCATTTCACTAGTTTCGCCTCTTAAGTTGATATATGTAGCACTACACAAACATTCATGTTTAAAATTGTGTACTGGATAAAACACTTGAATAATAATATTAAAATGTAATTAAGAGTGTTGTTTATCTTCCTCAAATTAAGTAATATATCGGTTATAAATCTTTAAACAAATAATGTAATATCAACATAAAAATGGCACATCATTGCGCCTCTCTGCAGGTTACAAGTTACACCACTTTACATTTTTAAAATGATTTTATTTTATTTATTAAAATGCAATAAAAGTTTTTTGAACATTTATGAAACCAACATGGTCAAAAAGTTTAGATTTCTTCAAATTAAGAATAAGCTGCAATGTGGTTCAGACCTTTTGTTGTTTAGTCTACGGTCTGGCTTTGTGACAATATGTAGAGAGTGACTGGTGTTATACCCAGCCAGAATGCTTTGTGCAGGCCAGATATATTTTATTCTCTTGTATAAATGCATGACGTTTTCATCTCTTGCAGATCTCTATGCTTCAGAACAGTTTATGCAGTCTGAGTTAATAAGAGAGTTTATTGTGATTTACACTGCTGAGCTGCAGCTTTCTCAGAAGAGACGCTCTGTGTTGTGTTGTATCTCTTGAGCCCAAAGCAGGTGCAGGATTCTGTCTCTCACACACACATTCACAGGCACAAGCTTGGCTCACTAGCAGACATTAATCTTCTTTTGTTCATCATGCACAAATCACAGCAAACAATGACTAATCATTGAGCAGGCCTTATTGACAAACGTCTACAGGAAGACACGAGTTAACAAAGAGCTCAAACAGAGGAGAAGAAATAAGAGGAGAAGCAGATATTAAATGAGTGAAATCATGAACACCTGTGCAGGGTTGGTACTAGCAATTTGATTGTTATGGTGGGAAATAGGTTGTCCTTGATCGTGTTTCGACATCGGGCCCAAGGGGGGTGTCAGAAGTCTCGGCAGAGGGGGGACACAAGACCTCAGCCCCCCATTAGACCCAGCCATGCACAAACAACATACAGGTGGCCATATACAAATAAAAGAGACACAACAATAAAAACTATGTGTTTATCCATAAAAATACAAATATAAATCAATAAATCATAACCATATGATAGGTGTGGGTGAGAAACAGATCAATATTTAAGTCTTTTTTTTAATGGATTTATATTTGTATTTTTATGGGTAATTTTATGGATCTTCTTCTGAAGACATGGATTTAACCACTTATTTATTCCTTATACGCTGCCTTTAAATGCTTTTTAAAGCTTTACATTTCTGGCCACCATTCACTTACATAATATGTACCTACAGAGTTGGGAGTTTCTTCTAAGAATCTTTATTTGTGTTCTGAAGAAGAAGAAAAAGTCATACACCTGTGCGATGGCATGAAGGTGAGTAAATGATGAGAGAATTTTCATTTATGGGTGAACTATTCCTTTAACAAATGCCTAGCCATCACATCAATGACAATGCTCTGATTTCCATCTCCAGCATGGCTACATTTCTCAGATATCTTGACAAAAATATATATATAGCAAATACATTTTTCCTTTTCATATGTGTGAGTCACACCATGGAGACCATAATCCTACTGCAATGACAGAAAACACTGAGCGAGGGTGACGTGGTCTGTCCTGCATTCCTGTTGCTAATGAAACACTTGTTCAAGTTCTGATCAGATGTGTATTAATCAGTCTGTTCAAGGGGAATTGAGAATCAGAGTCAGTGAAGAGTTAAGAATCGCACACACAACGTTGCACACAGAATAAACACAATCCAAAGTTGTCCATAAAACCCACAAATGCCTCCAGTGATTTGGGCTGGTGTGAATACTTTAGCAAAGAATGAAAAGAGAGAAAATGACACTGTCTGAGCACAGAACAAGAGGGTTCTTTGACAAGATTAAAAATGTGGTTTGAAATTGAACTGGTGCTGCATTTTTACAAACTGATATCACAGTATGAGGTTCATCACACGTATCGCGGCAGTTCCTAGAATTAACCATTAATACTCGATTGAGTTAAAGTCAACAAAATCAACCACCCATCCTAAATCTTAAACCTAATCCTAACCGATAGTGACAGAAAAAACAAATGTGACCTGAAAAATGCAATTGCAGAAGCAACCATGTCATTTTGTGGTGTTTATTAGACACTTTTGGCTCATATCTTGTATGCTCTTCAGGATTCGTACCCCATTCCTTACCATCTCAAGTGCAACACTCTATCAATTGAGCTATTGCACGATTTGATCACCCAACTAGCTTGTCAATGAACTTGGTTATGTAATGCAAATGGTGAAATGTCTTGCCTTGCAAGGCATGTGCTATATAGTAAAAGTGTTTAGATGTCATAAGACAACATTGTGTGAAAAACAGCAAAAAGTAAGCGTTTATGAAATGATAATCTACTATTTTACTTGTCATTTAAGAACAATCATAATTATTTTTGTAAAAAGTCTTACTTTTATATATGCAAAATATAACTCCTTATTTTTCCTTTTGATTTTGGAGTGAAATGTGACCTTGGACATCTTTATTTTAGGATATTTTACATGAGATTTGCCCTTACAATATACTTTTCAGTGATCTTCCACCTTTTACAAAACAGCCTCTAATAACATATACACACACCCCAGTTCTGCTGTGTAGTGCTGCTAAAGCATTAATAATGCAAGGCTGTTTGGAGGAGGTTTGTGTTTATTCTGTGGAGAGAAGAGTGGGATGCAGAGGGAGGTTTGGAGAGAATCACTGATCGGGATGATGCACGAGTAAGCTAAAGGCAAGATCCGTCTGGGACGGAAGCATTGACAGATACTAGGAAGAACAAACAGATTATAGAAGAATGATGCTCCTCTTAAGGATTGAAAAGGGAAACAGAGGAACGCACAGACGGAAAGACAGGAAACGAGGAAGGAGAATTCTGTGTTGTCAAGTCCACATCTCTCGTTCTTCCCGAAACCAGGCAATGCCCACAATTCCAGAAAGTTACGCTGATTCTGTTCCTCATTGGACCATTTTACACTTGATATTAAGATGTGTTTATGGCGATCTAATCAAATGAGCAAATGCATCTTGATATCAGGTATTAACAGGACTTGTTTATACATGTTAGTTCTGTGGGTTTTCTTCATTACCTCACCATGACCTCTTTGTGGCCTCAATTGGCAGTTTCCTGGCCGTCAGGTGTTTGGAACTACTAAAAGCATAAGACCATATCACACACTCACGGAGCAGTAGATAATGGATGACAGAATTAATGGAAAGGCATGGACAGTTATGAATGACAGACTCCAGTCTCTCTGTCTGGAGTCTGACAGACAAGGATTATAGTGGGCAGTTTTTGACTGACAGACAGCAGGTATCTTCAGACAGAGACTCGCATACATCATTAACTTCATCTTAAACTGCACTTTCATGTACATAGGTATAGGGCGAACCATCTGCAGACGAATGAAGTCTACAGTAGAAGGTGGAGATGTGCCCCTCTTCTATAGCTTACAGACTTACAGACTGTTTAATTAAAACACATTTAAAATAGTTTTTAATTTTGCCACAGAGAGCCTTGCATTCCATACAAAACATATTTAAAGTTACAGGTCATGCTACAAACTAACGTTCATAACTTCTTCAAAAGAATAATTTGTATTTACACATGGTATGATTGCTCACATCATTTTATTTTATTTACAGGAATTGTTATACCTTTATACCCCTATGTCCGGGGCGGGGCATGCAAATTCTGTCTGCCAACTTGACATTGGCCTTTTCTCAGGTTCAGAGGTACGTTTGGCGTCCCAGGAAGACCCCTTGTGTCACTTCATTCGACACAACGTCTTGTTCCTTCCCTCGGGGAATGGAGGTTACAACAGTAACCATGACGTTACGCATAAATTATCTATACAAATCACTTCGGACTATAAGTCGCAGGATGTTTCAGATAAGGGGAAAAAACAGCGACTTATATTCTTTTAAACTTAAAATCTTGATGTCTGTTGCACATTAGACACTTTCTCATTAGTGCTTGCGAATCTTGTCCATTTTTACTGAAAAATTCATAACATTTCTGGTTGTTTTTCAACTAAATGTATTTCTTCAGAAGACTTGGAATATTTACATTAGCACGAGTCGCATGGACTGCTTTTGTGATATTTTGAGTCCTTTTTAAGCTTTAAAGTGAGGCACTATCCACCACCATAGTATTGAAAATATGGAAAGTCATATGGGTTTGGAACAACATGAATGTGGGTACATTATGAGAGAATTTAAATTTTTGGTTGAAATATTCCTTCACAGTTAAAGGCCGTCTAACTCTTTTAGCCATGGCTGTGTTCACAGTATAGCACAACTTGGAGCATTTTATATGTGACTATCAATGTTTAAATTTATGAAGCAAGACAAAGCCAATCACAATTCAGTATGCAAATAGATGTGGAATAGCCCAATAGCAGTATTGCAATATTATGATGCCACCATTGCTGTCTGCAATCTTTTAAATGCTGACTATTCTACCAATGTCAATAGAAGACCTTCAAACTTTAATTAATGCAGTTAAACATATTTAATTAATCTCACTTTGCCAGCACTAATTTATATATAGGCTACATTAGGTCTCTGACCAGAGGAAGGCTGCACTTTCACTCCCTTTCCACAGTACATTGTCTGCCTACGTTCCTGTCTCTCTCTCTATGAGCTTTTCACCTAAACATTTCCTGACAAATGCTTGCCAGTTTCTCACAGCCTGCAAATTATTTTTTTTCCCCCACAGAAACTACAACTGAAACTTCAAACATATGTACAAGAGGAGAGAGAGGGGTTGAGTTGTATTATTGAACATAAGAGTTGGTGTATGTGAGAGAGAGGCATTGGTTACCAGACATCTACACTTTTGAATAGCACTCTCATTAGAAAACATACAAATGTTTTGGAAGGTAGGATAACCTTAGTGCACTCGGTTGGTTGTTAGGTAGTAAGGAAGGAAGGAAAGAAAGTAGGAAGAAATTAAGAAAACAAGAAAGCGTTTTAGCATTCAAATAACACATACAGTAGCACCACATATAAATCAACAGTTTGTATTGCGTCTAGATTTTTGCAGTGTTTTCCGTCATCAATAAAAAAGATGCAGTGTCAAGTTAAAAATAGTTCAACTTTGAAAAACACATCGTGAGACCCCTGTGTAGTATTCTAAATATTCTTACTGTATGTTCAGGAGCTGTACGTAATGCTTTTCCCTTAAAGTTATTTTTGAAGGATTTAAAAAAATGTCTCTGATTCTAGTTACTGAATCGAATCACTCTTCAGAGTATCGAACTGAACTGCTCTGAATTGACAAAAATCCTTTAGATCAAATTGGAAACCAAAGATTTGTAAATTGATTCAATTCAATGTCAGCTTAAAAATTCACACCATACAACCGTGAATAATAATCACAATTAACCTTACGGGGAAGCTTAGGCATTAATGCATTCAGTTTTCCCTTCGTAGCTGTATTTCAAGCATTGTGAAATGCTATAGTTGTGCATTCACCAACCTGGTTTCATAGAAACACATTACTACACTTATAGAGTTAAGGCCCATTCACACCAAATCCGTGAAGATTTTGCAAGACGAATCTCTGACGGTAGGTCTATTAACACCGAGTCTGTAAAAAAATGAAACAAAAACTATTTCACTCCTGTACAGTAGACGGCACTGTTGCTGTGCAGTTGTTTAACCAGTCTCCTGTCCGCACCTTCAGCTGTTCGAGATTAATATAATGAACGCTGTTAAATCATTTATTTACCTAATTTGGCATAACTGTTTTATTATGTTCTTTCCATGGTGTTCCATTTTAAGGAGTATATAATCTGAGTGTTTTATGTGAGTGAGATGAGTAAAGAGCATTGTTGGATATTTATTTGCACATGTATTTTGCTATGAGTATATTAAATAAATGGACACCAGAAGCCAACTTCTCTTTTTATAGCACCTGGATTAATGTCTGGATAATTTAACACGAGGTACAGTGGAATAATTACACATGGAATAATGAACATTATGAATAACAATTATATTATGAAATATATCAAATATATCGGTCTTTTCTTTATTAAAATTATTTCAATAATTTGTTATATTATCATTGCAATACAAATAGCAGTGTGGTTTTGCAATTCATTTGTCTACAGTACATAGCATGTAAAGAGTCTTTTTCGGAAGTTTTGACCATAAGCAGACTTTCATAAACAGAACAGGTTTATGTTTGCAGTACAAAGGGTTCATGAACAGCAACTATTTATTTTTAATTATATCATTTTCATGGGGGTGTATCAGCTGCATGTATGCCAGTGTTTGCCCGTTGGTTAGAGCAGCTGCAGCAATTGATAACAAGCTGTTATCTCATTGGTCAGTTTTCATCGCAGTTTGAAGGAAAAAATCAGAACACTCTCCTAAAAAAAACAACCTTTGGATTGTCTGACCCGATGTGCATTGCGCCATAGGAATACATTGTTACTGTACAAAAGTTAGTTCTGAACAAACATTTATACCGAAAAAATGTGTGAACAGACTTGGTGTGAACAGGCCTTTACACGTTAGGCTACTAGAGGCACTATTCCAACAATTACTTTTATTCCCTTGCACACAAATCACTATTAAAAACGTAGATTATCAGTTCATAAACACTTGCTTTTCACACTAATCCGCACACAATGCTACTGTATCTTGTGATTAGTTTAAGTTTGTGGGCAATTGAGGCAGCAGGAGGCAATGAACTGTCAGAGTGAGTATTTTAGTACTCTTCAGCATCACACAAAAACTTTAACAAAAAAAGGCACTCAGTGGCCAAATACACACAAACGATTCTTTGTTAGTCAGGCGGGCACATGCAGCCACAACTCTCTCCCACAATGACGCTCTGGCGTGCCTTATCAGGTCCCCCTCCGCCATCGCTACAATGAGAGACTGGTGTCTTACCGCTCTCCCTCTCCCGCAGACAGACACATGACCATGCCCCCCCATGCCACATATCTTATTACAACTAAACGTTTACTTTAGTGCATTACTTGTTAGGTGATGCATTTTAACGTTTGCATTACATAACCAACTTCATTAACAAGCTTGTTTGAGTGTGATCAAATGTGCGGTAGCTCAACTGATATAGTGCTGCACTTGCGATGCAAAGGACCGGGATATGAGTCCTGAAGAGAGCACAAGTCTATGCGTTAGCCAAAAGCATTATAGAAGTTGTGTTTTTCATCTCACATTTACTTTTTCTGACACTATCGGTTAGGTTTAGTTTTATGGTTTATGGAGATCGTTTTGTTGATTTAAAACTCTATACTGCATTAACCTTTGAACAATCTGTTTGGGAGGATATTAAACTCTCTTTTAGTGCAACACAGTGGATATTTCACCCCGGAACTGCCATATGTGTAATGAACCACAAAATATTGAAAACTGAAAACAAAAGGTTTGTGAAGTGAATCAATTTGCTGTCAACCTAAAGATCCACAAACCTACTATCACAATTATTCTCAAGATTGTATTTTACAGCTGCGGCATTAATGCATTCAGTTTTCCCTTACCTACTAGATTTTGATCATTGTGAAATGCAATTGTACTTTCACAAGCTATCATTTCTTTCAATAATAAATGCTTTATTATTTGGGTACCCATGCCCATCCCTTGTTTTTACACACTGTATGGGTTTGGCATCACAAAAGTTAGTGAGCAAGGATTTGTTACTGAGGGTTAAATCAGTGTCATCTTAAAATTACAAGGGTGAAACGTTGCTTAAAATTGGCCAGAGTTACACATATTATCTGAATAAACTTGTATAGTATTGTCCTCACCTTAACCAGATACTCTCATGCATTCATCAAAGCTGTTCTCATACACTCCCTGTCATCACCTGCTGTCCACTTCACACAGCCATTAACACATGACTCTGTATGCCTAAGTCACCATTCACCACTGACCTACAACCAGGTTAACCAAATGAATATCCACTCTAAGTTCCTTTCCGTGTCATAAAATTCTGCTTCAGGGAGGATCTCTGGCGATCCTCAAGAGAACCCCAGCACACCATGGGCCACTAACGTTAAAATACAACTACAGTCACCATCGGAAATACATGCTGACCTGCAGGTTAATAGAATTTTTAGAGAGTGACAAACACGCACACGCATCAAAAACTAAACCGTGAGTAAGCTGAATGAGAGACGATGACAGAGGCAGAGCGCTAAAGAAAAATATAGTGAGGAAGAAAAGAGGGAGATGAAAAGAGTGGCAAAGCATGGAAGAGCTAGACAGTGCATGACAGTTCATGAGAAAAAGAGTGAGAGTGATAGTCTGATGAGATAGTAATAAGATAATTCAACTGTGTAGAGAAATATAGACTATATTCAAAGAAGTAATGAGAGAGAGAGATACAAAGGGTGATTCTTTTGAAGAGCAGAGGACAGAGGGATGGTTAATCTCAAGAACCAAATTTAGGGTGAAAATAAATCTTTTAAAATAAATAAGAAATTATGTTTTGCTTAAAGAAAGTGAAAGCACGTTGCGCAAGTAACCTCAGTGACACGGGTTCTGGTCCTGTGTGAACCTGGATGTATGTAGTTCACATAAACAAAAGTGAGCACTAATCAGAGGTTGCATTTGTACAATAAAACTGCATTTTTACTCAACTGATGGTTAGGTTTTGGTTTGAGGTTTGTGTTAGGTAGAGTTAATAAAATATCCATTCCTGTTGTATTTATTGCATGATTTACAACAAAAAAATACAGATTGCTTTTGGTGCAACTCTGTGGACATTTCACACATTAACTGGAGCTCACACGTGCCCATAAATTCAACAACACTTCCAGCTTGGCCACTGGGGGGAAGTGCTTCAAATTACAGTAAGTACAGACCAAATTCTGCTCCAGATTACATACTTATCACGAAAGTTAATTATTGCTGGCCCTTTAAGGGATAGTTCACCCAAAAATAAAAATGATCTTATTATTTTCTCACTCTGTGGCCATCCCAGATGTGTATGACTTTCTTTCTTCTACACAACACAAACAAAGATGTTAAGAAAAATATTTCAGCTCTGTAGGTTCATACAATGCAAGTGAGTGGTGAAAGGTCCAAAAAAGACATAAAGGCAGCATGAAAGTTATTGATAAAACTTGAGCAGTTTAATCCAGTTCTTTTGAAGCGATATGATAGGTGTGGGTGAGAAACAGATAAATGTTTTAGTCCTTTTTTACTGTAAATCCAGACTTTCACTTTCAATTCCACATTCTGGTGCACAATTGACTTTCACTTTCACATTCAGCCACCTAGTGGTTGGGGCTGATCAAATGTGGATATTTATAGCAAAAAAAGGACATAGATATTGACCTGCTTCTCACCCAAACCTATCATATTGCTTCTGAAGACATGGATTTAACCTGGTCACCATTCTGGTCACCATTCACTTGCATTGTGAGGACCAGCAGAGCTGCGATATACTTGTCATATGTGTTCTGCAGAAGAAAGAAAGTCAGAGGGTGAGTAAATCATGAGAGGATTTTCATTTTTGGGTGAACTATCCCTTTAAAATATGCTTTAATTTCTTTAGTTAAAATACACATTTCTGAAATGTGACCTGGATATTCTTTAGTGAGATTCAGCCAGTACATGTAAAACATCTTAACACTCATTAAAGTCATGATCACAGAGAGTTAACAGGCCCAATTGCAAAAAAAGCAAGTGGGAAGAGAAGAAAAAAGTGAAGTCTCTCTCAGTCTGAAGTTTTGCTGCCCTTAATTAACTGAGCTGGCATTCTCTCTCACACCATGAAGGCGGGTTTTTACCCTGCTGTCAACTATGAGGCCTCCACAAAAAAATTCAACCAGCACACCCTCATGACTAAAAGTAATAAAGTCCAATAAGGTCAGTCAACTTTGTCTAACAGAGAAATGTGCGGCCTGACATTCATTTTATAAATCAGGTGAGTCTGTAAAGAAATAAGAAGATAGGATGAGAGGGACTGAGAGAAAGATGTAGATGCTCAAAAAAAAACATAATTAGGTTTTGTCCAGCCAAAGATGCTTATACTCAGTGGCAAAACTACAGACAGTGCAGGCTGTGCCAAGCAGGCCACGAAACAGGCAGCGATACGCCAAAGTGGGCCGCGATATGCAGAAGGGGACAGCGACACAAATTGCAACAATGCAAGGACTTTGCAACAGTTAGGTGTCAACCAATTCATTTGTATGGTGTCCACAAACGGTGACTTACTGTCGTAACATGTTAATTGACTGTTACACACTCTCTCCAATGCTAGAAGATCACAATCCTCAAAATTCGGCCAGATCAAGAATAAATGGGGCAATTTTATGCATTCTCTGTAATTGTGTAATTAATTACATTTCAGTTTTGGAATGTAACTTGCCAGTGGATAGTGACGTTGAACAAAGTCCAACAGAACATAAGAACACAAAAAAACACACATTGAGAACATGCCGTTGTTAGCGCAATGCTAATTTGCTAGGGTGTTCTGGTTGGGTACTAGGATGTTGCTACTTAAAGGGTTAGTTCACCCAAAAATGAAAATTATCCCATAATGTAATGCATCCATGGTGTACATGACTTTCTTCTTTCAGCCAAACACAATTGGAGTTATATAAAAAAATATCCTGTCTCTTCCAAGCTTTATAATGGGAGTGAATGGTACCTTAGATTTTGAAGCCCAAAAACATCTATCCATCAAAAACTTAATCCATGTGGCTCCAGGGGGTTAATAAAGGCCTTCTGAAGTGAAGTGATGTGTTTTTATAAGAAAAATATCCATATTTATAACTTTATAAACTATAATCACTGGCTTCCGGTAACGGCCATCCTCGCGTTCACAAGAGTATCAAGTTCTGGCGTATGACGTAGGCATAGCGTAAGCTCCAGTGAGAAGTGACTTCGTTAAAGTTATAAATATGGATATTTTTCTTACAAAAATGCATCGCTTTGCTTCAGAAGGCCTTTATTAACCCCCTGAAGCCATGTGGATTACTTTTTTGATGGATGGATGCACTTTTTTCGGCTTCAAAATCAAAGGTACCATACATTCCCATTATAAAACTTGGAAGAGCCAGGATATTTTTTTATATAACTCCGATTGTGTTTGGCTGAAAGAAGAAAGTCATGTACACCTAGGATGGTTTGAGAGTGAGTAAATTATGGGTTAATTTAAATTTTTGGGTGAACTAACCATTCAAGGTGTTCTGGGTGGTTGCTAAGTGGATGTTTTCTGGTCCAATTCAAAAGTGTGAAAATTCTTAAGAAAGTCTGATTGCTTAGAGAAATAATAGCACACCTATTCTCAAAAAAATGCTTGATTTGAGGTAACATCAATGTCCGTAGTGCAAACATGCAGGACACATTACATGACAAAGATTAATACTTTGGTTTAAAAAATCCCTATCGCTGTATGTGAAATAGTAAGGGTGCTACTTGCATAAAAATAACTTGAGATGAGTCAATAACCTTCAGAGTTTACCTCAACACCAACTTTGTATTCTCAGAAGAAACTTCTATCACTTCAAAACTACAAATAGAACACTGAATGAGAGACATAATTCCCTTTTTCATGCTTTTTACAAGTCATAATGTTCTAGAGGCTCTAAATATTCTCTCACCTTACACTTTATTGACCTCTTAAGTCCTTTTCACAAACTGACAGTAAATGCAGTAAATTCGGCAGATACAAAGATACAAAAAGATTACTTATTCAAAGAAGAAATCCTTTGGCAAGCACTGAGGTGACGTGATCAGTGTCAATACAAAGAGACATCACTGCACATTTGCGTGATCTTATGGCAAATAAATGGATACAATTCACAAACTTCATGCTAAAGCATAATTATACGAGCAATATGATGTAATGAGCTTGATGAATCTTTCTCAAGTCTTTTGATAGTAGCGCACTTATAGAACGTATTCTGCTCTGTATAATTCCATGGAGTGACTGAGTTTGTGTTCATCGTTTCAACCCAGAGTAAAGTTCTTACCGTAAACTCCTTGCGCTTGCACGTACCGGTGGAGGACCGAAAATATTAAAATACAGAAAAGCTCCATCTTCAGGTGCGATCCCTCATTACCTGCAGAAAAAACACAAAATGCAAAATAGCAGCCGGATCTGAGACACCACAGCACAAGGTCAGCGTTCAAATAACAGTGTCCCAAACATGCCGAAATGATCCTAACAAATTGTTTTTCACTGATTCATGTATTTATATCCCTACATTGTCCCAGCGCATGCATTCAAGTGAGTTAAGGACAGACAATTAATTTCCCAAACCATGGATTATCTGCAGATTACAGGAGCTGTGTTGTTTGATGGGATTGAATGAATGGGGTTATTTCATTTAAATTTACATTTATTCATTTGGCAGTGATTGCACTAAACCAAAGTTTCACTAGCATCAGAATATAGTAGTATCCAGGACAGATTAGAGTGCAACAAGAATATATGTATATGTTGTTGTTGTTGTTGTTGTTGTTGTTTTTCTTATGAGTGCATGGTACAGTGCTCATGGAAAATATGTGTTTTTAGCCGTTTTTTGAAGACAGAGAGTTAGTCTGCTTCACGGATGGAGTATGGAAGGTCATTCCACCTATGTTGAACAGTGAAACTAAAAGTCTAGGAAAGTGTTTTGGTGCCTCTTTGTGTTGATACAACATTGTGCCACTCATTAGCCAACCGCAGGCTTCTGCTGGGAATTTAGCTCTGCAGAAATGTTTTTAGGTATGTTGGAGCAGACCCAGTGACTGTTCTGTATGCCAGCATTAGTCTTTAATTTGATACGTGCATCAACCAGCAGCCAGTGAAGTGGGTATGAGTGGAGACAATGAGTGGTGTAACATATGCTCTCTTTGGTTCATTAAAGACCAGAGGTGGTGCTGCATTCTGGATAATTTGCAGGGATCTAATTGCGCATACAGGGAGCCCTGCGATTAGAGCTTTACAGTAGTCCAGTCTAGTTATGACAAGTGACTGAACAAGAACATTTGTGGCATGTTCAGAGAGGATGGGTCTTATCTTCCTCATATTGTAGAGTGTAAATCTACATGATCGTGCTGTCTTTGAGATGTGGTCTGTGAAATTGAGTTGGTGCTCGATGGTTACCCCTAGATTTCTGATATTGCTTGGCAGTTAAGGACGATCAGATAAATGATTTATTAAACATCGCCCGAGTTGGTCAAATAAAGAGAGAGAGAGATGCACTCTCAACCGTAGGCATGCAGTTTTGTAGCTATTTAAACTGATTTGTCCAAGAGATATTGCTGAATTTAACTCACTGTTCAATAACTTTGTGCACCAACTGGTTTTTACCATGGCTGGGATTCCCGAAGAACATAAGCCTGCAGTATAACCTACATGCATTTGAACATATATGTACAAATGTGAATTCCACACATCAGCCTATTTTGGGAAAATATGTTACATAGGCCTATATGATTATGAAATATGTTGCATGTAATTACAAGTAAGTGATTTTTTTATATATAAGAAGAAACATGAGCACAGCACATATATTTAATGTGTGTTTTACGTAAATTGGCATATATACCATAGCCTACGTAAATAACACCCCCAAAGCTATTAGTGCTTAGATAACGTGTAAATCTTCTACATGCAATTTAAATGGACCTTCCTCTTTTGGTCCCGTTAATCAGAGACAAAGACACACGCGCGCGCGTGCAGCTATCCTTATGAGGAATCTCCATTGACATAATGATTTTTATACTGTACGAACTATATATAGATTATATCCCCTAAACCTAACCCTCACAAAACACTTTCAGCATTTTTACATTTTCAAAAAAAAACATCGTAGAGTATGTTTTTAAGCGATTTGAATTATGGGGACAGAAATGTCCTCATAAATCACATTTATAGCATAATTCCCTTGTAATTACCAGTTTGTATCCTAAAACAATTGTCCTCGTAAACCACTCAAACCTGCCCACACACACATAAAATCCATACTAATGCATATTAATTACTTCAAATCCAATTCACATAATATCAGAGATTAATAAGTGTTGATCAAACTTTAACAATATTCCGCCGGATGTGCATTACAAACTTCATATTTAGCCAATATTTCAAACTTTATGGAGGCCTAATTTTAGAAGCTTTACTAATTAACTAATAGCCTATATTCTTAATAACGAAAAGAAATGCGTGACCTGCAATAGTTTTCATACTTAAATAAAACGAGGTTTGCGACAGCAAGTTTTAAGGTGCTCCAGTAGCACGCCATGCATTTTCTTGTTGCATGGGCTTTAACTGCAGAGTCCCCTATAATGATGATCCACGTTCCGTGTATTCTCTTTACCTCCGATTGTCTTGGGACACTTTTAATTAAATTCCATTAAACCAGCAGTCAGTTTTGGGATGGCGTAATGGTTTAAAAGCTGGTCTGATAACTAAAAGGTTCAAACTCTGCACTGGACAATTAACTACTACTATCGCATTCTTGATTAAAACACATAATCTCAGATTAATCCAGGTCGGAACGTGTGATAATGAGTGCACTGGAAGTTGTTTTGGATAAAACATCAGCTAAACAGCACTGCATATTTTGCTGACACTCGCGCAGGAATGAGAAAACTGCAAAAATGGTTGCGTAAATTATCATGAGCCTTAAAGTTAAAACTCATGAAAACTTGCTCTTGGCTCATTTGGGATGTCCGAGCATTTAATGTGTTTGCATTAAAAGCACAAACACATTTTAACTCAATTTATCAGGGATTAAAAATGATAAGTATACTGTATATCCTCTGTTTGAAGGGATCTTTGGGTGTGGATATTTTGCGAAGCCTTTGCGTAAAAACACTTACACACACAAAACCTCTTTAATGAATTGAAGATGTAGCTACAGTTATAGCTTACCTTTCTATGTGCGAGCTCAGTCTCCTCGCAATAAGATCAGTGAGATGCTTCCCAAAATCCTTAATTCATTTTCAAAAGATTTTCACTGGAGGGATGAAGAAGTTCCTGGTGTTTTGTTTGTTCTTATGTGCGTTTAGCAAGAGCGCACTGGTTTCTCTCCATCCAGAAAGTAATAAATATACACACGAAATTCAAACACATTCCTCCAGGTAACTTTAACTGATGTTGAACTCTTGCGAAGCCAGCACACATTCATACAAGGGCGTCCTTCGTGGGGAAAAACCACCAGTCCGCGATCCGATATGAACTCTCATATAAGGGTGAATGATTTAAACTCTTCTCGTGTGATGTTCTCCGTTCAGAGGCGCGTTCATCGAGAGCGCACTCCAGAGTGGCAGACGGATGGAGAGGTTGCGCGTCTTTGCGCGCTGCCGCTGTCAGTGTGGAGATGCGCGCAATGATGTTCCTGCCCATCAAGTGATGGTCCGATATCTAGAGTCTATAGTTCGTGCCGAGGGGTGGATGAACGGCAGAAATGCGCGTCTGATCTCTCTGGACAGCTTTCTGGAGAGTCTCTTTGTAAAAGCTTCTCCGGGTCTGGTCTCGGTAATGAGTGGTTTATGATAAGGGAATGGGACCGGGCGTAAACTGTAGCCTATAAACTCTCCGCTTTTTCCAATAGTATTTTGGTGGGATCTCCAGCCAATTAAAGCTCCGCCGTTGAGAACGGAGGACTCGCCCCGGATCCCGGAGGACCAATTAAAAAAGAAAGTGGAGGCGGGGAGAAAAAAAATCACAATGTCTCTGCCACCCCTCCTCTCTTTTCCTCTCTCTTTCTCCTCCTCCTCCTCCTCTCTCTCTCGCTCTCTTCTCTTTACTTCATCTCTCCTTCCATCAGTTTCTCACACTGTCTTTCGTCACTGATGGTGCGGACACTAAATGAAGTGTGTGCTGCTCCTGGTGGCCAATAGACGGCGGGCTTGAGCTAATTATAATTCTAGAGAGCGCTCACCATCACCCCATGATGAAGAAACAAGAACTGTTGTAAAAACAGAGGTCATGAATCCATGGGCTGATTAAAATACATCAAATATATTATTTCAAGACATCATCCAACATCAAGTGGGGATGTTTGTGTTTGGGGTAGATTTAATCATTTCCATGTGCAGGTCACATTACATCCCAAAATCAATATAATACATATGTATTATATATTGCATACAATGAAGATGAAGCCAATTTTAGGATTTCAGTATAACAATATACAGCAGTGGCGGATATAGGCATGGGCGACATGGGTTGACATTGAACATTCCTCCACTTACTTAAAAAATGTTCTACATGAGGTCAAATCTAAATGAACTAGTTTTAGTCAAGTTAAAAAACTTTATTTAATAAGAATCAAACCTTCTGACTTCATTAAGTTACACCAACAAAAGTTGATATGTAATGTTCATATCAGGTAGAAATAGAAAAGTACTCAAAACCAGTGTTTCCAAACCACTTGGGATGCGTGGCATGTGCAGAGGGGGTGGCTCTAGGGGCTTGAGCCCCTGCCCTTTTGCTGAGGTGCCCCTCTGACAGAGCAGTGTTCCAGGGTGTGCAAATGCCACCCAAAATGAAAGCTTGTACTCCCAAATAAAATGACTTTTTAAGCTTTATAAAAGTATGAAGAGGTATGTATGTATCGTACAATTTAGCATTTATATGTTCGTCTTTAGCATAATTTGGAAAATAATTATGGATACAAAATTACTGAATCTAGTTTTATGTCTAATTAGGCTATTAAGCATAATATATTGATACATTTAGTTAAGCTTTAAAAGTAACAAAAGGTACACAAAATTGGCACTATAGCACAAAAGAAATCACCTCCCCCCCCACCCTCCATCCCCCAAAACCCCTCTAAAAGGTTTAGAGCCTCTGCAGCTCAAAATGTCTGTGCACGTCCCTGCTAGTGTGAAAGACTGTCAGGTGTGCCGTGAAAAATTATAAAATTCCACTAAATGAATAGATACTGTTTTTCCCGGAATATAAATCACAGAATTTTTCATCATCTGAAAGGTCCTGCTACTTATACTGTTGTCTGAAGAGATTTATATACATCATTTATACGTAACTGATATTGGCTGTAACTGATATTGGCTGGTCAAACATGCACCATAACAGATGACGAAATCACTCCTCACATGCCTCAACTCCTCACATGCCAACAAAATGACGTTTCATCACACTTATAGTAAAAACATTCAGTCAGTGAAACAAATATTTAATACATTGCAAAGAGGTTTGCTGTCCTTTTCTGCATATCGCGGTGCCGTTTTGTGGTCTGTTTTGCAAATAGTGGCGGCTCATTTTAGCTTATTGCGGCCCATTCGGCCCATTTCGCGGCCGACCCACCGGCCCGCTCTGTTACTGCCAGTCATGATTGGCCCCAAAGTGCGCCGGCCCACCGGGAAAATTCCCGGTATGCCAGATTACCATTCCAGCCCTGAATATTAACTGTTACACACAATCACAAAAAGCTAATTCTCCCATTGAAAACAAGCCCAAAAACACTGTGAAACAATGTGTAGATTCTGAGATACTGTAATCTTCACAGTGCGAGTTTGCCATCTGAAGAGCTGAAGTGAAGTCGGGCGGCTACTCCCGGGTCATAATGCCTGCAGTATCCAACATCTGTCAGTACCATTTATACAGAGATGCAACTTATATTGTGTTTGTGTCTCTCTCTTTCTCTTTCTTTCCCAAATAAAATTTGACCCGGTCTTATAGTCAGGTGTGACATTATTGCCGGAAACTACAGTAAATAAATACATACATTTAAAATGTATTTGCTGTGACGTTGCAAGATTTAATTTGCAATAACAAATCTATGGTACAAATTGGAAAAGAGGTAAATTTGTTGTTAGTTTTTTATTACCCAATTAGCGCTCTTGTCACCTGTGACCTCATTATACAGCGTGACTATGTGAACTGCATTTTTTTGCATAGCCATATTTCAAACATTACAAGTTAACATGCTACTGAGACAGACAGAAAGTCTTGAAAAAGTGTGCCGTGGAAGAAAAAAAGGTTGGGAAACACTGCCCTAAACAGTAATGACAAACTGCAATCCGCAGAGAAGAATTCTTGCGTGGAAAACTGAAAAATCAAACATCAGTTTCACGTGCACTTAATTCTAGAGGCAGAAAAAAAGAGGCAGGAAATACTGAAGTTGCTCTGTAGAAGGAAAAAGCAGTCTGTGTTGAAATCCTCCTCCCTTTCTCTGTCCCTGTCTCCTTTCCCATTTTGGGAGACAGCTAGCAACCTTGGCACGGATTGTGAAAAGGTCATCGTAGGTTTAGTTCATCACAGTAAATATGTGTGAGAGGCTGGCATGACCAGACTGGCGGCTGACATGCCCGCTGTGCCCCTCAGGTGTGTCTTCTCTTGCCCAGGGCCAGTGCGTGACACATGAAAGCAGTATGAGAGCTCACTGGATTGCAGTGTAATACTCTGGCCAAATGAGAGTGTGAGCCATGGGATTGCTGTAAGCGAGCATGTGTCAGTGTGTGGGAGTATGTCAGCTCTCCCAAAAATCCTCCTGTGGCAGCCACAAAATGAGTGTGCTTCTCTTAGTGCATATTGAAAATATCCTAAATGAGACATTAATTAATGGGATGGCTTCCATATTATTTGTAGCACCATAAATAATTGAGTTAATTTAAGGGATGCTCACTGAAGTTCTTTGGCTTGTGCTTCTTTATACCTATTTAAAAAGAATAGGTCACACAAAAATAAAAAATAAATTCAGTCATCTTCACTCAACCTCATGTTGTTCCAAACCATTCTGACTTACTTTGTTGCATGGAACACAAAAGGAGAGGTTTTGCAGAATGTCCAAGCTGCTCTGTTCTATTCAATAGAAAGTAGACAGTGATCAAGGGCTGTCGAGTTCCAAAAAGAACAAAAAAAGCACCATAAAAAGTAATCCTATGTGCTATGTTCACTATTTTTGATTTCTTCTGAAGCCATAGACCTTATTCACAATAGCGCCATCTTAGAAGTTTAATGGGAATGACAACAAGGCTGTGAGAAATAGACTTACAGTCTCTTCAATGGGCTGTACTTCAGTTTAAAGTGTTTTTGGATCGTTCCAAGGTCAAAACATTTAAAAAATACCTTTCCAAGAACATTCAGGAGACAAAAAACTCCAGATAACATGAGTTGTGGAAAATCAGATGGGATTCCAGGCATTTTATATAACTTTATACTGTGTGTGCTGTTGAAGAGACTGTATGTCTATTCCTCACAGCCTTGTTGTAAATGTAATGTACTGGCCAGCATCATCAAATCACTGCCAACCATGTTAAAATAAAATTATACATTATAAATTATGAATCATTGCACTACTTTGTTATTTCATTGTGGTCCAAAACATCATCTGCAGCCTGAAACTGAACCTTTGGTCAGATTTTAGGAGTAAATGCACTTAGATGTATAGGAAAGCTTTAATATGCTACACTACTGTCTGTCTGCACTGGTCTCAGAACAGTTTGAAATGCACCTTATGTTCATTCTAAAGCCTCTGAAAGCAAAAATGTTCAACTTTTGAGTGAATAAGGTCCCATTTTCCACATACATAGATTTCATCATTATCAGCGTGCTGACGTACGAAAAATAAATAGATTATTCAAATCAGCATATTAAACAAAATTAGAGATGCTACTCTTTACAACCAAACAGTTTCCAATAAAACAAATTAAAGAGGTTTCTTACCAGAGGCCCTTTTGTTGGCGTTGCGCCCGTAGTAGAGCTTTATGGAAATCAACATCATGCTGTTGTGCCACGTGACGCAGTGTTCAGAGTCTTGTGAAAAATATAGAGTCGGTTTCAATTTATTAAAATTATGCATTGTGTATTGTGATGCCAAAATACAACGTCCACATATGTGGATGCGGGGTAAATTTAAGTTGTTATACACTGAAAATCTTTCCTTCTGCCAATTCAAACTTTTAACATCCTGATTGGTAATGAGATGCATGACAACCAATCACACTTAGTGACATAAACGTCCAAGCTGGACGTTTAAGTATACAAATATTTGGATACAATTTGAGAGCTGGTGTAGTCTCATTTCAAGTCTGGTCAGAGCTCTGGTCAGGTCTGGTCCTCCTCTCTCGTATGCATGTATCAGACTCCAGCTGAGGCGTGTCAGCCGCCTCCACAGGGGCCATTATTCAGAGGGGTAATTGGCAGAGCGGAGTTCGGAGATGCCCTTGGGAGCCAACAATTCATAACCCCCATCAAAGCCAATATCCGATTCCAGAAAATATGCTGAGACAAGAGACGGGTTTGTGAGAAAAGAGAGAGCGTGAGAGAGATGGACTGCTTCATCACAGAGAGAAGTAATGGGTGAGTATTGATTGCTTTCAGCCGAGACTCCGATTTCATGTTTAAAACAACACTGATCCTCATTAGGTAAGGAGGAAAACAAAAATAAAATATCAGTATCACTCATGTAGTACTTTTGTCTTGTTTTCCCATAAAAAAAGAAAAAAAAAATATATATATATATAATTTAATTTACATTTAGTCATTTAGCAGATACTTTTATACAACACAACTTAAAAAATGAGTAACATAAATGTATCATGTCTTGGTTTAAGAGGAATCTAACAAAGTGTATTGTTATTTATGCTTAAAACAAGTAAAAACTTATAGCCAATGGAGCAAGAATAAAATCCCTTTCAATTATGGTAAGTTTGTTTCTCTTGTTTTTATTTTTCTTGTCTTGCTTCAGGCATTAAACTTACTTACTTTTGTTAGATTTCTCTGACAAGAACATTTAAAATCTAATGTAATTTTGCTGCTCAAGAAAACTTTTTACTTATCACTAACTTTTCATTTTCTGCTTAAAAGAAGAAAAAACTAAATTGCCAGTGGGTAGGAAAACACAACATTAAATCAAATTTTCTATGAGAATTTCAGTGTTTTACACAATTAAATATCTCAAGAAAATGGATCTTGCTTTAGAGATTATTACAAAAAAAAAGCAAGGCAAAATACTGATTAAGAAAATTATCCTTTGCAGTGAAACCCCATGCAGTGCCCCACACACATTTAATTCATTATCCACATTTGGCATCCATATTTTGAGCCCAATTTAATTGAAACTGCATCCATTTGAAATTCTTCAAAACTGTATACGCATGGTAGGTCTTTCTAAATGCATGCTCTAGTTTGTCTTGTATGCACTCTTTGTAATAGTCGGTCACTCTTCACCATCACAGATTACAGATCCACCTTCAGAGATAACATCACATCACAGTACATGCCCTCCTGCCAGCAGACGTCTATCTGACTGATCTGAGCGCAGCTGGCAGTGAAGAATGAGGACGGCTAAGCTCAGGGTCTTGTTAAGATCCTCTGAGTGGATAAAAACACCTGTTTGGAAGAGCTGAGCTTTTGAATCTCATATCACGCAAATGGCAGCAAACTCACATCAGAAAACCCTGTTTGGTTGGATTAATCATAATTCAGTGTGGCCTGTTTTGCTATATGGCTCTCACACTGCGGTTTTACCATATCAGAGGGTTTAACTTGACATGTCTCATGCAGAGTCATGTGAGGATAACACTCATCTCACACTTCCTCTCTTTTTCTGTGTTTCTTTGAAGAACATGATGTACCCGAGATTTTAGCGAATTCTACAATTATTTATACCACTATATAGAGTGTTGGGAGGGTTATTTTTGAAATGTATTCCACTACAGATTACAGAATACATGCTGTAAAATGTCATTTGTAACGTATTCCATTAGATTACTCAAGGTCAGTAACATATTCTAAATACTTTGGATTACTTCTTCAGCACTGGTACATATTTTTCACTTGTTTTGACTATAAAAACTCTCCCAGTACAGTAAGACAAAATACACATGTTAAAAATACATTCCCTGAAAAACCTAAATATCTTGTGCGGTGTGTTTCTAAAACAAGATAAATATTATTATCAAGAATACGATTTTTACCCTAATATCAAAGATCTTACTAGAAAAAATTAATTATGATCCAACGTGAATTTTCTTGATAAAAAAAATATATGATCGTGCCTGTTAACATGCATGTAAAATGGAAAAAAATTGCATTTTAGCTCAGCGTAAATCAGACAATTTACACAAGGTTTTTTTCTATTTCTTCTGCTCCAAACTTACTTCAAACTTACTTCTCTGTCTGCTCGTATGAATGTCACACATCATAAGAAAGTGTTTCACCGCTGTTCAAATGCACTTTGGATCGCATCATTTATATGTATAAATGTTTTCCGTCTGAAAGGACAAAATATTAAATGAAACAAATGACAATGTAATGCAATGTAATCTCTTCAGTAATCAAAATACTTTTTGAATGTAACTGTATTCTAATTACAATCATTTAAATAGTAACTGAAGTGGAATACAGTTACTTATATTTTGTATTTTAAATACGTAATCCCGTTACATGTATTTCGTTAGTCCCCAACCCTGTGTATATTATTATACTATTACACTTATCTCTTCATGTGCAGTTGATAAATGGGCATGGACTTTTTTACATCCAGATAGGTCAAATTTAGGTATAAAGATTATGTATATGTATAAGGGAAAGTGTATATTTTTAGATAGTGTAACTGATTAGCAAATAAAAATAAAAAAAGAAAACCTTCCACTGAAAAAACTCCACAGGACTAATGGTGCCTTCACATCATGTCGAATTTACAGTAATTACTGTAAAAACCATTTACATCTTTGTAGAACTAGTAATTAAAGTTGTAAACTCTAAATTCTATAAAAGCTCTGACCAGACCATCGTGACATCATGTAAAAATGTCCAAATCAGCAGCGGCCTCAACAGTTAAAGGAATGTCATAATATTGATTACCACATAAATTAATTTTGACTTGCCCGTCCTTTTCATAAAGCTAAACTCGAGGTCACAGTGAGGTACATACAATGGAAGTGAATGGGGGCCAATTTTTGAACTATAAAATGCTCACTTTTTCAAAAGTTTAGCCACAAGACAAAAACAATATGTGTGTTAACATGATTTATGTGTAAAAAAATCACTTACTAACCTTTTCTGTGCAATGTTTTAGCCAATTTAACAACTTTGTTGCCATGACAATGTAATGTCAACAAACCCTAAAATGGCAATTTAAACAACTTTACAGCTCAAATGATACATGAGTTTTAACAGGAGAATTAATGTTATTGCTTTTAAGTATATTTCGGTCTTTAAACCTTCCAAATATTATTTATAATATATTAATTCCCATTGTAAGTGCCTCACTGTAGTCCATATTTTAGCTTTTATAGAAAAGGAGGGACGAGTCAAAATTAATCTTTGTGGTAACATTATGCCACAATATTATGCCACAAATGCTGTCGATTGACCTTAACAAGTATTAAACCCAGGATATTCCTTTAAAGGTTGTATGATATATATATATATGATCCTTGAGGTTCACTTATAATATTTGTATATTCATATCTGAATATACAAATGATAATTTTCCACACTCATTCTGACCCTGTCAGAAACGCTTGGTTTTGTTGCTGCTTCTCCTTTAAGACTTCACAGTAAATGCCCACTGTTCTGATTGGCTCTCTACTCTTGACTGGCCTGCCATCTCACTGCTCACTTCTACTAGGTGGGGCTAGGGAAGTAAGAAGGTAAATGAGGCCTTGATGTGTTGTGGATGTGGTCAGATGCAAATGTCTTCCACAGTGTGACATCACACTGTGAAGGAAGTAGGCAAGGCAAGGCAAGGCAAGGCAAGGCAAGTTTATTTATATAGCACATTTCATACACAATGGTAATTCAAAGTGCTTTACATAGAAGAGATTAAAATAAGAATAAAAAATAAGAATAATTGAAACAGTTTAGAATAAAATAAAATACAGTACAAACAGTCGGACACACAGTGGCACAGTGCTCATTCAGTAAATGCACAGCTAAACAGATGTGTTTTGAGTCTGGATTTGAATGTGACTACTGTAGGAGCACATCTGTAATCTTTATATTCAGTGAGCATATCTGCAATATATGGGCTGTAATCGTTAGGTGATAGGGCTAAGTAGATCTGTGTGTCGTCTGCATAGCTGTGGTAAGCAATTTGGTTCTTTCTCATTATTTGGCTCATTGGGAGCATATACAGGTTGAACAGGAGTGGTGCAAGAATTGAGCCTTGAGGGACTCCGCATGTCATGAACATCCACTCAGACGTATGGTCTCCTATACTCACATAATAACCTCTCCCTTCTGAGTATGACCTGAACCATTTTAGGACCATCCCAGAAAGCCCCACCCAGTTTTCCAGCCTGTCAAGAAGTATGTTGTGATCAACAGTGTCAAATGCAGCACTGAGGTCGAGTAGTACCAGTACTGATAATTTGCCTGTATCAGTATTTAAGCGAATATCGTTTATTATCTTTATGAGCGCTGTCTCTGTGATGTGATGCGATCGGAAACCAGATTGAAAATTGTCAAAGTATCCATTTGAGTTCAAGAATTTGTTCAGCTGATTGAAGACAACTTTTTCAATGATCTTGCCTATGAAAGGAAGATTTGAGATCGGTCTATAGTTGCTTAATATGGTCTTATCCAGATTGCTCTTTTTCAAGAGGGGCTTGACAACTGCAGTTTTCAGGGAGTTTGGAAAACTCCCAGAGAGAAGTGAGGAGTTTATCACTTCTAGGAGATCTGCTTCTAAACAGTTGAACACACTTTTGAAAAAAGATGTGGGAAGTGCATCAAGGGGTTGATGTTTTAAGGTGCTGTACGGTTTCTTCCAAAATTTTGCCACCAATTTCTTTGAAATCAGACATAGTAACTACTTTCTCAGGTTGTGGTTTGATTTGTCTGACCCCAGCACAACTCAAGGATGTGCTGATCACCTTTCTGATATTATTGATTTTTTCAGTGAAGAAAGAAGCAAACTCATTGCACTTGCTGTCTGAGAGCAATTCACTGGGAATCTGGCTTGGGGGGTTTGTCAGTCTCTCTACAGTCGCAAAAAGAGTGCGTGTGTTGTTTAAGTTGCTGTTTATAATATTCGAGAAGAAAGTCTGTCTAGCTTTGCCTAGTTCCATATTAAAAGCATGGATGCTGTCTTTGTAGATGTTATAATGGACTACAAGTTTTGTCTTCCGCCACATGCGCTCTGCTTTTCTGCATTGTCTTTTCATATTTTGCACTGCTGTTGAGTTTCTCCAAGGCGCTTTTTGTCTGCCACTCTTCTTCCTGACTTTCACAGGAGCAATATCATCAATTACACTTTTAACTTTTGAGTTAAAAGAATCAAGGAGAAAATCAACAGAGTCAGCAGATATACTTGGTGTTAAAGATATAGCCTTCATAAATAGTACACTATTGTTCTCATTTAAGCATCTCTTCTTGACAGACACAGATCTAGCTTCAATGGCAGGAGAGATCAATATATCAAAGAAAACACAGAAATGATCAGACAGTGTGTTATGAATGAGGACGGAGTCAGACAAGGGATGAGGATCCAAATGCGGGTTTATTGTTGACATGAAAGGAAACAAACAGGCATGAACAAACAAAACTACCACGATGGGCAAAATGAAAACAAAACACGAAAACACAGGAACTGGAAACACGGGAACACAGGCATGGGAGAGAACATCAACAACATTGAACTACATTCAACTACATTCAACGAAAGACCAGGACTGAACCAAAAACCAGGATATAAATACATGAACACAGGAACAAAGGACCAATGAACAGACAGAACACCAACAAGATAATGAGGGAATAAACAGAGGCAAATGGAAACTAATGAGGACAGGTGAAACAATGACAGAGGCTATGGAACTGAACAAGGGTAATCATTACACAGTGCTACATCCTTAATAACAATCGATGAAATGTTTAGACCCTTACTGATAAGTAAATCTAGAGTGTGTCCATGATTGTGTGTGGGTCCATGTACATGCTGAGTCAGATCAAAAGTTTTTAAAACAGTTATGATTTCTTTTGTCATATTGTTTTCTGCATTATCTATGTGAATGTTAAAGTCTCCAGCAATGGCAAAACAGTCAAACTCTGAGGTAATTGTTGATAACAGTTCTGTAAAGTCCTCAGCGAAGGCTGGAGAGTATTTTGGAGGCCTGTAAATAATGATAAGTAAAATGCGTGGAGCACCTTTTAACACACTACCCAGATATTCGAAAGACGGGTAATTCCCAAATGATATTTGCTTACATTGATAGACATCTTTAAAAAGAGCAGCTAAACCCCCACCTCGTCTACCTTCTCTGCAGACACTCAAATAAGTAAAGTTAGGAGGGGATGTTTCATTAAGGACTGTTGCACTACAGCTGTCTTCTAGCCAAGTTTCATTTAGAAACATAAAATCCAGGTTGTATGTGATAATTAAGTCATTGACTAGAAGTGATTTATTTTTAAGTGAGCGGATGTTTAAAAGTGCTAACTTAACAGTTTTTGTCCCCACAGCAATCTTAGTTTGGCGTGTAATAGGCACCAGATTAGATGGGTTTGCTGAACGGCTTTTGAAGGCCTTAGACATTCTATGATGTAATCGAACAGCAATAGAGATTGATACAGGCACACTGGGTTCCCGCTTGTTTTGTAAACATTTGAGAAAGTTACTGTTATCATAGCAGGGACCCATCACATATCACTGAGAGCTGGTATCAGTTGTTTTTGGTTCACCTCGAGCAGATGGAGGAGGGTGTGAGCCCTGGCGTTGTGGCAGAGGTCGAAGAGCTCTCACAGGAGGAGGGGGAGGGCGAGCTGGGCCCGCAGGTGCTTGAGGGGCCTGACGTTTTATGCTTGATATCTGGGGGCTTGCAGCAAAAGAGTGGGATAGTTTGGTTCCAGCATACACCAGTTCTTCCATTTTCTCTGAGAAACACAGATGTGGAGATGCTGGAGAGAGGGATAACGTGTCTGGTGAGAGGGGCTGTAATATGCTGTCCTGGTTTCCCTGGATGTTTTCCAGAAAGTCGTCCTTTAGAGAATGAAATGAGTCATTTTGCCAGCTTGGTTTCAACAAATGCTATTTTTGCAGTGAGAAGTTTTTAATTTTGAGTTCTGAAATTTACAATGACAAATGTAAAAAGCCAAATTATAAAAAAATAGGAGAAAAAAAAAATTGGCCTTTTTTTATGAGTTCAATAAAATAACATGCCATGTGATCTGCTCTTGTGGTTTCAAACACTGTAATTGTCAGTCACAGACAGAGATACACACAATCTGTAAAGACCTTTTTATGAGTAATGGCTCAAAAAAGGTAGACGTCTTCCAAAACAAGATTTGTTACATCGGTATATCCTGGACACAGAACAAGTGGGAAACACATTTCTAGTTTTCCATTTGGCTTCAGCGGGATTATATTTTAAGCATTCTCTGTTAATATTATTAATGCTGTTTGCTAAGTCAAATGTTACTATTGCTATTGCACATACCTTGAGATTTGAATTTAAACAAACTCCTAACCTTAATTATTAAACTTTGGCACATAACGTGTCCGGCACTGTTTGTGCTATGGATGATACCTCAAATGATGCAGCTTGTTGAGGAGAGGTGTGCTGTTTAAGGTGGGCTTACAATGTTCTCCTGTTGTAAAAAAGAGGTCAAATAAATTCAACAGGCATGCACTGAATGGGGCCCACACACATATCTAGGAACCAGAATATCATTGAAACCTGAGGGTGAGCAATGCCACCTAGCAATGCCCTTGCAAACACTGAGAACTCCTTAGCAATAAATAAGTTGTTGGGCTAACTCCAAAATTGTGGTACCAAGTTTTGAGCAGCAAGCAACACTTCAAAATGTTCAAAAATCCTGTTAGTATTATTATTGGCAGCGGTAAAAACAAAACAAAAAAAAAACAGATGCAATAAACTGTCTACTTGCAGTTCTGATGTTCTTAAGAACAATTCAATCTGTGCCCAATTCAATTTATTCTAGTGAGGCAAGATATTTCCTTACATAAGATTCAGATTTAGAAACATGATTTGTGATGATTCAATACTTCTTTGTTGGAAGGTGTGACCTAGATATAAAGCAAAGTAATCCATTTAGCTGTCAAATACTTTGACAACTGTCAAAATCACAAAAGTTTGTCTATTATATTTAAATAAATATTACAAGTTCAAAGGAAGTTGCTCAATAAGCAGGATGTGGCATGTTGATTATACCATGAAAAGTAATTTCAACTTGTCCTTTATAAAAATACAATTTAAATCAAGGTTACAGTGAAGCATATCAATGGAAGTGAATGGGGCCAACCACTGTTTCAAACGTTTAGTCGCAATATGTTAACAATGCATGTTAGTGTGATAAAATCGCTTTCTAACCTTTTCAGTGTAAAGTTATATCAAGATTTATTACTCCGTTGCCATGAAATCGCAATGCCGTGAATGCTCTGCTCAGCTTAGTCCATTGTAAGTGCCTCACTGTAACCTTGATTTTTGCTTCTTCGTTTTTTAAGAAAAGAAAGGACGAGGAGAAAATGTTTTTATAGTAATCAACATTATGCCACAAATGCTATTGATAGAGCTAAAATGGTATTGAACATGAAATATTCCTTTAACTATTTTCATAGCCATGGATTGCTGCTACATTCATGCACACATCACATCAGGCACATCCACACATGTTTTTGTTTACAAACGTATTGATTTTACTACATTTATTTAAAAAATCTAACCTTTAGTATGCTTTGGAAGACAATAAAATCAAAAAGCTAATTTCATTCCATTGGTGTGGATGTGGACTCTGAGCTGTGGAGCATGTGTGGGTGATGACCTGTGACACAACCCCACTCTGCTTTCTGCAATAAAAACAAGCATTTGAGCTCATGCACAGTACTCAACTCCTAAAAACATAGTCTAAGCATCGCACAAGCATAAACACACATGCTTGGCATAGTTCCTGTGGTTCTTCCCTTTGAACTTTTTATCTCAGAAGGTTCTAGGTCCTGTGATACAACCAACAAGAGTAAATTACGAAGCATAACCTCTGAGATTTACAGGAGTGTGAGTGTGTGTGTGTGTGTGTGTGTGTGTGTGTGTGTGTGTGTGTGTGTGTGTGTGTGTGTGTGTGTGTGTATGTGTGAGCGTGTATTTATCACTTTGTGGGGACCAAATGTCCCCATAAGGATAGTAAAACCCGAAATTTTTTACCTTGTGGGGACATTTTGTCGGTCCCCATGAGGAAAACAGTTTATAAATCATACTAAATTATGTTTTTGAAAATGTAAAAATGCAGAAAGTTTTCTGTGAGGTTTAGGTTTAGGGCTAGTGTTAGGTTTAGGGGATATAATATAAAGTTTGTACAGTATAAAAACCATTATGTCTATGGAAAGTCCCCATAAAACATGGAAACACTACATGTGTGTGTGTGTGAGTGTGTGTGTGTGTGTGTGTGAGGAAGGAGAGGGACTCTACTCAGCATGCTAATGAAGAACCCATCAAAGCCTGTATACTGTACAATAGGATTATTCATATAAGCATATGGTCAAACATGGGCTAAACAGAGCTAAGCGCTTGTTAAGAGACAAGACGATTCAAGAGGGAGAGAATATAGGCCACTCAAGCTTAGGTTTGTAAAGCATCCTTAAAATGTCAGACAATTACATTGTCTGACATTTTTCCAAAACAAACTGAGATTAGTGCTTAATTATCCCAGTTTCCAAACAGACAAGTGACAGCAAGTTAGCTGTATACAAAGCAGCATTATTTATTTATTTATTTATTTATTTATTTTCTTCCAATTTGGAATGCCCAATTCCACTGTTTAGTAGGTCCTCGTGGTGGCACGGTTACTCACCTGAACCCGGATGGCGAAGGACAAGTCTAAGTTGCCTCTGCTTCTGAGTCAGTCAATCCACGCATCTTATCACATGGCTCGTTGTGCATGACAACTCCGCACGAGGAGGCTATAAAACACAGTTTTATATTTTCTTTATTTTTTATTCTCCTTTTCTATACTGCCCCATCAACCGCTATTTTTTCAGCCGTCAGAATAAAACCACAAAATATATTTTTGCATCCTGTGGTGATTATTTTCAACCCACCGGCTGCATTTTAAAAGAATGGTTCACCCAAAAATGAAAATTCTGTCATAATTTACTGACCCTCATGTTGTTCCAAATCAATTTGAATTTCTGTCTCCTGTGGAGCATAAAAGGAGATATTTTTAACAATCTAGTGATTGCTGATTTCCATACAATAGCAGTTGGTAGTCACTCACTTTAAAGCTTAAAAAAACGCCCAAAAGTGTCATATTCCAAGTCTTCTGAAGACATACATGAGGTGTGATTATAATGATGCAATTTTGACTTTTTCAGAGACTAATCAAAATTATATTTTGTGGTATAAACATTATGCCACAAATGTTGTCGATCGAGCCCAGAACATCCCTTTAAACCAGCAAATTACAATGTAATTAATGCAAACAAGTAAACTCAAAACTTTGCATTGTGCCTATCAAACCCCCTTGTTTGCTGCAAACATATCTACCTCAAAAACAGCTAAATCCATCCCTGTTGACACATATCTACCACCACATTATCAACATATTGCCCAGCTGTAATCTTCCTATTCAAACATGTTCAATTTATATTTCAGCTATAGATTTTCAGACAACAATAACAAAAACATTTTCACTGGCTTTATTCACTCTCTACCCACAGCGAAGCCAGCAAGATTGCTCGTTATATTTGAATGGTGACTATATAATTGACGACTTTTTATTGATGAATTGACTGTGCAAAGGTTGTGAAGTTAATGGCATTTTCTCAAGAGAGGACAATCAATTAGCCCGCAGATGGTCTTAAAGACCAATTAACAGAGTACACCACAATGAACAAGAGTTGTTCAGATTAGATTCTCATATCTGCCGGCACAGAGAATGTTCCTCTGTATGCTGCGTAAACCCAAGCACTCTCAAATCTAAAAGACAGAAAATAAACCCCTTGAGCACCTCTTCACGTCTGCAAGGTTACCATGGCAGCGAGAGTTACACCTCAAACCTCACACTGACCATGAGATAAAATCACTCACGGGGCATGTATTGAATGAAAGACATCAATAATTAATGCTAAAAGATCTTTAAGAGGCCAGAAGGAGGGCAATCAGGGATTGAACAGCTTCTCTGATGTCCACATGAACCAGACTGGCTCGGCAAATGAGCTCTCCAGGTGAAAGATTTAAGCACATTTTTATAGTTACAGTATATAGTGTACAAAAAGCACATTTTGTCTATATACAGCGTAGAAGTAGGTTAGATAACAACAAAGATGTGTTTGTGAATCACCAAAACCCCCATGGATGCTGTGTCTTGATGTTTGCACTGGATACGGTAAATCGGAGTCCAGAAGCATACAGTGTGCCTCCCCACCATGTTTGTACCACAACACAAATTCATTAAATAATAAATGTATGCGGTTGAACATGGAGTGATTTCTTAATATGACTTGCATTTATTAACAATATATTGCATACTGTATAACAGCATCACTCACCTATACTCATTCGTTTATGAGCTTAAAGTATATACATATACATAAATTATTTAATTTATAATTTCATGATTATTATTATTTTAAAAAAAGCCCCTTGGTTTTATTTATCGAGAATAGCTGGAAATTACAACTGGGTATCGACATGTGTCACAATTCAATATATCGTGACACTATATTGGATCACAACTGCAACCCCAGCAGACATAGAACGTTCCCCAAACATTAGCTTATGATTCTTATTTAGTTATTCTTTTGGGAACCAATGCTTAATGTTCAAGGAACATTCTTTTAGGATTTTATTTTTTTATAACCACAAAAATGTATTTCAACTTGTCTGCCTTTTCTTCAAAAGAGCAGTTACAATGAAAGTGAATGGGGTCAATTTTTGGACGTTTTAAAGAACTATGAAGCTTACAATTTTATAAAAACACAAATTAATTCTCTTAAATTTCATGTATCATTTGAGTTGTTTAAATTGTAATTTTTTCAGTTGTTTTAGGGTTTTAAGGTTTGGTGATGTTACATTGCCATGGCAACGAAGTTGTAAAATTGCCTCTAACTTTACACAGAGAAGATTAGTGATTTTATCACATTAAAATCATGTTAATGCACATAATTTATATGTCTTTTTGATGTCATTTTGAAACAGAGAGTATTTTAACATTTACGAATTAGTCCCATTCAATTCCATTGTAAGTGCCTTAATGATGTAATTTTAAACATAAGGGGTGTAACAGTTCGATTTTCTGATATAGATCAGTTCTGTTGTTATTGTGATTGTCAACTAACAAACACATGAGTGTTTAACATCATATACACTAGAGATGTGTTCAAAAACAAGAGCGATATATGCAGCATATCAGCACTTAAAGTTGTTCAGTAACAATTTTAATGGCACAAACCGGCACAAATCGAGCACAAACAAATGACACCAGTTTGGAGTGATTCGGACGACATGGGGTGGAAAGTGACGTCACAGCCCCGAATCCTATTGGTTATTTGTAAGGAATGGAAATAGATAAAGTGTTCATTTTACCGGCAAAAATCGAGCACGAAGGAATGACATTGGTTTGGAGCGATTTAGACAACATGGGGTGGAGAATGACGTCACCACTTCCGAATTTTTTTTTCCTATATCTAAGGAAGGGAAATAGTTACAACGTTTGTTTTAACGGCACAAACTGAGCGTGAGCGCACATGTACTGTGTATGAAAGCGTGCACACAGACCAGCTGTTGCTCTTATAACATCAGCCATACTCAGATATTATTTGTTGTTGTTTTTTTGTTTGTTTGTTTTTTGTAACACCGTCTTGCAGTTAAATTCCTTTTCTAACGCGCTTTAGCAATGTAGAGATCTATCATAAATCCTCATAAAGATGGAAACCTCACAATTCAAACACATTTGATAGGCTGCTGATAAATATATTTCTGATGATGATATCATAACGCGAACCACTAAAGATCACTCGAGGGCCTCACGTGGAGTAGCGCTGCCTTAGTGCATGTATATTAATTGATTTGTTAATACAGCATAATGTCGTTACTTTACTTAGAAGGGCACATCATTACTAACTCATTATTAACTACCTATGAACCCATGACTTGTTAATGCAACATCATGTCATACCTTTACTTGGTGGGGCACATCAGTGTATACTTATCAACTACATGTTCTACACTAGTATTAATCCCAGTTAAATCACATATTGTCAAGCATAATTTGGTTTGTCATGAGGAAAAAGTGTGGACATGTTCTAGATGACGGGTGAACTGAGTAGTAGGACACACAGTGGTAGGGTGAGTATGAATCGAAGGAATGGTGAATCACCTTCATGCCATTCCAGATGTGTATGACTTCCTTTCTTCTGTAGAACACAAACAAATATTTTTTAAAGAATATCTGCATATGTATATACGTATATATATATATATATCTGGCATATATATGCCAGAAATGCTGTCAATAGAGCTTCAATTCTTATGAACCCAAAATATAAATATAAAGGGAACATTAGGGGACCATTATGTACTTAAAACAAATGTTCTATTTCCGTAAAACACTTTTCTAGCCAACCAAAAAAGAACCTTAAAGCTCTGTTCTGTGAACCAAAAAGTAGCGTTCCGTGAACACTCTGGGAACCAAACATTGCTAGTTGGGATTGCGCCAAAATGTATTTAGTTTGTGTGGCAGGGCGGAGGGCTGGGCCGGGTCGTGATCCTACACACCCGGTCCCGTATTAGGCTAATTATGCCTCTGTGAGGGATAAAGGCTGACTGCAGCGGATGTCTCTCTCCCGCACGATCCCCTGCATTCAGCCTTTATCCCTCACGGAGGCATAATTAGCCTAATACGGGACCGGGTGTGTAGGATCATGACCCGGCCCCTCCCTCCGCCCTGCCACAGTTTGCTTCTTCATTATTGAACTGTTGAACATGATATGAAAACAAAAATAGATTCATTAAATTATCAAAGCAGTGATCTAAAATATCAATACAATAACGTGAGAAAAAGTATTGCAATACTTTAATATATGCCCACCTGTCGATATATGGTTTGTGGCCAAGACAAAGATCCAGACCAAGAAACTGAGGAGCCTTATGAGACTCAAACCCCAGACCAATGTCACATTTATCTCGAGTGGCCTCATGACCTAGTCCATAATCAAGAGTCAAACTCTAATATAAAGTTTATCACACAGTATAAACACTGCGTTGTCAGACACATATTTATATAGCTTCCCATTTGGCCAAGGCGTTTGACAGGTGTTGTCTGAGCTTCAGTGTAATGGCGTGGGGGAAGAACTCTCACATATGAATCTGGAAACAGTGCATCAACACAGCAGGAGTTTACACATGGTTAAGAGACCACACGCTACACACTCACTCATACTCCCTCTCTAGCTGCCTCAGCATCTGAAATTGGCATGAGCCGCACTAATGATAAGATCATTCATGTCTTAGTTCTGCTATTCTTATAGAGGTTACGAAGAGAAGCCACACTCACTCTCTTTTTCTCTGTCTCAGGTATTACCAAACCCAGGCTTTGTTATCCAAAGCAAAAAAAAAATACTGTAAACATTCATTGTAGTGATGGGAAGATCGGATAATTTTACTGTCTTGGATCTTTGAGTCTCTTTCAGCAAAACAAATCTTTATTCAAGTCATTTCGTTCACCTCTGGAATCTTCTTGTCGTTCGTTGTTCGTTCTTTTGTCACATGACAGCCGTATACGACTGGGACAAGAAGACTTGATCTGTGAACTAATCATTTCTGTTTCCTGTGTGAGCAATGTGGTTAAGGCTTTGGGTTACTGACCAGAATGTCAGGGGTTCAAGCCCAAGCACCGTCAAGATGCCACTGTTGGGCCCTTGAGCAAGGACCTTGACCCTATCTGCTCCAGGGGCGCCGTATCATTGCTGACACTGCACTCAGACCCCAGCTTAGCTGGGATATGTGGGAGAAAAAAAAGAATTTCACTGTATATATGCAAAAAAAAGTATGTATAATGTGTGACCAAAATAAACGCTTCCTATAGGCTGTCAAAATAACGAACAACTCTGACCAAAAGAATTGAAAGGTGAACTACAGCGCACATTTGGTTTTCACGTAACAAAGGAACGGAGGTTGTGCAATGCGCATGTGCGGCCAACACAAAATGAACGTATCACTCTCTTAGACTACTCGTTCTTCTGAGTCACATAAAAGTTCATTAACAACCCATCACTATTTCATTGCATCATCATCGAATTTGGTGGCTGAAATCAACAAATAAGGAGGTAAAGTAAAAACTCATGTGCTCTATATTTATAAAACCTATATTATATATGCAATTTCATCTCACTAAAATCATGTTAATATTTAACACATTAACATGTTTACATCTTGTTGCTATACATTTGAAGCATATACTGTATATGGCAATACTTTTTATGGTTTTGGTCCAACGCTTATGGACTGACCCTATACACTTCCATTGTAAATTCTTACTTTAACTGCATATTATGGTATTTTTTAATAGATAAATTAGGGGCGAGTTAAAATTATTATTATTATATCAATTATTTGTTTTTAAGCAAGATTATGCAACAAAGCTGTTGATTGAGCTTAAAGAGATGAAAATTCTCTTATAATTTACTCCCCCTCACGACATATGACTTCTTTCTGTTGCTGAACACGAATGAAGATTTTTAGACGAATATTTCAGCTCTGTAAGTCCATACAAAGCAAGTGAATGGTGACCAGACTGCAAAGTTCTGGGTCGAAAGCCTACATGTTGTTTGGCAGCCATTCGTATCATCACTTATTTTAGGTGGGCATATGCACAATCCTAAGGAAAATAGGTGGGCATATGGCATATATCTGCGTATGCCCTAGACTACACTAGTGGTCCTGGGTGGCATTTCTCGAGATGATCTGTTGGCATTTTACTCAGGCTGGAAGTAGAGCTGTAAGAGACAATTGCAGACAGTCCTGCCAAAATACTGCTGTTTTCGCTATATACTGCATTCAATCAAAAATAACTTTGACAAAGTGTGAGAGAGACGGGGGGAGGGGGTTTACTGGTTTTCTCACTGACATATTCCATCACAATTACTCAGCTTTGCATGCATACGTGTAATTTGCAAGTACATCGGTGTCATCCACTACTAAGTTAAACAAATTAAAACTCTTTATTTAGCTTCTACAAAGTGGCCACCTTTTGTCTAGAGATTATTTCGACCAGCTTCTTAAGGTGCATCCTGAGATGGTTTTTAAACAGTATTAAAGCAGTTTCCATGTATGCCAGACACTTGATGGTGGCTTTTTCTTCACTATCCAGCAGGGTCTAAAAACGGTTCAAGGAACCAAAACCAAAAACAACAAATTAAATTGTTTGCAGAATGTAACCAAAAATGGGAACAAAGTGATTTTCAGTTGTTCCGGAGTAGTGTTTCCCAACACTAGTGTGCCATGAAAGATTGTCAGGTGTGCAGTGGAAAATTATCAAATAAATAAATGCAAGAAAATAAATTATAATTTCAGGGATCCAAACTGCTCACCTTTCAGAGAAATTCGACTCAACTCAACTCAACTCAACTCAACTTTATTTATAGAGCACTTTCAAAACCACAAGTGGAACCAAAGAGCTGTACAGAAGGTATAAAAGTAAAAACAAAAACATAAAAACAATGCAAACATATGACAAAAAAACTTACAAAGCATTGTCAAAAGCTAAAGTGAACAAGTAAGTTTTAAGCGCACTCTGAAAAGCACCCAATGAAGGACAAGTTTTTACAGACAGAGGAAGGTCATTCCAGAGCCTAGGAGCTGCAACAGAGAATGCCCGATCACCTTTACATCTTAAACATGATCGCGGAACCATGAGAAGCAATTGATCGTTAGAGCGCAGAGATCTGCTTGATTGACAGCGGCTGATTAAATCAGTAACATACTCAGGTGCTAGGCCATGCAGAGACTTAAAAACATACAACAAAGCTTTGTATTGGATTCTGTATCGTATGGGTAACCAATGTAATTTAATTAAAACCGGAGTAATGTGCTCTCTCTTCTTAGTGCCCGTTAAAAGTCTGGCAGCTGAATTCTGAACGAGCTGCAAGCTGAAAGAGAGAAGCCTGACTCACACCCAGATACAATACATTACAATAATCCAAATGGGATGACACAAAGGCATGAACAACCTTCTCCATATCGTCAAAAGAAAGGATAGATTTCAATTTAGAAACTGATCTAAGATGGAAAAAACTATTCTTAACGACAGCATTGATTTGCCGGTCAAATTTAAGCTCAGAGTCAAAAATGACACCAAGGTTCCTCACGCTAGACAATTTTTTCCCAGGAAACAACCCCAGGCAGTCATCATCCACACAGCCCTTATTTCCAAATAAAATCATCTCGGTCTTATCCTCATTTAATTGGAGAAAGTCATTCGCAAGCCAACACTTAACTTCGGCCAAACATGCACGAAGAGACTGAATGGCACATCTATGGCCATGTTTCAGTGGTAAGTAAATTTGAGAATCATCCGCATACAGGTGATACTGAATCCCAAATTTCTCAAAAATCGAGCCTAGAGGGAGCATATAAAGGGAAAATAAAATTGGTCCCAGTATAGAGCCCTGTGGAACCCCACACACAAGAGGGGCAACAGAAGAAAAATAATCCCCTAAACTGACTGAAAAAGTCCTATCCTTCAAATAGGAAGAGAACCATTTCAGGGCTAAGCCCTGAATACCAACCTGATTCCTGAATTCACCATTTTGAAACCATAATTGGTCACTTTAGTGATTGTGAAGAGCAATGATTAATGTGCAAAAGTGAGTGATATTTAGACACGTTTAGGGTCTTTCACATGACTTGCGTCAGCGCTGCAGAATACATTGAAATCTATGAAGTGACGTCACTTTCAGTACCACCGCTCCCTATAAGCAGACGACGCAGTTGGGCACCAACTCCCTAGGGGGGCACCATCTTACCCTAGGAGTGCACCAGAAAGTCCACCGGCTGCCCTTACTCACGTTATACGTTATTCAAGGACCCGAAAGCAGTTGCGGAACACAGATGATCGCTTCACGCTCACATCACGCGAACCCCCACGGCCCTGGTCACTTTTCACCAAAATGTTTTCCGCACACGTTTTTGCTTCACCATTAATGTCTTTGAGAGTACTAAGCAACAAGAAATATTGAAAAACTGTCCAAACTTGTGAAGAGACATTGAATTTCTCATCATTTATTTTAATTAAATATGACCTTATCATTTGCGAATATCAGAGACCCCAGTTATTGAACTAATTTAAATTCACCAAGAAAACATAAACGAGTCCTTTTTTACTTTCTGCTATCAAAGCAACTGCAAGCTTTTTTTCTCTCTTCCAAATACATGTTTTCAATATTTATTGTGCACACCTCACGCCTATTTACTTGGCAAACTCGTAAAATTGCCCCTCTGTGACGCTTTCTGCAAATCTTATCATGTGGAGGGCAATGCGGCGCTTGACGCTGGGTTCAGCCTCCAGAAACAAATTAAAACCGCCACGAGAAGTCGTCTGTCCGAGGCAAAGGCACAAAATATAATGACAATTACCTCAGCATCAGTCACAGGCGAGCACCCAGTTTAATGTGATGCGGACCAGGAGGAAGGTTTGAGTTGTCGATTGAGTTCTGTGCAGTTTATTTTTTACATGTTTTGTTCATATTTTAATCGTCTTTGTTTTTTGTAATATTGCGTTGTCCTTATGTCATGTTTTAGTGGCCAAACATTCATCTGCTTCGTGTGGTGTCTCTGTTGTTCATCTGTTCTCTTCATAAATAAATAAAAGTATAATCTGCAATATGCTCGTCCTGTAAATTCATGATTAAAAATGTAATTGTGAATGAAAATGAAATCTATTAAATGTCTTATTATCATTAAAATATGATCATTAAAATGATGGATATTAATAGATTCTGACGGAAATTTTATGACCCTTTCCTATCAAAATGACGGACGATGTGAAAGTCTAACGCATGCACTGTATGTGACTTTAATTTTTGTTTTATTTAATTTTTTTACATAGCCGAATTTCAAACATTACAAGTTAACAGGCTTCTAGACAGGCTTCTAAGACGTACAGAAAACATGGACATGTTCTTGAAAAGGAAAAATATTGACAATGGTTATCCTATGTGGGATAGTGGTGTGCCGTAGAATTTTTTAGTCGGGAAGGTTGGGAAACACTGTTCCAGTGTGAGAGCTTCATTTCTAAGTGCTGGAAATCGGTTATAACTAGTAAATGTTTTCTTGAAACCAAAGGCCAAAGGGTTTATCACAGTAAATTTCACAGTAAAACAACTTTATGCTGCCTGAAAAAAAGAAACATATGCTTTAATCCTATAGGAAACTGCTGCATCACAGAAATGTTTGCCTAATTGCCTGTTGTGATTGTCAAATTCAGTGAATGAAGACCTTTTTAACAAGTATGCATAATTATTACATATACATGCACATCTAATCCAGATACAATGAAAATGTTAATAGAGGGAAAAGGTTAATTTCTTAGTTGTTTCCAAGTCTTCACTTAATTATTGTTATACATGTTGCATTAATGCAGATTTGATGCTTGATTTTGACTCAGAAGCAGATCTGTAATAAAAAATATACTTGACTGTTAATTAAATGTATGCTAATGAATTCTATGCTGATAAATCCACTGCTTAATTCCACTTATTTTGGAGAGGTTAAAAAAGAAGCCATTTCCTCTCCTCACTGTCCCTGCTGCATGCCACTGACACACCTGAAATTAGAGCTGAAATCAATTCACATGAAGGTTTGCATCAAAGCTGGAATTGTTACCGCATGCTATCTCTCACCGCCACTTGCTAAAGGCTAGAGACGACTTCCCAGGCACACACTGAACCAATCATCCAAATACTAACATAATGTGACTCAAGATGTGTTCAATACAGCGTATTGTATACCCCAATCATTCCTAACAAAAAGGTTGTTTACATGAAAGCGAATAAACTGCACTTGAGGGAAACAAATCAGTCTGTGAGTGAACTGGAAGAGTTCCATCTTTTAAAAATTTTATTTTTGGCAGGCAAACAGGATCCAGGATAAATGTGAGACGTGACTCAAACTTATGTCACCCACATGAACACCACAACTAAGCACGAGACTATGTGCATTAATGCACTAATTAGCCTATTTTTGTTTTAAAAAGTAGCCTTAAAACAATATCATGTATTTTTACTGTATAAACAAAACAAGACTGAACCTTTGAGGAACATTTCATTAAAGGGGTCTTAACACAAGTATTACATTTTTCCTTAAACCTTTAATATATTAGAGGTCATTGCACTATAAAAACATACTGTAAGTTTCAGAACTCAAAACTTTCTCTTCACTGCAAAAAAAGCATTTGTTGAAACCAAGCTGCCAAAATGACTCGTTCTCTAATTCCTGCACATTGTGATGTCACACTGTGGTAGAGATTTTCATCTGGCCGCTCCACAGCAACACATCAACACCTACTTTACCTTATCGCTAATAACAGACTAACACTTTACTAGTGTTATAAGTGAACCTCAAGGAACGTACACTGCTTGCCAAAAAAATAATATTGCCATTTGGATTTGAAAAAGCAGATACTTAAGAGCCTATGATTGGAAAGATATTGCAATGATTAATATGTTTCAGCTGGCAACAATTCTTTTAACCCTAACTGATACAGTGTGTAGCTTCTCATTTCTTAAACAACCATGTTGGAAGACTTATCCCATGGCCGTGGAAAAGATGTTACTGTGTTTCAAAGAAAACAACTAATCACTGGAAATGGATTAAGAACTGTCTAACGCATTAATAAAAACTTGAAGGATAGTGGTGAACCTTCAGCTTCACGAAAGAAATGTGGTTGGAAAAATCTTGAATGATTATGATTGGAGATCACTAAAACGCTTGAAGTCACATCATAAAAAATGTACAGTAGAACACGCGACTATGTTTAATACTAAAAGTAAGAGCATTTCCACATGCACAAAGCGACAAGAACTTACAGGATTGATACTAAACAGCTGTGTGGCCACAAGAAAGCCACTTGTAAGTGAGGCTAATCAGAAAAAATTACTTCAGTTTGCTAGGGAGCATAAAGATTGGACTGTGGAGCAATGGAAAAGGGTAATGTGGACTGATGAGTCCAGATTTACCCTATAAGTGATGGGCGCATCAGGGTAAAAAGGGAAGCGCATGAAGCGATGCACCCGTCATGCAAAGTGCCCACTGTACAAGCCTCTGGAGGCAGTGTTATGATCTGGGGTTGCTTCAGTTGATCAGGTCTAGTCTCAGCAACGTTACCCGGCAATAAAATGAAGTCAGCTGACTACCTGAATGTACCGAATGACCAGGTTATCCCATTTTTCTTCCCTGATGGCACAGGCATATTCCAGGACGACAATTCCAAGATTCATCAGCTCAAATTGTGAAAGAGTGATTCAGGGAGCATGAGGAATAATTTGCACACATGAATTGGCCACCACAAATTCCTGACCTTAGCCCCACTGAAAGTCTTTGGGATGTACTGAAGAAGACTTAACAGAGTGGTTTAACTCTCCCGTTATCAATACAAGATCTAGGACAAAAATATATGCAACTTTGGATGGAAATAAATGTTGTGACATTGCATAAGTTTGTTGAAACAATGCCATGACGAATGCGCACTGTAATCAAAGCTAAAGGCTGTCCAGAGAAATATTAGGGTATGCAATTATTTTATTTCTTTTTTGGCCAGGCAATGTATTAAAGGAATAGTTCTCCAAAAACTGAAAATTCTCTCATCATTTCCTCACCCTTTTGCCATCCCAGATGTGTATATCTTCAGCAGAACACAAACAAAGATCTTTAGAAAAACATCTCAGATATATAGGTCCATGCAATGCAAGTCAATGGTGATCAGACCGTTGTAGCTCCAAAAATCACATAAAGGAAACAAAAGTAATCCATATGACACCAGTGTTTAGAAGCAATATAATAGGTTTGGATGAAAAACTGAACAATATTAAATTCCTTTTTAACTCTAAATCTCTGCTTTCAATTTCAGATCTGAAAGTGAATCTAAACAGTCACAACATGTGACATTCAGATGTAAATGTGAAAGTGAAAGTGGAGATTAAGAGTCAAAAAGCACTTTTTTTATTTGGATCTGTTTCTCACCCACACCTTTTATGTTGCTTCTGAATATATGGATTTAACCACTTGAGTCTTATGGATAACTTCTCTGTTTCCGTTGTGATTTTTGGAGCTACAAAGGTCTGATCACCATTCACTTGCATTGTATGGACCAACAGAGCTGAGATTTTCTTCTAAAAAACCTTTATTTGTGTTCTGCTGAAGAGAGAAAGTCATGCACATCTGGGATGGCATGAGGGTGAGTAAATGATGAGAGAATTTCATTTTGGGGTGAACTATCCCTTTAAAATAATAAAAAAAAAAGGCATGTCATCACCCCTTTAAAGTAATCTGGATTAAAATTAAACATAAGAATAAAAGGCAAGACTAGTCTATAATGATAAGTGGTACAATATTTAGGGTACGTAATAGCCAAATAAAAAGCACATTCAAATCATCGCAATATTAATTAAATCATTCCTTTTATGTAAGCCAGCAAAATCATTGCAAATATAGCCCTTTCACCCCTCATTGTAAAGCGATATTTCAGCAATTCGAGGAAAGAGAGGAAGAGAAAGTGTGTGTGTGTCTGTGATGGGTTGTGATGCAACATTATGTCATTAGGAAATTGTATCTGTTTGCTGGTAATGGAATCCAGGCAGAGAGATTGTGCTGTCACCCCACATTGACACATACGCAGTGGGATGAGGTGACTGGTAATGGAGCAATGGCAGATGGGATGGGAAGTTTTAGGGGTTTTGTTGGGATATTTCCAGCAGATTGCTACCCATTTGCAAAATATCAGCCACAAACTGAGAGTAGAGATATGAGTAAATTTGCAGAGATACAAACACATTTTCACAAAGATGGGACAATAAACATCAAAGAGAGGTGGAATGGATGCTGGAAAAGTAATGGAAATTACTTTTGGGTGGGCCCAATTTTTTATTTTTTTTTGGTTAAACCAAATTTTCCTTAATCTCAGAGAAGCGGCTCATTCAAACAGTTCTTTCACATTTTCCAAAATCAGAATTTCCAATTTTTTTTTTTAACTATTTTATAAAAATATATATCTTTTAAGTCAAAGAATGAGGTCTAATATTCTGGGTGGGTCTGAGTCTAATTTGGAAAGCCAGGCCCATCCTTGCTACGCGACTGAATTGATGAAATGCATATGCATAAATCTGTTTACAGGCCTCCTTTTTGCAGACATTTGCAACATGGCATAAAATATTTTAGTAAACCACTAACCCTATGCATTTAATTCAGCACTTTTAATATGTTTGGTCTATGGACATGAATGATATCTCAAATCTTGTGGTTTATTGAGGAAAGGTGTGCTACTTCTTTTCAAAGTTAAATGTTTTTGCTTGGCAGACCGTGAAATAGGTGAGAAATTCCATTGATTTGAAGGAGGGACTCAAGCCATATCTAGCGACATGAATATAAAAAAGGAGAACACCATAGCAACCACATAGCAATGCCCTGGCACCCAGCCACAGCCCCGTACCATTGTGCCAGCAACTTTTACATAGACAAGCACCACTCAAATATTCTTCAGAAAATCTCAAAAAATGTTTCTTCTGTTGGTAACACTTCACAAGTTCAATTCATTAACATTTCAAATTCTCAATCTATCATGAACTAACCAGGATCAATATTTTTTTGAGAATTGCAATCTTTGTTAATGCTAATTTATATAATGTTTATTGTTTGTTAATGTTATTTCATAATGCATTTAATAATGTTACTATATGACTTTATGGTAAAAATGTACTGGTATGATGAAATGAATATTAACCACGATTAATGTAACTTTTACAATGTTAAAATACTGCTTATTATGCAAAGACAACTATAAGAAAGCCATTTGTAAGTTGATTTCCTCGATAACTGTTAACATTGTTTCCCTTTGATGCTTAAAAAATATTTTTATTTTAAGCAACATGTCCAGCCTGACACAACAACATGAGCTCGACCAATAGTGTGAGTTGGGGGCGGGACCACCGGTTTGTTTGATCAATGTCAGACAGGGGAATTGTTTTTTGCTATTCAATTTGGTTGCACAGACAATACACACTTCAGCTTTAAATACTGCAGTTAACTAATGTTAAAGAATAAAATATAAGTATAAACATCTTATATCTTATTTGTACTAATATTTCAACTGTGAGCAATTAAGCTGTAAACAAATGAATGCACAATAGTTGTCATGCCAATAAAACACCATAAACTTTCAATTGAAATTGAACTGAGAGTGAGATAGATATTCAAGAGAAAATATTTTAGAGTGTTTGTGTATTTTCAAGCATAGCTATGTGGTTGTAGGTGGACAGAAGAGCATATTTAACTCTCCACCATTCAGATATGAGCTTGTGGAGGCAGAGCTGTTGTCCCTCTGGGCTGAGTGCTCCCAGACTCTACATCAGTCCAGCATCAGTTGAGAGTCTGTGAGTTTCCTGCTGGTTCACTCGAAGTAACTGATTGATATTCTGAAGTCGTTACTGATCGCACAAAGCACTAAAGCTTTCCGTGACACCACTGCCCTCTCAGCTCGGACAACAGAAAGCAGATAGACACCGGAAAAGACCCCCTGTCAGAGAGAGAGAGAGAGAGAGAGAGAGAGAGAGAGCCATTCCACAGAAAACAATCTCATCCACTTTGGTTTGTTTTAAGAGTGCAGGGGACAGAAAAATCTATAACAGAAGCCACCCAGACATAAACAGAGAGAGGAAGAGGGAAGAAAACAAGAAGGAGAGGGTGGAAAAGATGAGGAGATGGAGAAAAGAGGAAGAGAGGGGGAAAAAGAGAAGTAAACAGCAAGAGAGGGGTAAAAAAGGAAGAGAAAAGAAGATGAAGAGAGAGAGGAACAAAAAAGAGAGGGAACGAGGAAGAGAGGGAGGGAAAGATAAGGAGAGGAGAGAAAAAGAGGAAAAAGAGAGATGTAGAGGAAAAGACTGAGGAACGAGGAAGAGAGGGAAGAAAAGAGGAGGAAAGGGGAAAGAGAGGGAGGGTAAAAAGAAAAGTGGGATGAAGAGAGAGAGGGAAAAGAAAGAGAACCAGTGAAGTGATGGAGATAAAGAGGTAGAGAGGGAGAAAAGGAGGAAGCTGAAGAGAGGAAAAGAGGGCAGAAAAGAGGAAGAGAGGGAGAAAAGTGCAAGAAAGGGAGGGAGGACAAGAGGAAGAGGTTGAAGAAAGATGAAGAGAGGGAAGAAAAGATGTATGAAGAGAGGAAAGGAAGACACAGAAAGAGGTAAGAGAAAAAAGAAAGAGAGGGGGGAGAGAGAGAGGGAAAGAAGAAAAAGAAGAGAGTGATGAAAAGAGGCATAGGGAAATAGAAAGAAGAAAAGGAAGAGAGTGAGGAAAAGAAGAGGGGAAGAAAGAGAGGGACGAAGGGGAAAATGGGGAGGGAGAGAGGTAGATGGAAAAATGAAGAGAAAAGGAATTAGGAAGCGAGAACAAGAGGAAGAGAGGGAGGGAAAGGAAAAGAGAGGAAAGGGGTAGGAAGAGAGGGAGGGAAAGAGGAAGACAGTAGGACAAGAGGCAGAGTGGGTGGGGGAAAAAATAGTATAGAAATGGGAAGAGGTGGAGAAAAAAGGAAGGGGGGAAAGAGGAAGAGAGGGAGGGAAAGAGGAAGAGGAAGTAAATGAAATAGAGAAAAAGAGATGGGTAAAGAGGGAGAGAGGAAAGAAAAGATGAAGAGTGAGAGGAAAGAGGATAAGGAGGAGGGATTGAAGAAGAGGGGAAGGAAAATAGAAGGAGATGGAGGAAGAGGAAGAGGAGGAGGGAAAGAGGAAGATAGAAAAAAGGGATAGAAAATGAAAGAGGAAGAAGGGAAACAGGAGAGGAGAAAAGGAGGAGGAGAGTGAAGGAAATAGGAAGATAGGAAGGGAAAGGAAAAAGAGGAAGAGAGAAATGAAAAGAGGAATGGAAGAGGAAGAGAGAAGGAAAAGAGGAAGCAGAGAAAGAAGAAGAGAGGGAATGAAAAGGAAGGAAAAAGAAGATAGGGAAAATGAAGAGGTGGAGCTAAAGAGGAAGAGAGGGTGCAAAAGAGGATGATGAGGAAGAGACCGAGAGAGAGGAAAAGACAGGACAAATTAAAATGTTAAAATTTTGAAAGTGTGACAAGATTGGTCTGACCAAATTTAGACATCTAAATGCAACTTAGGGCTGGCAAACGATCAACAAACATCGGATGATTTTAATTGCATGTGTTCTCAATATTTTATGAGTGGACAAAATATGCTTCATTTAGATATATTTATTGTTTTTCAGTCATTTACACACAACCTACCCTGGTACAACAGAAAATGTGTACAGAACAATTAAAAATATGTAAATACACATATATATATATATATATATATATATATATATATATATATATATATATATATATATATATATATATATACTGTAAAGTTGTATATGTATTATGACAGGACATATTTGCTTCCTTTTATGATGTTTTAACAAACATAATGTTTAGAGGACCACAGTGGAATTAAATAGCTCTAGTGATGTGACTATTTGCACCACTCATGCAAAAAAATAAAGTCTGCACTGTCATTTACAAATGACAACTCTGTGTAAAATACATCAATAACTCCTTTTAGACGCCTTTCACCCTGTGCAGAGGGATTAAATGGACTAATGACAGTGTAGATTACCTGCAGGGTTCCAGCATCTTCTGCTGTTCAACAGTGGCTAGTGCACTATCAAATGCACTATTATGCAGAGACACTGTGACAGAACCTTGGAGACTCAACGGGAGTGTTAATTCATGATAACATGTAAACAAACAACATAAAAGAACGGCTCACACCTGTTTGGGGTGATTCAATCAGAAATTGACAATCAAGACACATCACATATAGCTTGTTGTATCATGCTTTTTTTTATCACTTGTGTTTGGATTTCACGGGAGAGACTGGTATTATGACGCATTAATCATAAGGCCTATATGTCAGTGTATTATTGCATGATATAGCACAAAAAGTAAAAGAAGAAAAAGTGCTTAAAACACACATCGTTTCTCTTAATTCTACTTGCATTTGATCTGATTTGCTACACTGATAAAATGTATGGCACATTTCTCAGCATAATGTTTCCCACCATCTGCTGTCCCACAACAACAATGCATGGTTTATTAAAAGGGTCATATGCGGGCCTGGGTATCTCAGCGAGTAAAGATGCTGACTACCACCCCTGGAGTCGTGAGTTCCATTCCAGGGTGTGCTCCAGTCAGGTCTCCAAAGCAACCCAATTGCCCAGGTTGCTAGGAAGGGTAGAGTCACATGGGGTCCTCATGGTCGCAATTAGTGGTTCTCAATCTCAATGGGGCACATGGTAATTTGTGCATGGTTTGAGGAGAGTAGCATGAGCCTCCACATGCTGTGAGACTCTGCGGTGCCATGTGGCCACCGCACTACACAGCAAGCCACCTGATAAGATACGAGGATTGACGGAATCAAAAGTGGAGGCAATTGAGACTTGTCCTCCGCCACCCAGATTGAGGTAAGTAACCACGCCACCACGAGGAACTACTAAGTAGTGGGAACTGGGCATTCCAAATTGGGAGAAAAGTGGATTTAAAAAAAAAAAGGTAATATAAGGACGTGTGTTGAAAATATGGCGTTAAAGAAATATTGCGTTAATGTGTTATTATTTCACTAACTTGCATTCAAAATCCACTTGCCACTAATATATAAAGGGGCACGTGTCCCCTAGTGTGCTGCCTAATTTTAAGGCATCACAGGTGTGCTCCTGGTGCAAAAGCTGTTCTACAAGACAGCTTTTGCTAAGATGTTTCATGCTGACAAAATAATCAAAAGTTCACAATGATTGATTTAATGGTGTTGATATGCAGAAAATCAGCAACCAAACAGTTAAATGCCTTGTGTTCCACATATTGACCTCATGCAAGGCAGTTAAAGGTGCTGAAATAATGTGGTTTTACTTGTTGGATTACCGCTTATACAAATGTCTTGTCTTAATGAAGGGCAAATGTCACAATGAATCAGCATCTCTATTGATAAGCAAAACTATGTTTCACACATCAACATACACTACTGGTCAAAACTTTTGAAACACTTGACTGAAATGTTTCTCACGATCTTAAAAATATTTTGATCTGAAGGCGTATGCTTAAATGATTGAAATGAGTTTTGTAGACAATATTAAAAATGTGCCACCATATTCCTTTATTTCATAATAAAACAAACATTTTATAAAACATTTTTTAAATAATTAGAAATTGATGACTTGGACTAATAATAAAAAAAGCAGCCAATAAGTGCCCAACATAGATGGGAACTTCTTCAGTGCTGTTTAAAAAGCATCCCAGGGTGATACCTCAAGAAGTTGGTTGAGAAAATGTCAAGAGTACATGTCCGCAAATTCTAGGCAAAGGGTTATGTGGCAGCGGGGGCGTGGTCAAGCGCCCGTCCGGGAGAGGAAAGCGGTAAGGGCGCTTACACCTGAGCTAGATTATGTCTAACACCTGTCTCTAATCATGGCAAAATATGGGTATGCAATGGCGATGCCCGGCCGGAGCTGTTGACCATCAATTACTCTCACTTGGTCAAGAGCATGTTTAAGGGTTTCATCCCGCGACTGCTCTAGAGGGAAGTCCCCATCAGAGAATTCCCTGAGAGGAGGGGCGGCCACCTCGTCATACCGAGCAGCCGAGGACGGCCCCGGCTCCACCTCCCCTGCCAAAGCATCGCACACCGCACACCTCTTTATGCACCTGACTTCTCTCTCCCTTTTATTTTGCAGACGGACGCTTCAGACAGAGGGCTGGGGCCCGTTCCTGCCCCGCGCAGGCGTGGAGGGTTCCAGAGACCAGCTTCCCGGCCTTGGGAGAATGTACCCTCCCATTCCCTGTCTTTCAGCCGCTCTCCCCCTCAGGTGGGGGCCCCCGCCAGCACAAGTGCGGCCGCAACGCCTGGGCCGGCCTGTTGGAGGTGCGGGGACCCGGACCACTTCCGGGATCAGTGTCCGCTGATGGAGGTGGGGACGGTGGTGCGGGTCTCCGACGTCCCGCAGGCTGCCCCCTATCGGGCTGGAGCATACCGGATTCCGGTAAGGATCAGGGGGGGTATTTACCAAGCTTTGCTGGATACCGGCTGCAATCAGACCACCATCCACCAACGCTTGGTTCAACCCGGGGCTTTGAGTATAGCTAAACTGTTGAGGGTGAGGTGTGTGCATGGGGATGTTCACAAGTATCCCATGGTGACTTTGGCGATTAAATTCAGGGAAAAAAACCATAGTGTGGAGGAAGTAACACAATTATTGATTCCACGGAGCCGCCGGGAAATGGTTTTCCAGGCGGCTCACTATAATCCTATGGCCGGTCACCTAGGGGAACGGAAAACACTTCTCCGTCTAATAGCCCGTTTCTATTGGCCGGGCATTGGCGGTGACGTCCGCAGGTGGTGTGCGGCGTGCCGTGAATGTCAGTTGGTAAACCCACCGCCACCCCAAAAGCGCCATTGCACCCTCTACCATTAATCGAGGTCCCCTTCGAAAGAATTGGGATGGACCTCGCCGGGCCATTAGAACGGTCATCACGCGGACATCGCTTCGTGTTAGTCCTAGTGGATTACGCGACGCGATATCCGGAATCAGTGCCTCTGAGCAACATCTCCGCGACGTAGTGTTGCAGGGGCACTCTTCAAGATAATCTCCCGGTGGGGATTCCGAAGAAATCCTCACCGATCAAGGCACGCACTTTTAGGTCACGAACACTTCGCGAACTTTACGAGCTCTTGGGCATTAAATCGATTCAAGCACTAGCGCTTACCATCCGCAGACTGATGGCCTAGTGGAACGATTTAATAAAACGCTCAAGAACATGATTCGTAAGTTCGCATTACCGATGACGCTTAGAAATTGGGATAAGTGGCTAGACCCCTGTTGTTTGCAGTACGAGAGGTCCCACAAGCCTCCACAGGGTTCTCCCCGCTTGAGCTGCTGTACGGGCGACGCCTCGCGGTGTCCTGGATGTCATCCGCGAGCGTGGGAGGAGGGACCTTCTAATAGCAAAAATGAAATTCAGTTCGTTCTCGATCTTAGAGCAAAACTCCACACACTGGGGCTTGACTAACACAGGAGAATTTGCTCCAAGCTCAAGAACGCCAACGCCGGCTGTATGACAGGGGTGCTCGGCTACGGAATTTGCACCGGAGATAAGGTACTCGTGATTACTCCCAACATCGAAGCTCTAAATTACTCGCCAAGTGGCAAGGACCCTTTGAGGTCACACGACGAGTAGGGGATCTCGATTATGAAGTTAAACGTACCGATAGAGGGGGCGACGCCAAATTTATCACCTCAACCTCCTGAAATTATGGAGGGAGGAGGCGGCCTCTGTGACGCTGGCCACGGTAGTTCCGAGAGGGCGGAGCTTGGACCGGAGGTAAACAAAAACTACAATCTTAACACTCCGGTTACTTGTGGAGACCAACTCTCACCGCGGCAACTCACAGAGGTTTCCGAATTACAAAAGGAATTTGCGGATGTGTTTTCCCTCTACCGGGCCGTACAGACATCATACAGCACCACATCGAGACCGAGCCGGGCGCTGTGGTGCGTTGTCGCCCTATCGCTAACCCGAACATAAAAAGAAAATAGTTCGGAGGAATTAGATGCGATGCTTGATATGGGCGTAATAGAGGAATCCCACAGTGATTGGTCCAGCCCGGTTGTTCTTGTTCCCAAGAGTGATGGGTCTGTTCGATTCTGTGTGGATTACAGAAAAGTTAACGCGGTGTCTAAATTTGACGCGTACCCAATGCCCCGTGTTGATGAACTGCTCGATCGGTTAGGTACTGCTCGATTTTATTCGACCTTGGATTTAACAAAGGGTTATTGGCAGATCCCCTTGACACCAATGTCCCGTGAGAAAACAGCCTTCACTACGCCGTTTGGATTACACCAATTTGTGACGCTTCCTTTCGGTTTGTTTGGAGCACCAGCCACGTTTCAGCGACTCATGGATCAGATCCTCAGACCACACGCCGCTGCCTATTTGGATGATATTATCATTTACAGCAATGATTGGCAGCAGCACATGCAACACCTGAGGGCCGTCCTGAGATCGCGGCGATTGCGACTTGCCCTAGACCCAAGACCAAAAAGGGGGTGAGGCAGTTCCTGGGGCTGGCTGGCTATTATAGGAGATTTGTGCCTAATTATTCGGACGTCACCAGCCCGCTGACTGACCTCACTAAAAAGGGGGCTCCAGATCCGGTCCAATGGTCGGAGCAGTGCCAACAGGCGTTTATGCAGATTAAAGCCGCACTTTGTGGGGGGCCGCTTCTTCATGCACCTGACTTCTCTCTCCCTTTTATTTTGCAGACGGACGCTTCAGACAGAGGGCTGGGGGCCGTACTCTCGCAGGTGGTGGAGGGGGAGGAGCGCCCGGTGCTGTACATCAGTCGTAAGCTCTTCTTAAGGGAGACTAAGTACAGCACCGTGGAGAAGGAGTGTTTGGCCATCAAGTGGGCAGTCCTCACCCTCCGTTACTACCTGCTGGGGCGGGCCTTCACCCTCTGCTCGGATCACGCCCCACTGCAGTGGCTCCATCGCATGAAAGATACTAACGCCCGGATCACTCGTTGGTATCTGGCCCTCCAGCCCTTTAAATTCAAGGTGGTCCACAGACCGGGGGTGCAGATGGCTGTCGCTGACTTCCTCTCCAGAAATGGGGGGGGAGTGGTAGACAGGCCGGATGGTGCCCCGGCCTGAGTCGGGCGGTGGGGGTATGTGGCAGCAGGGGCGTGGTCAAGCTGCCGTCCGGAGAGGAAAGCGGTAAGGGCGCTTACACCTGAGCTAGATTATGTCTAACACCTGTCTCTAATTTCAGTGAGCACGGGGAGAGCGGCATAAAAGGCAGCCAGAGGGCCTCCATGGGAGAGAGAGTGGCATACCAATTACTGTGTTTGTGTGTGGTCAAAACTGACTGTTTAAAAGTGCTGTGTGCACGTTGTAATTAAAAGAGAATAAAGAACCTCACCTCTGAGCCGCTGTGTCAAGTGTCGTCCCTTGGAGGAAGTCCTTACAGGTGACTACTGTGAAGATGCTAAAATATAACATAGTTTTGAATTTGTTTAGTCACAATAAAATTCCCATAGTTCAATTTATGTTATTCCATAGTTTTGATGACTTTACTATTATTATAAAATGTGAAAAGAAAAAAGAATTATAATAAAGAATGGAGTGTTTCAAAACATGTGAAAGATGATAACTTTCATTATCATTCAGAGAAAGAGAGGAAGACGAAGACAACAGGATTTTATATGTATATGTCTATATAAAAAAGAAATGTCCTCTCACTTTCAACTGCTTTTATTTTCAGCAGACTTAACATGTGTAAATATTTGTATGAACATAAAAATATACAATGACTAAGACATAAACTGAACAAGTTTCACAGCCATGTGACTGACAGAAATGGAATAATGTGTCCCTGAACAAAGGAGGGGTCAAAATCAAAAGTAAAAGTCAGTCTCTGGTGTAGCCACCAGCTGCATCTCCTCCTCGTGGACTGCACCAGATTTGCCAGTTCTTGCGGTGAGATGTTACCCCATTCTTCTACCAAGGCACATGAAAATTCCTGGACATTTCTGGGTGGATGGCCCTAACCCTCAACCTCCGATCCAACAGGTCCCAGACGTGCTCAATGGGATTAAGATCCGGGCTCTTCGCTGGCCGTGGCAGAACACTGACATTCCTGTCTTGCAGGAAATCGCGCACAGAAAGAGCAGTATGGCTGGTGGCATTGTCATGCTGGAGGGTCATGTTTGGATGAGCCTGCAGGAAGGGTACCACATGAGGGAGGAGCATTGAGATTGCCTGCAATGTCAACAAGCTCAGTCCGATGATGCTTTGACACACCACCTCCAAATCGATCCCGTTCCAGAGTATAGGACTCAGTGCAACACTCATTCCATCGATGATAAACGTGAGTCCGACCATCACCCCTGGTGAGACAAAACCACAACTCATCAGTGAAGCACACTTTTTGCCAGTCCTGCCAGTTTTGCCATGCTAGAATTATATAATGACTTAACAAAAACATTCAAGATGTGTCAAAATGAATGTCTCGTTTGTAATCCAGCACTGTCTCTGGATCAGAACTACAGTTCAGCAGTCAGGCCACCACACCTTCCAATTGTATTTGTAAGTCTCCCTTATCCAGTTCAACATCCCTCTACTACAATTGTTCTTCTGAGAGTGATTTCCTCACTTATCTTACTGGTTCACCAAGTACTCCTTCGAAACACTGATGTGCAGCGCCATTAAATATTTATCGATTTTATTGATTTATAACTGAGCTGTCCAGGTACAATTCAACTCTGCTGTCAGCAGATTGTGGAAAGGTCAAGAGAGAAACAAGAAAGAGACAGAGAGAGAGAACGGAGGTGATAATAGGTAGACTAACTCGGTGTTCAAAAAAGGCGGCTCGACTCTTCACACCCTCTGAAAAGCAGCTGGTTTTGATCTTTTGATAACACAACGACTGTGAGACTCTTTATAGCCCCCCTTCACTACCTGCTCAATCTGCTCCCACCAACAATGAGGACAAAGTGGGAAATGCTGGTTGGGTACAGTAATAATATAGCTAAAAGTGATAAATAAATGTCATTATTACACAGCTTTGTGGAATACTTGAATCTGATTGGTCAGTGGCACCATCCAGCGGTCAGATATTGCCCTGTAACAACCGCACATAAATATGTATCAAACCACTCATCCGGGTTCTGCGAGCCATCTTTCCTGCTTCTCGGATCGCTGTGCGATCACTACAAGTTAGCAAAAAAAAAATTCAACTCAAATCAATGTTTCACGTGCATTTATTTATTTGGATTTCAGCTGTTCAGCCATTTATTTCTTCTCTTGCATATTCATGACAAATGAGATTCGGATGTTGCATTTTTCACACCACTGGTGGTTAGGATTAGGGTGGGGTTTGAGTTGGGTGGTTCAGTTTATAAAATAAGCATTCTTCACTGTATGTACAGCTGATTGGGTATATAACCTGGAAAATGGAGCTCACACGTGCCCATATGCCCAGCAACACTTACCACTTTGGCCACTGGGGGCAGTATTTCTTAATTCGGTGAGCACAGACCACTTTTGCCAAAGAAAATTCAACCCATTGTCTCTTATTTCACTGTGAGATCAGTGCAACACTAAAAGCCCATGACTGAATGTTCAATTTAAGACTCTGAGCAGACAAAGTGCATATTAACAAGAGATATAATTTCAGCTCGACTCTCAAAAGATAATTAACGCAAATTACATCAGACACCCTGTAGTCCTCTCATCCTCCCACCAGATATCTGACTATATATGACTGCAAATAAGAATGTCTACTGCTGCATCTTTATTTGATTAAGAAAAACATCCTTACTCACACAAAAGCCAATTCGACCAAGATGCGCGCACACACACTCCATTAATCCAGTGGTAATTTGCTTTCACATGCTATCACCCAGAACAAATCTTTCTGTCTCAGGAAAACATTTGCAAGACATGTTCGAGGAAACATGAGGCTAATTGGGGGAGAACCACATTAGGAGGCAACAGAAAGACTGTTGCCAAACACTCAAGAGAAATCTTTGTGGATTTGCACTCACATGGCTGACCAAATGCTGCCCAAGAGAATCCTCTGGGTTTGAATGGATTACAGCAGAACACAAATACTCTGAATCCCAGCTTATGGACAGCAATATAATATCCTATTAAAATAAAGACAGGGATTGTGGGGCAACAGAGGTGCCCATATATGGGTGTTTCTTCAACTATGGGCACTTTTAAGAAAATTGAAAACCATTAGAACACACTTTTCAAATTCAAATTTTAAAAGTAAGGATTATTTTATGTTGCCTTCATGTGATTTTTGGAGTTACAAAGTTTGATCACCATTCCCTTGCATTCTATGGACCAACAGAGCTCAGAAATTCATACACATCTGGGATGGTTTATAAATGAGAATTTTCATTTTTGGGTAAACTATCCCTTTAAGTGGCGTTTTCTTTTTTTTCAATAGTCTGCACAGAATATAATACCTTCATTTGAACGTTTCAGCACTATAAACTTACAAATTTATAATAAATAATAATAATAATATCTGTTTATTTCTTTGATTGATCAGATTGAAACTGGTCTCTATAAGAGCACTCATCATCCACTTACCTTACACATCACATTTCCACCAAAAACACACACAGTTACTGATTATTAAAATGATAGTGTTCTTATTTGACCATGCAGATAATGATCTAGACCACGGGACTGCTTTGAAGCATCTTACCCTTTTAGAATAAGAACATTCTCCAGAAATGTGAATGCAAAACACTTCCAGCTACTTAAGCTCTATGACAATAAAAATGGCATTTGAGGCGGTTAAAAGAAGTAGGTCTAAATTAAATAATAAATGCCAATATTTCCTTATTTCCCAACTTGCAAATGAACTTCTTCAGAAAAAAAAATTAGTCATTAAGTCATTACTACTTGCTTATCTCTAAAGCTTGCCGTATTAGATTATTAGATGCTGACTTTTAGGGGCCTTTCACACCAAACTCTTTTTCTTTTTTTTTGCATTAGGAAACATGCGCTAGACCGCTGCCTTTTTCAACGTTTAAAGATGTGTCTCTAGACACTTGCATTCGATCTCGCCTTCGACCGACAAATGGTCAGAAATGGCCCTGGCCACATCTCACACATAAGCGTCAAGGTAGAAAGAACTTCAACTGTTAAAAACGTGTCTCGAGAGACATGGGATATGTGTCACTTCCTTTATTAGAACAAGAACGTGGTTGGTCTGAAGGCCCTTTGGGTTTCGGAAACAGACGTATCTGTAAATAGCTGGACTTAATACTCCGGACCACATCCTCTCTGTTGTGCCTGTGGGATCCAGGTTACACATCCATGACCTGAAACACAAGTGGTTATGAATGGCTGCCATCAGACACAAATTTGTGGGGCTCATAATGCAGATTCTGTTGAAACTGGGTCACAGGTGTTGATTCCATTCAGTGGAATTTATGAAGCCAGAACTCTAGCTTGCTCATTTCCATCCTGTGGGTGTGCTTCAAGCATGTATGACTAACCTATCTCTCAAAGTAATTAACGTTTGGCTTACACTTCATTATTGTCAGCAAAGCTCCAATTTCAAGCACAGTTTACTGCTTTTATTTTATTTTTATACTTTCTGATGGCGTCGCAGTCCATCCATGCAAGTTTTGTGGGAGCAGAACACCGTACCGGCACTTATACGAGCATATATGGGCTGCCCTGAATGGCCACAATGATTGACAGACGATCTGACTGTGATCCACAGACATCTTTTCTGCTGCTGTTTAGCGAGCCTAGGGCTGTTACAATTTAAGTGAACCGAGTCTGTACATGGCATTTTTTGTCAAATTTTAACGTTTCATTAATATCTATCAACTCGGCAATAAAATCTGACAACAATTACGGTACCATACATTCATATCAGAGCCAAAATACCAAGCAATTACTTCGCCAATAAGGAGATTGTCTCTTTTAACCGATGGGAGCTTCTATTCAAAAAACCGCCATATTGAGCGTTGTACAAATTTCCTGTGTAGCCATTGAAGTTATTAGTTTAATTTTGCCCAAGCTTTGTGTGCATGAAAATGAATATAATTACTCTTTAATTCATACATAAAAAAAAAATCATACCACACATCCTCTAATCCAGTTTATTCTTTTTCAGCAAAAGAGGAAAAAAAAAAGGAAAACAAGAAGAAAAAAAAAGGCTACAGATTCTTTATCTTATCCATATCTTTGTCATTTTTTTGTTTGTTTTTGTGTTAACCTAAAAAGGGCAAAGTAATGCAGCTCTATGCTAGTGTGAGTCAACCAGAAACACAAAAGGAGGTTAAATAAGAATTTTTCTTAAGATACACAATATTCATTTCATTACTTCAGTTCTATCCTTGTCAACATCTCATCAGAATACCAGTCAAAAGTAAAAAATAAAAATAAAAGCGCCGGTAAATGGTGCCTCTGCCTTCCTCGTTCCCACCTGTGGTGAACACATACCTCAATAATGCCACGGAAGGGAAGGAGAGAGAGAGTATAATATAGAGAATACAGAAAGAAAGACAGCTTAGCAAGAAAAGAGTAGCATGAGCAGGCAACAGACAGTGTAGAAACTAGTGAGAAAAAAGGTGAAGACAAAAAAGGGCAGATTTTCAGCTGTTTTAAAAAGAGGCAGAGCATATTTTGAAGGGTCTGATGGGAGTTTTACGAGGTTACAGAGTGTTTAATCAAACCTGAATGAACTACAGTTCCCAGACGAGCTGTGGGCCCTTTCCCAACTGCACCCAATACAAAGGGTACCATTTTGATTTGCCTCGGCCCTTGTGCTGGACCAAGCATTGTATGACAACATGGCTGTAAGTGCATATGTGAGTGCGAGTGTATGAGAGTAAAACAGGCACAGCTCTGTCACAGCTCGACAGAGGAAATTACTCAAAGAGCCATGGCAGAGCCGCTGAGTGCAGAAAAAGCAAAGTCGGGCTTTTCCCAAGGTTTTTATGGGACAGTGTGATCCAGGTCACCCCCTGTTCCCTCAGTCAGTCTCTGTCATGTGAATGTCCGTGTGATGGAGGAGACTTTTGGATGTTGAACATAAATTCCCAGAGGACTCGATCGAGTGATGTGTTCCCCTGGAGTCAATCGCAGCCAATGAGAAAGAACAGTTCTCCAAAGTACAGACCGTTCGGGAGCGTGATCTTGAAGGACGTTAATCTGACCTACTGATCTGTATTTGTACTGTGTGAGGGGTTGTGTGTGAGGAATGGGCAGACAACAGAAAGTTAAGGCTGTGCAGGTGCCTGTGTGTGTGATGAGCCTGAGGCTACTTAAGGGGTCACAGGTCAGAGGTCAAACAGGGGTGTGGAGTCCTCTGAGATGTAACGGAGGAAGAAAGATATCACTAATGAGTGATTTAGGTGTATGTGTGTGTGTATGAATGCACCACAGATCGGTGGATAAGTGGACTGCAGTGAGTGTGGAGGTGCTGGGGGCGTTCAAGAGCACTCTTCGCCGATGCGCTGGCAGGTTCGGCCCACCTTGCGGTCCAGTTTAACCATCTTCAGAACAGCTTCCTCTCTGCCGCGGCCCAGATGGTCAAACATACAGTTGTGTTGCTCCGGCAACCGGTGCAACATGCAGAACACATAACCTGAGAAGCGAGAGAGAGAGAGAGAGAGAGAGAGTTATCACAATGAAATGCAAAATGTTGTATAATCTGCTCAAGGTTGATTTTAAAAAGCATTCTAATAGAACAGCGTGTAACTCTCCATTTACCAAATTTTAACAGGATGGATGAGATTGAGAGCACATCATCTTCCGCACACAATGCCACTTTAAAGTACCACAAATAGCACAGAAAAGTCAGCAATCCCTTCGCAGTTAACACTAGTGAGACGTTGAGTTTAAAATGCCGAAGCAGGAAGAGAATGAAAACTTTTTTACAATTCTTAATAAAATTTGAGTGATGCTGTCCTTTTTAAAAGAGTCCACCCCTAAGATTCTACATTTACATGTGTCAGAGATTCAAACTCATGAAAGGTGCAAAAAAAAAAGGGTGAGAAAGTGTTCCAGGGGAATCTTTTCCATTGAATTGCTTGTTGTATTTAAAGATTTAAATGTTTAAGCTTAAAGTACACCTTACAATAAGTAAAATGTAGAACATTTTACCAAACAATTTGGGCAAATTTGCTTAAAAAAAAAAAAAAGGTGACATTAGCCAAAAGGGGAGTACTTTGCATCCTTGCAACATAGTATGCATTTTGCAGACGTGATGGGGATCGTAAGGAATTTAACGATTCAGGTTTAGATTATTCAGAATGATTTGGATTCCTTAACGTTTTGTTTAGCAACTTTGAGGAACATTTATTTGGAAATAAGAAATGCAATTCTTATTGCATGTTTTCCCCTCAGGAGCTTGTTAACATAATTTCAGATTAATAAAGCAGATATAACAAATCAGAAATAAATGTAATAAAATTCTTGTATAAGGCATGTTCACAGAGGCATAAATGCAATCCAATCATTATTCTGAAGTCATTCTCTTATTAAACTCCACTGATTACAGCAAAACTCGATCTTTAACTACACATTGTCATATGAACAACCAAAAAGTAAATGCACTGCCCGACTGAAGTCTTACAAGCCTACAGTAACAGTAACAGTTCTTATCTCATTAGTGGTCATCACCACTCTCCTCTCTAATAATCTGGCTCATAGTCTTAGGGCGTTTTCACACCTAGTTTATTTGAGCACTCCAAGCACTCTCAGAGAAGTATAACGTGTATATGTGAACAACCCAAGGGGTGGCAGACCCCTACAAGGACCAAAAAGTTAACCGCACGTACGGTTCGTTTGTGGGTCCTTTTGTGGTCTGATTAATTTGTGCAATGTGAGATCAAAGAGGTACCAGTACGCTTTACATTTTATGACATAGCTGCATTACATAATTGATATTTCAGTCACAATATACTGTCCTCATATGGGAATTTTAAGCGAATATAGACATACCACGATAACAATGATGTGTTTTTGTGTCTCATATTCCATTGTTGTTGTGTTATTGCACCTAAAATGAACAGACCGGCCACATTCAGAGCAGAGCAGAAAGTTAAGATGAACCGCTTTGAAGTGTTCTGATGGGCTTACCATCTACAGAGGTTCGCACCAAACTCCCACAAAAATACAAGCGAGGATTTGTATAGTTAAACTTTAATTTTATTTGCGCAATGGAAATGATCTTTGCTCATACACACAATGTAAATGACATGCAGGAGGAGATGCTTGCTCTCAAGATAGATAAAGAAAAATCTTCAAATGCACATAGAATTTCAAAACTTTTCCTTCATGCAAAATAAGGGCTTGTAGGTTTTATCAGAGAGCCTTAACATAACTTGAGGTGAAGAATTTAGGACAGAAATAAAGTATACATTATTACAATTGCATAATGCAGAGTTTCATAAATGATATAACATATAAAATATATGTAATTCTATCCCTGTGCAATAATTTTTAATGAAAACAATCTATATTTTTTAAAGCCTTAAAAGTAATCATATAGCTCCATTTTGTTATACGCTTTCAAGAAAATATCAAAAACAGCAACATCCGATAAGAAAATATGAATTGTCTATTTTGATTTCATACCGACTTTAAACACTGGCCCATAACACTTACTTAGTTTACTCATTTTAAACCATGACTTGCACTGCACATAAATGGCTAATATTGGCATTATATCCATGGTGTTTAGCCAGAGGTGCATAACTGGCCCCCACAGAGAGCCTGGCTTCCCCCAAAGTTATTTTTCTCCATTAACCAACATCTTATGGAGTTTTGTGTTCCTTGCCACAGTCGCCTTCAGCACCTCTAGTGTTCATTTAACATGGTAACTGTGGCGAAATGCAGAATTTGGCAACGAAAAAGTCAGTTTGCAGTTATAGTATGTAATGTTCATTCTATGAGACTAGGTTGCAAATTTTGTCATACCTCAATTTAGACAAGATGTGTAGTTACTGCATTTTGGCTTTGAAGGGCAGACTAGTCAGTGCATTCACCTACTGCAACCACAAACATAGTGCAAAGTGCTGTCCAATTTGTGAACAAATAAATCAATTGGGTGGTTCCTTCAAAGAATCAATTGAATCGATTGGTGAATCAGTCCAAATCAACAACAGGAGGCCTGAATCATGGACTGTACAGGTCAGACACAGAATCAGCCAGGATCACTTCCTCACTGAAACTGAGAACTGTTACTGTGTGTAGTTGAAGATACATATGCCCAGAGTTTTGATGAAATAAATGGTAATCTATTAAGAAAATAGCAGAATTGGTTGGTATGTTCTTTAGTCTGTCTTTTTGGGGGTGGGTGTTAGGAAATGGATTGCAGAAAATAAGATAAATTTGTGTAGTTTTGAGTGCTGAATAACTGCAGGAGTCCTGTGTCAGACAGACCCCAGTGGGATTATGATTCAGATGCGAACTGTCACAGGAACAGTGAGATCCACAAGTTTATTAGCAGAGCAGTGGGAAATGCCATCAGACTGATGAGTGCCACTGCTGCCTTACAATACCACCTTCAGGTTATCAAAACAAGACAAAATAGCTGGCGCAGGCAGAACAAGCTATGTTAACTGTGCAATTATGTTTAAATGCTCACTTTATTTCATTACCTACAGTTGGAATCTGAAATTTTAATGGCAGAGGGGGGTTAAAAATACTCCTTTTAGCTCTGTGCGGATTTAAAAGTTCTAGCTGAAATTAAAAACACTGAACACCCTTACAAACAGACAGGTGAGGGATAAGCAGGCTTACACAGAATCTATGCATTCAAAACTTTTTAGAAAGCTCGGGAGATTACCATAGAATTGGAATGCTACACTTCTCCTGCCCCTTGAGTGTGCGTTTATTAAATATTTCCGCTAATTTGATTGTGTCATCAGCTACCAATTTAAGTGTTGTTCTAGTCTCAGCTCGGTTTAATACATTTTAAATCCATGTCACATAGGAATGTATATTTTCCCATCACAGAAAATGTGAAAAAATCATAAGATTTCATGTGGGCCAAGGGATGAACAAAAGTAGGAAAATGTTTTAAATATGAACACCTGTCTATACTTAGAGCATGAAACATGTCACGAAACATGTCAAAGAAATCTCATGGTGCCATTTTACTCCAAAATCTGAAGAAACAAGTAACAAATAATATTTAGCAAATAGAAAATTAAGCCTATTTTTAAGGTCATTAAGATTTTTTTACACTGTGACATTATTGTCATGACAGTTACACACATTTTACCCTCAGTTCTAATTAGTGCAATGCAAAAAAGAGTGACATTGTGATACTATCATTACCACAATGTAAAAAAAATATACGATTAAAATTGTAAAGTTTTACAATTTTACTATACATCATAGTAGTACTCCCTTGGTAATGCATTTAACTTTCACTAATTTTATTTTAATAAAAATCATTGTACAACAGCATATTTTGTTTCTACAAAATGTACTAAATTTACTAGAAAAATGACTATTACTGCAATGAGAATCAGCAATTGAAAACAATGGGAAAACTACAAGTAAAACAACCAGATGTGTTATGGTAATGAGAATTGGGAGGTCAAATTTACTTTAATGCTTTTTTAAATTAACCTTAATGGTTGTAAATACAGACATAATTTTCTTTATGCAAAATATAATTTCATATTTGTTTGAATTGATTTGTGCTTAACCCTTGTGCATCCTTGTGGACATTTTTGGCTTTTTCAGTTTTGTTTTTTTGATAACTTTGTCTGTGTTAATGCTAACTGCATAAAATTTTCCACAGGTGTGAATTTTTATTGGAATTTTAATATTTCACCCTATTTTCTTTAAAAAAATATTTTTTGCACTAGTTACACAAAATATTCCCTCTTAGCGTCGTTTTGGACAAAAATGGCACATTGAAACCCATTAAAACTGCGATTTTTAATCCCAGTGCCATTTAACTATAAAATTATGCAATCTTGTTTAACATGCTTTCATTATGTTGGCAAGGCTTCAAAATTTACATTTTAAATATTTTTTACCAGATCGTGCCATTTTTTCAGGTTTGGCATATCATCAGCTTTTGTTGTTGTTTTCTGCTGTTTTTGGCTTATGCATATTATAGAGCCAATTAGATACATTATGAATATATAATTGTGTGAGTGTGTTGGTATGGATTTCAGAGTGTGGTTTGTATGTGTCTGAGGCTCTAATAATAAAAATAAAAAAATTCTGTTTAGCATTTATTAAATTGAAAATAATTATAATTATTATATTTTTTATAAAAAACAACAGTGGCATTATGTAAACAAACCGGCGTTTAAAGTGTTAAAATTCTGAAAATAAATGAATGTTTGGTAATTATGATTAGAACTGATGCTGGTTAAAATATAAGTCAGTGAAAGTAGAAAAAATATTATTCTATAATATTTTTATGACACTTTTTGATATGGCCATTTTTGTCCATTATGGACCTAAGTGGTAGCTTTTTTTAAATCTGATACTGCATAAAAAATATGAAAGCATCAAAATGAATGTTGTTGTTAATCATTGACATATCCAAGGCTCTAATAATCAAAGAAAAAAATTCTGCTTAGCATCTATTAAATTGAAAATAATTACTATTTTTCATTTTTTCCTAAAAAAACAACAGTGGCATTATGTAAACAAACCAGCGTTTTAAGGGTTAAAATTCTAAAAATGAATGAATGTTTGGTCATTATGATTAGAGCTGATGCTGGTTAAAAAAATTATGTCAGTGAAAGTGGAAAAAAATATAAATCTATAATATTTTTATGACACTTTTTTGATATGGCCATTTTTGTCCATTATGGACCTAAGTGGTAGCTTTTTTTTTTAAATCTGATACTGTATAAGCATCAAAATGAATGTTGTTGTTAAAGTGTTAAAATTCTGAAAATAAATGAATGTTTGGTAACTATGATTAGAACTGATTCTGGTTAAACTATAAGTCAGTGAAAGTCGAAAAAAATATTATTCTATAATATTTCTATGACACTTTTTTGACATGGCCATTTTTGTCCATTATGGACCTAAGTGGTAGCTTTTTTTTAAATCTGATACTGCATAAAAAATATGAAAGCATCAAAATGAATGTTGTTGTTAATCATTGACATATCCGAGGCTCTAATAATCAAAGAAAAAAAATTCTGCTTAGCATCTATTAAATTGAAAATAATTACTATTTTTCATTTTTTCCTAAAAAACAACAGTGGCATTATGTAAACAAACCAGCGTTTAAAGGGTTAAAATTCTAAAAATGAATGAATGTTTGGTCATTATGATTAGAGCTGATGCTGGTTAAAAAAATTATGTCAGTGAAAGTGGAAAAAAATATAAATCTATAATATTTTTATGACAGTTTTTGGACATGGCCATTTTTGTCCATAATGAACCTATGTGTAACTTTTTTTTAATTGATGCACAAGGGTTAAATGACCTGAATTTTTTACTTGACAGGTTTCATGAGAATCACCCAAGCGACGCCGATGCAACAGTGTAAACAGTGTATGAGAGATGGATGACGGTCATACTGACCACAGCGACAGGACCCCAGCTCCTGTTGTACAAGCTCCAGCTTGGTTTGGCAGCGATGGCACCGCCGACGGTTCTTCTGCTTGGGAGCTCTTGGAGAATCTTCAGAACATGAGGCCTCGCCCAATCGAACACGCTTCTCCGGGGACGACTCGCTCTCTGAACCTGAGGCTGAACACAAACAAATACAAACTTTCAAACTCTTAAACTGTTCAAAGTGCATCATTGCTGCAGCATTACCTGGTGTAAGTGTGGACTGCACAACTCCAATTAACTACACTGACACACTAGATGACACGGAACAGGGGTTTCCCTTACAATGTAGTAACTCACAATGGAACCACCACAGTACGAATCATCGTTGTAGAAATTAACTAGCTTAGTCACAACTGTTTCCTGAAACCGTAGTAACTATGTAGCACGTCCATCGTTCGAAACATATTGGTTGAGCTGTTGCTAATGATGTTACTTAGATGTTACTTAAATTTTTTTACACATACACCAGAAAGCCGTTTTAATGTGAGAAAGCTGCTGAAGACACGAAAGTGACATGCACTTTGAAATGTGACAGATGCATTGTGCTGTAAAAGATGAGTTTCCCTCTACATGTGACTTCAAGGTTCCCGACACACTTGAGCACAAACGCACATGCACACTCTCTAAAAAGATATTAATGGTACTTCTGCGTTAACATAATCACACAAAAGCAGTGTTCTCTGACAGAAACCCTGTGTTTCTCTTAATAGCTGTTTATTTGATGTTTCAGAACACCACTTTCGGCAAAACTCCGGAATAAGTTGTTTTCTTAAATGCTTGTAAACATCTTGACAGAATGAAAGATATATACGGAATGAAAGATACAGAAAACTCAGCAATGTCAAATGATGTCCAAACAGCAAAACTAACAAGGAACTATGCTTCTAACCACCGGTAAAGAAGTATTGTTCCAACGACACAACTGTGCGATGCTTTTTGCTAATGTTTGTTGGAACTACGGTTTTGGGAAACAGCAAATCGTTGAACTATATAGGTAATGGTGGAACATGCGACCATATTTGGCTAACGACGCTTTTGGGAAACGCACCCCAGTTCGGTTGGATAGTTTTCTATTTATCCAATAAATAATCTAGCCAGGAAGTGTGAAGGTTATTCAGGCTTTTCATAGCTTGAATACTTCGGTAGCATGAAGACAGATTTTAAGTTTGAAGGACTGTAGACTTTGCTAGATGGTTGCTAAGGTGTTCTGAGTGGTTGCTAACATGTTCTGGCTGGTTGCTAGTATAATGCCACTCAGTGAGGTGTGTGAACGAGGCATAACTTAGTGCCACTGCAGAGGGACTTCAGACAGAGCAGACAGTCTGTATGGCTTGACCAGAGCTTCCACTCTATTGATTATGCCCTCACTGATCTTGGTAAGTCTGTCTAAACCAGAGACTCCAGAGACTTAAAAAATCTTCTTTAAAGATATAAATGCATTTAGGTTATGTGTAAAGTATTACAAAAGCAATGAAGGACCGTACTGGAGATCTGGTAGCAAAACAACTAAACATGACCATTACACTTCTATAATTGGATGATTAGCTTTCTTTTTATGTGTCACTCATGTGTCAAAATGTGACCACTACTCAATAAAAGTAATTCTTTTTTTTTCTTTAAGAATTTCTTTATTTTTTTAACTCTAAGTTGTGAGTGTACAGTTCACCAAGACAATCTGATTACATCTGATAGCGTTTCAAAAATGAGGCTGCATGTAAAAATCCATTTCTATTTACTATCTTATTAACAAGTGACCTACTCCATCATTTTAGTTCACTTTTGACCCAGAAACATATTTATAGAGACCAACCGATATTGGTTTCCAACCACCGATACTGTACAGAATATGTTTGTGTTTAAGTGTCCGATAACCAATATGCATAACTGGTTTTTAATCCTTGTTTTATTTGTATCAATTCAATAACCTCTGGTGAACTGTTTTAATATTGTGCACAATCTACAAATAATTACTTTGACTTGTTTTAGTTGCAATATAGAGTTGTTTAAAGCCCCTCACATTTAATAAAACATTATCGGTCAATATTTACATATTTACAGTACATGTAGGCATATTGACTTAGGAAGGAAAGTCTAAGCTTTTGATCGATATAATTATTATCGTTCTACTCCAAACCTTTGTTAAGATATGGTTAAGCATTGGCAGATTTGATCATTTAAATATTTAACTTTTTACTTACGAGCATAAAACTCAAAATGTGTCTCTGGGACAATGTGACTCAAAATTATTAAACAGGTCACTAACATTTAAATAGTTGCTATTGAATATAAACAAATTCAACCACTGATGTAGATTTACAACTCTTCTAAGGTACTATGTGCTAGACCAGTGGTTGCCAAACATTTTACAGTGGCGTACCCCTTCAAACATTCAACATCCTTTCCCGTACCCCCTCTCTAATGAATAGATATATTTCACACATGAAAATATGTCTGTTTAACACAATTATCTTTGTAAAACAACTCCCTTATATTAAACAGGTTCTATTTTTACATGTTTTGTACATGTTATATTAATCATATACATACTGAATAAATTGAACTTTGAACTTATACCATCAGTATCAAAACTCCCTATGCACCCAACCATAAATACAAATTGCGTTTTAAACTGCGAAAACAAACAAAAACACTAAACTAAAATCGTGGACGACTGACATGTGCGAGTCTGGTAAAACAGTGGAGTATTTTACATGTTATCACTAAGCAACGTCACACCTAGCGCTGGGAAGGGGAAAAAAGATTTTCGTGTGACGCACGACGCATGAGTAGATGCATTTTTTTAGCCGCAAAAAATAGGATTATTTCATTGCATATTTTTCTGATCTTTATGACATTTTGGTGTTTCTACACTAGAGGGCACGCCAAATAATTTTTGTGAGTTAAAAATACATGAACTGGGTTTAAATGTTATTTTAGTCTGTGAAATTGAAAGAACGGTACATCTCAGAATGTTATTCGCGTACCCCAGTTTGGGAAATTGTGCTAGACAATTAAAAGCTGTTAGATCACAATCATAGGTCTAGTGGTGATGTGTACCTGAGTCACAGGGTCGTTTTGTAGGAGTGGATAGCGTGCCGCAAGCTGTGTCTGTACTGGTGACTTCTGGGAGAGGAAAGAGAGTTAACGTCACTGAAAAAGGTTTATTAACATATTTTGATCAGACAGTTGTATAATTTTTTTGTTTGAGTTTTTTTTAAAATCTGCATTAAGCAACAGTACCAAAACTGTTCATTGTACAAAAGTAAAAAAAAAAAAAAAAAAGTTTTCTTATTATCAAGAACTGCCTAGGCCCAAACAATATTAAACATTTTTGACATGACACATGCTGAACAGGAAAACAGACAATTGCATAAACAGCAGCAGAAGTGTGATTTCAAGAACTGTGACAGACAAAGATTCAAATATATTCAGGCATTCAGATTAGGGCATTCATCGCATTCCCAAAAGCTAATCAATAATTTAGTTTCAGCTGTGTATGTGAACCTTTTCTATCTGCAATACTCTCTCTTCAGCAGTCTATCATTCTTTCTGACTGCTGTGCAGTATTAAAATGATTAGCGCCTATCAGAGATACTAGATGCCACGTGAGCCAATATATCTTCTCAGTTATGACAGGTAAGACAGAAGATCATTGTAATGAAACAAAGACAGTGAATAATGTTGTGTGCTCTCACCTTCCTGTGCAGAAAGAGGCATGGCTTCTGATGAGGGCTCCTCACAGCTCTCTGACTTGGAGGACAGGGTTTGGCTACTGCTGCTGCTCATCTCATTACAGAAGACTGCTGATTGGCTATTGCTGGAACTGGGGGCGGGCTCTGGAGAGCAGTCCTCGTCTGGTTGTTTCTTCTGTATGTCTGTATGTGTGGAGGAGACAAAACACGCACAGTTCAGACACAGCGATGTAGGCATTATAGAGCCAAAGTGATTTAAAGGCAGTCAAAGACATAAAACCAAGTATACACTTACCAGCAAAGCATTTGGAGCAGAGGTTCATGGTTTTGCTGGACCTGATGACAGAAGATACAAAAATGCTTTAGTTATCTCTCCTTTAGTTATCCTGTGCTCATCTATCACCTGTACTGAATAGGATTGTTGTTGCTGTTGTTGTTTTTTTGCAAAAAAGGTTGTCAGTAACAATTACAGTTTATTGGTAGAAGTTTCATTACCACAACAAAAACTAATATGCTATTGATCGCACTTCTTCATTTAAAAAGTGAAATAACTATATACATAACAATATACAAAACAATGGCATAGCCTTCTGGTTTTTCTCAGTAATGTAAATATTACAGCATCAATCTTTCCAAGTAATTATACAAGTAAACAGTCAGTTCTAACAAAAAATAAATAAATGAAGAGCAGTCAGTAGTTCCTTTTCAATCTTCTTGTCAACACTGTTTATTGATTAATATTAACATAACAGACAGCAGCAGCAGGCCTGGTACTTTGCATTTACACTGAAAGGACTAATGCACAGATCCTATTTTTATAAAAAAAACATGAAATAATTTTTTACATTCAAGAAGTGCATTTCATGCACTCAGCCGCATTACTCTGAGCAATCTTCCCAAAGAATAAAAACAAAAATACAAATGCGAAGCTATAAAAGGAGCCGTCTGACAGTCAGACATCACTTAGGTACTGAATAGATTGGTATTTAGTACTTTCAAATAGAGCTCGACCAACAGTGGATTTTGCCGCTAACGATAACTACGGTGGTAGAATTGGCAGATAACGATTAATCAATTTATGGAATCATAGTAAGGCTTTTTTTTATTAAAGGCACAGACATTGAGGCTAAGAGTCCAAAAGGAATAAAAACCCAGATACAGTTTATTGTTCAACCAAAATCCCAATAATAACCAGAGAAATTAAAATGTTATGCATAATGAAAAACTTTAAACTATAAATAAGCCGGAAACTCCCCAGGGACTCTTATTTAGAAATAACAGAAACTTGGCTCTGTTACAATGCTTTATGTACTTACCAAATATTTATTCTGTACTTTATTCTGAAAATTTCACCAGATGAGGTTTATTGATGAGGAATAAAAAAAGATTAGGTGTGGAAAAACATTTTGTATTTTAAGATAACTTATAAAGTCCCTGTTTGGAATGACAAGGGTGCAAGTAATTAAATAATAACAACATTTTCGATGTTGATTTAACTATTCATTTAAATCATTAATATAGCATCCGATGCAGGTATACTGGACATTGAAACTTTAAAAATGAGTAATTCATTACAGGGGCCCTGAATTTAGAATTTTGGAGGTATTTTGTTTTGTTTTTTATTTGCTACATATGATAATGTTTATAATATTCTATTCTAGGCCTAGTTGAGAACAATATCATAAAAGCTATAGCAAAGCCAAAATCAGCAATGTCAATACACAATACAATTGTTGGCTTTATGTATAAATGTACACAATTCTGCTATTATATGTTTAGACAATATTTTCATAATATGCAGCAAAATGCTGTATTGTTGTATTCAAGCTACAACATAATTATATATGTTGCTGTGTTCAGTTGTTGGGCTGTTGGATAAATCCATTTGCAACTGGCAACCGTTTGATTAATGTTCTTAATTAAAAATGTGATTAATTTAACTGCAGAACTCATATCGTGTTGAACTCTAATTCTGATGGACATGATTGAGGCAGAACAAATGACATAGCAGGACCAATCATGTTTCAGATCCACCCACATGAGCAAATCAAATATTCAAGCTGCATATTCATTTAATTTCCTTGATCATTAAACGTGAGAAACTAACTGATTTCTCAACAAAACAAAATCAAAAAACAAAACAAAAAAAATCATTTTTTGGTCTTTTTCTTTTAAAATAAAAATAACTTTCAAAGCACAATTGATTTTTGTTATTTAATTTAAAAATTAAAAACTAATGAACGCAAACACATATGCCAGATGAACATCTTTAGTCATTCTATTGCATCTCTTTGTTGTTTCAGTGTCTCTGAAAATACTGCATAATAAAAACATAAGGGGCATCATTTTGTGTCAATGTAAAGACACGTTGCAATAAAGGAACATTCATAAAGCACATCGGTCCGCTCTTCCTGCATGTTACCATATTTATATTAATAAGTGTGCATCACTATTTTCGTTGCGGGTACTCGTGGCCATCCCAACTTTCACTGTCATCCCAAAATTTCACTGTGTGCACAAAAAGATCTAACTTTATTACTTGCACATTACATTAAGTGATAGTGAGGAAAGTAAAAATCAAATTTGAAAAACAAATCGGAGGAGTGAATGTAGTTTTAGGAGTCACCAATGCCAAAGACCCAAACAGCGAATTTCCTGCACCCAAACCTCAAAGCTCTGTCTCTAAGGACGACACAGGTTAGCAATGAAAACAACATCAACAGACCTTCTTCAGCACAATCAAGTGCAATCATAATCAGCGCCCAATTAAGGAGGCGGAAGAAAGCATTGGGAGAGAGAGCAGGGCATTGTGGGTACGAATAATGCATATTAAGAAGCACATCTGAACACATCACCACATGAAGACAGAGACAAGGTTGCGTGCTATTGAGAGTGCTGATTTGATAAGACTGTTTGATGGTTGTCATGGAGATGAGCTGGATTATATTTATATTTATGCATTTGGCAGACGCTTTTATCCAAAGCGACTTACAGAGCCCTTCTTACAGGGACAATCCCCCCGGAGCAACCTGGAGTTAAGTGCCTTGCTCAAGGACACAATGGTGGTGGCTGTGGCGATCGAACCAACAACCTTCTGATTACCAGTTTACCAGTTATGTGGTTTAGACCACTACACCACCACCACTCCAGGTGTTTAATAACAGATGATACTGACTAGAGAAAAACTACCAGTCTGTCTTCATGGGATAGTTCTGACATTGTTTGCTCACCATCATATTGTTCCAAAAATATATGACTATCTTTCTTCTGTTAGCTTCAGTCAGCGTATACTTTCATTACTTCTTTTTTCCATTCAAAGTGAATGGTGACTGAGACAAACATTCAGCCTAATATCTATTGTTCTGTTCCATGAAAGAAAATTAGTCAACTGGGTTTAGAACAACATGAGGTTGAGCAGCCTAAAGGATGAAAGAATTTACATTTTTAGATGAACTATCCATTAGACATATGTCATGTTTACCAGACCCTTATTAAAAGACTGCTAAACCGAGCGCAACAGTTCAAGATGCATTTTTAAAAGATTAGATTTTTTACATAAAAATGCAACGCTCATTATAACAGAGATGATACAATGGCCAAAACCATCAGTTTGAATGTGTACACAGACCAACAAAAATGGTCCAATATTCAACTAATTATTTATTTTCTCTTTATGATAAAGTACACTGATGTGTGTGTGGGGTCTTCCTCGGTTACATCACTCCATGCCAATCAAGCTGTCCTCTCTCTGGATTAATCTGGCATCTCCTGTTAAATGTCATCTGCAATTACACTTTATGATGGGAAACAAGTCCAATCAAGACACCAGCACACACACACCTCACCCCACCTTCTGTTGAGGAGTCACTGTGCGTGCATGTGTGTTTCATTCAACAACCCAATCAGAAATCATATCACACCATTAATCAAGCCATTTTGCCAAATAACCAAAATAACACTGAATCTAGATCAGTTATGTGATTGCCGTAATGTTTCAGAACTTCCCTCATGCCAATATTTGGTCCTAAACTACATACTAAAAACACAGTTTTAATACGTAACATTTAACCATTTTAATGGTTCTTTATTATAAATTAATTTAGCATAGTAAACATAACTTTTTGTTAATGTGTATCTTTAAAGGTAAAGTGCGTAATATCTGTGCCATAGCATCATCAAATATCCACCAACAGGAAGTGAGGTACACTGTGGTCTTACCTTGAAAGGGAATGAAAACAACATTCAAATGGTGAAGCTCTTCTTTTACAACTGGACTCAATGCAATAATGAGAGCATTCTGTGGGAATGACAGGGTACACTGGATCGGTACACTGGATCCCAACACAACAGATGACGTCACTATGTACATGTACTCCCTATCTGCACCAGCACCCAAAAGATATGCATGTTTGAAAATGAGAAGACTGACATGCTAACAGGTTTTAAAGGAATAGTTCACCCAAAAATGAAAATTCTCTCATAATTTACTCACCCTCACGCCATCCCAGAAATGTTTGACTTTCTTTCTTCTGCAGAGCACAAACAAAAATGTTTCGAAGAATATTTCAGCTCTGTAGGTCCAATCAGACCTTTGTAGATCCAAAAATCACATAAAATAAACCATAAATTCAGAAGCAATATAACAGGTGTGGATGAGAAACAGTTCAACATTTTCAAAATCTAAATTTCTAAATCTCCACTTTCATGTCACACACTTTTACATCTGAAAGTCACGTGGTGCCTGTTTAGTTTCACTTTCACATCATAAAGTGAAAGTTAAATTGGAGATATAGAGTAAAAAAAAGACTTGAATACTAATCTGTTTTACACCCACACCTTTTATATTGCTTCTGTATATATGGATTTAAACACTGGAGTCTAATGTATTTTGCCATTCGCTATGTTTCCTTTATGTGATTTTTGGACCTGCAAAGATCTAATCACCATTCACTTGCATTGTATAGACCTACAGAGCGAAGATGTTTTTCTAAAAATCTTTGTTTGTGTTCTGCAGAAAAAAGACATCTGGGATGGCATGAGTAAATTATGAGAATTAAAATGTTTAGGTGAACAATCCCTTTAAATGGAAAATGCCAGATGAAGGTATGGAAATTAATTTAAAAGAAAAATGTCTTTGGTACAGGGACAAAGTGCATTCAATTGACAAATTAAACCTTAAAGTGCACGCAGTCATTTTTTATGATGCGCTGACTGATATGGAGGTCATCATCACTGGACACCTAGTGGACATCTAGCAATACCATTTGGTGACAGCAAAGAAATTACACACTTCACATCCAACCATTGTCCTGCCGCTGACTGTTTAATAGTTAACCACATTTTCAGATAAATTACAGCACCAAACATTGGCCGTTTACTCATGTGGCTTATCACTGGATACTTCGTAGCCGTTGACCTAATCTTGACATGCTGTTGTGATTCAGAGAGGAGCAGGTACATAACTGATGAGATGTCATCATTCTTAACATTTCAAAACGATTGTTTGGTATGATCTATGCTGATGTTCTGCAATTCCAACTAGGTTTAAGCAATTCTTCTTGGCACTGGTTATCAAAACAGAGTAGGCATTTAGTCTGCACAAGGTACGTGGCTAGGGAAGGAGCCATTTTCATGTTTTGAAACCATTTTTGTAAGTGAAACAGGTTAACCATTTCCACATGCTAATTAACAAGACTGGGCAGCATATAAAACCATTTCAATTAGAAATGTCAAAAGTCAAAGTTAACACTAAATTAATAAAATACCAGTCTTTCTACAGTATTGGTACTACAGTGGACTGACTCACTGCTTTCACCGTGGTCTGAATTTGTACGGTCAAACGAGCCACAACAAACTATTTTGGTGAGCAGCCCATAAAAGTACACGACTTATGCCTCCTATACACTACATGACTTTCAAAGCCGTCGGATACCGTACCGTTCATATTACACATCTGTCTGTCTTGTCATGGAAGTCGTAGCATTTTCAAATTACACGACGAATTGGCGACAGGGGTGAACACAATACAAAACATTTCACTATTGATGAATTCCCGACTACTCTGCTTGGACTCCAAATGACGTTTCACAACAGAGTACACGCGAGAAGTGATACGAGATATGAAAACCTGATCATATATTATGCATTTCAGAATATGATGTGTATGTTTTTAATCGCCTAAAGGCATCATATATTTTATTGGTTACAATATGACAAAGTACCTCCTACTGAAAAATCAACGCATTTGCTTACCTGACGGTCCAAGAGTATTGGCAATTTCTCTCTAAATCTTCTCTTTCTCCACCCGGTTGCGGTACAGTTCAGATGAAACATCAAATAGGCACTGGCTGTAGGTCAACGCGGCAGTTGTATTCAGTCAAAACATATTTCACATTGCACGATTTGGAATCGCAGACAGGTCCAGATATTTAACATCCTAGATATCTCGTGGACATCAGCGACATGTCGGCGTTTCTCTCAAATCGCTTCTTTGATAATTCATACATTGCGATCGGCGCTCACGGGAGCGAGCTCTGATTTGCCTACGATTTCGGGCTTTTGTCTGCGATCTCCACAAAACTGGCGGCGAGCAGAAATCGGGCTTAAAATCGTGTAGTGTAAACTAGGCATTACACTCTAAACATGAAGACTTTTGAGGCCATATGATTGTGGAACAGATTTTCTGTAAGTAGTAATTCTCTAAAATCTTCCGCTTTGCAGAACATTACCTGTATAATTTCATATTTTTCTGCCACAAAGCAAACCAGTCAATCTGTTCGAATGAATTCAGAGTCTGAATGAGAAAAACAGTGAAGAGGGGATGGAATGGATCATGTGCTGTGACATGAATGTGTGGAATACATATAAAATATGTCACACATGTTTGGAAAAACAATGTTAATCCTAGGAGTTTTCAAGTCTAGGAGTGGGTGATATACTGAATATTCACAATTATTTTGCTGGTAATATAAAACTTTGTAACATCATGAATATTGTGATGATTTTATAGTATCAATGATGATTTATAGCGTCAATGTAAATGTAATTTGACTAGTTTCAACAATCCTCCCTTGTCTCATTACTTGTGATTATGACAGCGATAAGAGAGATGTTTTATTAGTGTCTCTGAATAAAACTTCAAAAAAGCTGTTCTGTGATGTAGTGAATTGATTTATGACTGATTCATTTGCATCATCACTCAAAAGTTTACAAAGTTGCATATTTAAGCCACTTCAGAGCAAATACATAAATATCAAGCTATATATTGAATATCATCAAAAGGCTGAACTATACTGAGATATAATTTTTAGCCATGTCATTTAGCCTTAGTCTCATGTGCATCTTACATGATACAGAGTCTGAGTCACCTGAATAAAGAGCAGAATAAACCACAGCTAAAATCTATTTATGATTTTTCTAGCTATGACGCAGCTTTAATGCAGCATTCTGAAAATGAATGCAGTGATCCTGGGTGCTGAAAGCTGTCAAAAGAAATGTTGAAATTGACACTGTGTGCAAAAGACCAATATGTACTTATTCATCATGTGTCAGTGTGTTTATCGACCCCACCAAACTCACACACCTACACACAGCACAAGTCAGAACTTGATCCTGAATAACTACCACTGACATTGGCATGTCTAGAATTTGTATGAATTCTAATGAACAAACTTGACTTTCATACAACATGAGATCGGGTTTGGAATGGATATTATTTCTACCTGGGCTGGAATGATGCATAACAAGCATTTTTCATCTGCTGCTTTTTTAAGAAATTAATTCACATTGATAGAAGTGATTACAAACTTCAGAACTGCCAATATAAATGGAGGCAAAATACTCACTCGCAGTCATCTTAAAAAGAAATCCTCATTTGATACAGATCATTATAGATACTAATTGTGAACGTAACTTTCAAGCATCTTTTGTAGAGAAGGAATCGTATTAAACGATTCTGGTTCTGATTCAGCTTGTAACAAAATAATGAGATAATTTCATATTTAACTGAACACATACTTGCAAAGTGTGTTGACAGACTAATTATGATATTCATTAGGAGTTGGCGAAATGACAAAAATCTTAAATCAAGATAAGAGTAATTTTATATCATGATAAGGATATATATCGTGATATAGTCATTTTTTTTGGAAAGCCAATAAAAATCGGTTAACATAATAAATAATCATATTGTAATGCCTATTTTTGGAAAATCTAATCAGTGATATGAATACTTCCTCTTATATAATTTTCTCTTTACTTAGAACTTGACAAAGTTAAAAATAAAATAAACACCTAATACTCAATTTTACATTATGCCACATTTCAGTCTATGTTGTTGACCAGTTTTATACGTCTTGCAGAAAATAAATTTAAAATATATTTATAAACACTTCTTGCAAAAACAAAACAAAAGAGTAGAATAATGCAAAGCGCATATTTTGGCTTTCATAATATTATTTACCATGCTTCATTTAAGGTGTTAAAACAGATAGTTTTTATTACCTTAAGTGATTAATGTCACACGATTAAAAATGTAAATTTAAAAGTTTCATTTTCGTAACTTTTCTTTTGATCACATCAGCAAAAATTCAACAAATGATGGAGACAGATGTGTGGTGTAGTCAAGCGCACCTCTGCATGTTAAAGAGATGATCCAGGTATCTGGATCAGTGACGCTGTCCCGGCAGAGGACTAGGAGAACCTTCTTTCTTTATTCAGTAATCTAACGATCAGCCGGATAGTCACAGCACTTTTACGCTCACTGAAATATTATTCAAGTAGGAAAAACTATTTGGAGGCATCGCATTCACAATATAAAGCTGAACCCCTCCTCTTTTAAACTTAAAATATACAACTCTTCAGATTTACACAGTTTCAATTCAGTGTTTGACTTTACCAAAGGGTAAGTAGTACACTACATATAATATTTACAGTGTTTGTAAAATTATTACCATCATCTGGGCATAAATCTCTGGATAGTGATCCCTCAGGTGCTGGAACATATTAGATGTGTTCACCGCTTTTGCTGACACTTTTCGTCTGCACGTTTTGCATACTGGATACCCATCTTCAACAACTCCCGTGTCATTTTTTAGATGCTCCCAAATAGCTGATTTATCGCTTCTTCGGCAGATACAACTCCGAGAGATCGCGTTGTTCCGCCATGTTTTCATTGATTTATAACAATATTTAAGTTGAATGGGTTCCAAAAAATAACGGTGTGAATGAAAATTGGACTGATGTCTTCACAAAGAGATCTGAGTCCTTTAAAGTCCAGACGTAAGTTGAAACGTTTTTGGGGAAAAACAAAGAAAAAGATAAAAGGCAAAACTAAAATACTGGTTTCTTTTTTACAGAAGACTTGAAGACTGGAATTACTGTTAATTTTGCTGCTACATTATCCAGTATACTAGTTAATAAAAAAAGTGTTTCCTAATGAGCTATACATTTATATTGAAATAATGTGTAGTTAGAGGTTTGTGTTTCTTTACATATTAAAGAGTACTCCCCACATTTTGAGAGTTTCACGTGCGCTGAAAGTTCACGTTCTGTACGCATCCCGCCTTACCTAGGCAATCACCTCGTGAACTCAGTTACCATAGTAACAGCCTCACAGACCAGCCAGGCAAAGGGCAGAACACACGCGTGGCGCAAGTAGTTAGACCCACGCTGAAAGACACATTTTCAGTCAATTATTTTTAAAATTGACAGCATGGTTGTTTTTTTACGGTTTTTAACCATAGCTTCCAAATTCGTATGGTTTAATAACCTTGACCATTTTAATCGTCGTTAATTGTGAAATTGTGTAATCGTGACATCCCTATCAACAACCAAACAGCAATTACTCTAAGCTTAAGTATCACAAGCCTTAAGTACACTTGGAGCTCTTGGTTCATTTCGAGTTGGACATGGCAAAATGAATGACTCCGGTACAGTATGTTTTTTACTAAAGAGATACAGCTGATAAGAGTGATTCATTTGGGAGTTATCGCAGTATGTTTAGCTGTGTAAATTCAAAAGAAGCAACTAATTATTCATTCGTTTGGGAATCTGACTACACTGGTAGTTTGTTTAACAATATTTCTGTATAATTCCTGTAAAATTAATGTTCAAACTATCCAAACACACAGGACTTCCATAGACTTGCATTAGAAAAGAGCAAAACCTGTCTGATGATAATATGCCCTTTGACAAAAGTTATGGTCGGATTAGCCTTTTGCTAGGGGAAGTCAATTCCATAATTTTGCATTAGAAGCAGCAAGACCTTGAAAACACTACTGCTCTGTAAAGCATTACTGCACCTGAAAGACATGGAAAGGGAGCCCATTTCTACACCATTAAAAATCATTTGGATCTCTATAGCAAACTCAATACTGTCATGCACTATAATCTGGCATAAATTTAATTCAGTCAAATTTTATTTAGTTTTTTTATTAACATTTTCCATCATCTCTCCTAGCCTTCGTATTAAACGAACCATCTATGCAAACCCAAAAACAGAGCATCACCGTTAACTCATAAGATGTCTGGTCTAATACATTTTGCACTATAACATCCTTCAAAAACAGCCTTTTTGCAACACCTGCATTACACTGTGACGAGTTCCTAAAGCAATCTATGTGAAAATGTGCTGCTGAAACTGCTTAAGTGGTCATGACATGAGGAATCAAACTTCCCTTGACATTTTAGCATACAAGATGTCCTCAAAACTTAATACCCAATGCAATAAAAGTATTTATTGAAACAAAGCCTTGTTCTCTACATCCCGACATCACTGGGGGCTCATTAATTCATGACCGCCTCTACAGCAACAACATTAATGCCTACTTTCACATCATCACAACCTTAGCACCGCCCACTGGTGCTCAGTTCGTAAATAGCAAGAGATCAGAATAGGCAGGCCTAGTGTGGCTACTAACTATTCCTGAACACCAAAGGAGAGCTATCTGGACTATTTTTGTTTATAAACATGCACTAGACAGATGTCTTTGACCGTAGCCATGTCTCTTGTGGTGCTATTAAAAGATGCAGTGTCAAGTTATAACTTTTAATAGGAGACCCCCATTCGGTTTCATTCAGCTGCACTGTGTCTTGCTGTTTTGATCACAAATCTGCACGATTTTAAATTGTTACGATTATTTAAACATGCAGATGGATGGACACCTTTGACCATTTTGATGCATTTCCAGAAGGGGTGGGTAAAAATATAGATTTTCCGAGGCATCACGTCCTCATTTGAATGATCTTGATATTGATTCTTAAATTGATCTTAAGATCAATCTTTTACTTTATGCTCAACCCTCCACTATAATGTAAGCTTAATCACTCATGCTAAGTTGATAAAATGTTTAGATTTTACTCATTGATCGTGTAGTAAAGTAGTGAAATATTAAGCAGCAAAAACCTTTCACTGCATGTTGAGAGTAAAAGTTTTTCCTTGTAATGTGTTTCCAAAGATGAGATCTGCAGGGGGAAATTTTTTCGGTGGGGTGCGTGGTGAATTGTGTGTGGACGCTGCGGTGAATGGCGTGAAGAATGGCGTGTGATGTCTCCGCGGTAACAAGTCACATGATTGTTTACGGTCTCAGATGCAAAGACAACTATGTCACCATGAGGACTTAGAGTGCATTGGGAATTTGGAATTCCAAATTGGGGAGAAAAAATTTGAATAAACAAATAAACTAAATTTAGAAGGAAAAACATTACGGTTTCAGGGCACTGTGGAACCACGTAAACTTGCGGCACTTCATGTCTAATCGCATGTGGGGAAAAGAGGCAACGCATGTGGAGTGGGACAGGCAGGGTCCAAAATTAACTTTTTGGTAGATGAAAACATTTTCCAGCCAGTCAGATTTCTTAATAGCAATTTTTTTTTTTATTGTATTTTACAAGTGGATTTTACACGCATATGAGACAAATAAACAATACTGTATGTTTAAAAGTGATCGCGGCTATTTTAAGCCTTCACAGCAGTGCGCAATATTTGAGCGCTACTCACGAACAACATCTCAGATGTAGATGCTCAAGTGCGGTTCACTTAAAATATGTATTTAGAACGGCACCGGAGGTGCATTTTTCCAGAATTTGAATAAGAAGTAAATTAAACTACTGTGAACTTGCCTACAAACAGACACATACAGGACTTCCTGGAGAGTTCAGAATGTCAAAATAAAAGTGTGAGGATTTAAAAAGTACACGATTTAAATATATTACTGTTGTATTTAAAATTAAGTAAATAATATTAATATTATTTCATAAGTATTTGTTTACAATTTATAACAATATTTAAGTTGAATGGGTTCCAAAAAATAACGGTGTGAATGAAAATTGGACTGATGTCTTCACAAAGAGATCTGAGTCCTTTAAAGTCCAGATGTAAGTTGAAACGTTTTTGGGGAAAAACAAAGAAAAAGATAAAAGGCAAAACTAAAATACTGGTTTCTTTTTTACAGAAGACTTGAAGACTGGAATTACTGTTAATTTTGCTGCTACATTATCCAGTATACTAGTTAATAAAAAAAGTGTTTCCTAATGAGCTATACATTTATATTGAAATAATGTGTAGTTAGAGGTTTGTGTTTCTTTACATATTAAAGAGTACTCCCAATTAGTTCCACACAATAATGTCAAGATATTCTAAACTGATTATGCAAAAAACACTACTGGTATCGGAATGGGATCGGTATCGGCCGATACTGAGATTTCCGATATTGGAATTGGATTAGAAAAATTGGTATGGGTGCATCCCTAATTTTAGTCCGGTTTTCTGTCCGCATCACCAGAGTAATGCAAGTTCAAGAACCGTTAACGAAAACGAACGTCATGAAAATCCTTCAGCTTTTTATTATAATGCAGTCATTACCAGAAAATTTGTATGTGTGGTTGTGAGTAATAAAAACTTACTCACACATCCACTGTAAATCCAAGAGTGGTCTTTCCTTCAACCCGGTGGCATGAACGCTCCTGTACATTGCTTTCATCTTGCTTCGAGATGTACAGCTAACGGTACGTGTGCACTGACATGGAAGAAATCCACTCAGCTGCACTCACCAAGCCAGAGAGATGTCAAAACTTGGACAAAACCAGAACTTGTTAACACTTATTTTACAAGCTGACATAAACTGATAGAAAACAAAAACTACCTGCCAGAGTGGCCTATGATGCTGCGCAATTCACCGGCCAAACAGAAAATTTACCAGCATTTGGCACCTGGCGGGTGTTAATATCGGACCCTGGGGACATGGCATAAATGAAGCGTGTTCGGTGCTAGAGAAAAATATACAGCACTATACATTGCACCGTTGTTTTGTTGCACTGCTCACTAGAGGCGTTGAGAGGGCGCATCCGTTGTCATGTCTTGCGGTTCAGATGGAATCAATCCAGGGTCTGCGGAGCACGTGATCCGCATAACCTAATCATTAGCAACTTCATACAGTCTGAGAATGCCGAAATGCTTGTGTTTTAGCGACACGCACTTGATCGTCTAGATGTTGAAAATTGGCTAAACGTCGAAAATTACGCAAAAATCTTATCATCGATAATGTGGATTTTTATCACAATAAATATCAAGATCATTTTATCACCCAGCCCTAACATGACCCCTTTGTGATCAGACTGAAATGATTGAGAACATTCTTAAAAATAAATAGCTGCTTATTTCTAACATTGAAGTCCTTTGAACGGCTATGCAGAGTGGCAGGAACAAAAGAAAGGCAGGAAAAGATCATCCCGACAAATCGAGTATACCATGAACACAAAAACACACATTAAGTGTTTTGTATAATAACTTAGTTACTGAGTAATTGTGAGGGTGGTTTCATGAGATTAAATCACCCGATACATGAGCCATAAAACATGTAATGACTGGTGCCCTATCAGCATTGGATCATACCGTCACTTCATTATTTGGATCTTTTATTTACAGCAAATAGATAAATGGCTTACACAAACACACTGAATGATCATGTGCCTAAGGTCTCTCCTTGTGTTGGACATGAAGTGCTCTGATGTTGTACATTTGTCTGAGGAAAAGACAGCGCACAGTGTCAAATAACTGCAACTGCGATCTAGATACAGGCTTCACATGCCTATGATGCCCAGGTAGGCATCTCACAAGGCGAGATACAGACAAAATATTAGGCCCCATTTGATGGCAAAAAATGCCTATTATGCCTAAACCTACAGTCTAGGTAGGCACTTCACTATGTTTTGAAAGACAACACAAAATGTATGCCATCTTAGATGCCAAAAGATATGCTGCAAGCACCAGTTATGCCCAAAAAACTGTCTAGGTAGCCAGCTCACAATGTTTTGAGATACAGCCAAGAATGATGCCTCCCAAGACAAAAATACTGTCTAGGTAGGCAGCTCAATGGATTTTTGAATACAATGCCAAACTGATGCCACCTATAATGCAGAAGTGCTGTCTGGGTAGTTTGTGGATAGAGGAAAGTAACATCCGTGATCTGTCAAGACCAGCTCTCATTGCTTATTAAAAGCACTAAATCTGCATTTGTCGAGCCCTACTGTTAATAAAACGAGTGTTTGATGGAAGTGTGTGATCTGTATATGTGTCTATAAAAGAACAGCTGCTGTGGATGTGAAAAACAGGAGTGGTTTTTCCCCACCCCCATCCATCGGCCTACAACAATGAACAACAAACACGGTACATATCATTCACATTTTTCACCTTATCTGCATCACATACACATCAAAGGCATACACACGTGTCAAATGAATCGTCTTACCCCCAAAATCCGCAAGGGCAGCGGGGAGGTATACTGGGCGGCTTGCTGCGCTCGCTCCCTGTGTCCCCCATTGCGGCGACTTGAAGGTGATGCGTTGTTTAAGGAAACACCGGGGATCCGCTCGCGGCCTAGTGCTTGTGCGGGACTTCCTCGGCTAATTTGCCCCGAAACGCTTTACAACTCAATACCCGATATAAAAAGACAGCGTAATGAAATATGAGGACACGAGCGGCCGTTACTGTGTATTTGGATTAATTTAAACAAAATATAACAAATCAACGGCCGCGTACAGTCCGACGGACCGCACCGGGAGTCGAGGCCGATCAGCTGGGCGAGTGGAAGATCCCAACTGAGGTATAGGGGTTGTTAATTATCATCCCCAATAAAATAAAACAACTGAAAGGAAATGTTTGCTCATATGTACATTAATGTGTTTTTTCATGAATAAATAATGGTACGGTATTCAATACTCTGTCCATATGTATTAACATCATAGGTTAATAGCGTTTAAGGGATCCAATATTCCCCTAAAAGAAAGTGGAATGGTCCGAGCTGTGTTCCTTGTTTGTAAAGGCGATTTGTGCTTTAAAGCTGTTTAAGTACAAGACCTGCAACAGACCCTACATAAGATGATGTGATCATAGTGGTCTTGACTACAACACGTGTTTCAGCAAAGCACAAACAAATTACATAAAGAACAACCAAATAACACTAAATATACATTACATTGAATATCGCAGTGAAAACACACTGCCTCAAGGCCACATAGGTCTCTTTCTCTATTGTGAAGGGATTGGGGATCTCAGTGACTGAATACTACACACATTATATTAAAAAGGAACTGTTTTCAGAAGGTTTAACAAAATGGGAGATTTTTTGATGTTACAAATATTCAGGTTAAAAAAAATTGTTGGCATTTTAAATAGCAAATCAAACTAGAAATTTGTCAAGAGAAACTTTGATGGTTGGCTTTGAACTTCGAATAATATGAATACAATGGTAAAGGTTCAATGAGAGATTATTGAAGAAATGTATTATGGCACTGCATCAGGTGTGTATGTGCGTGCGTGCATGCGCGTGTGTGTGTGTGTGTGTGAGAGAGAGAGAGAGAGAGAGAGAGAGAGAGAGAGAGAGAGAGAGAGAGAGAGATGAGATTGAGAGAGAGACATTACACACTAGTAATTACAAGGGTATTATGCTATAAATGGGGTTTATGATGACACCCCTCGTGTCCTTGTAATTAGGTAACGGCTTAAAAAAACACAATTTTTTTTTGTTTTTTTTTTGTAAAAATGCAGAACGTTTTTTGTGAGGGTCAAGTTTAGGGGTAGGGTTAGAGGATAGAATGTATTGTTTGTACTGTATACAAATAATTATGTCTATGGAGAGTCCTTGTAATGATAAGAGTACCAACAATTAGAAAGTTACAATTACTAAATTGGCTAACTGCAATTTCTGAATCATTCTGTAAAATGAGTGCATTTTCCATTTCAAAAAAGTGTTTTTTTTTTTTTAAGTAAATTTCTGTAATATTTTTAACTTTTTATCTCAAACAAAATGATATGTATATAGGTTACGGACAGTTTTCCCCTTATGGACAATAGTCAATAAAAGAATATTCCAAGAATATTCCTGTTCCATTCTGAAACAGAAATACTTTTGAAGAAACACACACAGATTCTTCTATTCAATGTCTTATACTACAAAGTTCTGTTGGAGACTGGTCTTATCTTATTGGAACTCAAAACATAGAGATAATTGTACTTTCTCTCAGGGCATCTGAAGTGGTATTTTTATTAAGCTGGCAGGTCATGTAGACACTAGAGAACTTCAAGCAGCCTACGTGACCTAGGACCAGAGATGCTGCAAAGGGGTAGACAAACCAGGCAATTGCCTGGAGCCCCGAGCTGGAAAGGGGCCCCCTCAAGGACGGCTGATTACATTGGACCACAGCAACGACAACTTGGAATCCCCTTAAAGGAGACCTATTATGCCCCTTTTTACAAGATGTAATATAAGTCTCAGGTGTCCCCAGAATGTGTCTGTGAAGTTTCAGCTCAAAATACCCCACGGATAATTTATTATACCATGTTGTAAATGCCTATTTTTGAGTGGAATCAAAAACACACTGTTTTCGTGTATGTCTCTTTAAATGCAAATGAGCTGCTGCTCTCCACCCTGACATAGCTCTGATCTCTGTGAATACAATCAGAGACTATGGTAACTTTAACTGCATTGGTCGTGGAATCAGCTAACAAGCACATTCAGAAAGTCGAGTTGCAAACATTCACAAAACATAAAGTGTGATACTTACATATTCAGGATATAAAGCTGGAACATGAGCAGTTTGTACTGATCCATGCTTGAGAATCAAAATTTTTTTTATTACTGCTTTATATTGACACTCATTCACAAAGCAGTCCGGTGTAAAATGATTTGCACAAACTTATACATATTTTTGTATGTTTTGGGGCACATTTCCTTCAAAAACAAAACTTGTCCACAGCATCTTCAGTGGCTCTGATGCCGGGAGTACATGAAGACTCTAATATTCACTTTTACAGCCAACAACAGAACACTTATGACACTTACGAAGCTGAGATATTATTCTTCTCACTGTATCTGCACCGCATGGAAAAAATGGCAGACTGTGTGTAGATCACTCAGGGAAGGATCTATGATAATAGGGTGGAGTCCGTCACCAGTCGTGGGCGAGGCCTGCTCTAATGTGACCTCACGTTAGAGCAGAAACGAAAACCATTCATTCTGACACACTGTTTTTGATTAATAGAAATATAAGAAATAGGAGTGGGTGGACTTTTAACATTGTAGGGTGGTTGTGTACACACACTGCCTACACACATTTATGTACAAACACCACGTAAAAGTGAATTTTGCATAATAGGTCCCCTTTAAATTGTTTGACGTAAAAGACATTGCAATGACACGTCCGGAACCCCCCTAAAGGGGTCCCCATGCTACGAGCTTGCTGTTAAAAGTTTCGTTGTTTCAGAGCAGCAATTAAATGACGGACCATGCAGCGGTTTTACCTGTCCGGGCGTATTAAAAGGAAACGAAAGCCAAAGGAAAAGAAAAAACGAGAGAGTGGTAAGTGAGAATCTGTTATATTGAATGAAGTAGTAATGTCAAGGGGTTTAATTTGTCCCACCACGCATCAGAAAAGTTTGTTGTCATTTGTCAGTTCAATGCTAACAACAGCTAGTTAATCAGTAGACTAGCTTACTCTGTCTAAACTTGGGTTACAGCGGTATACCGGTTTCACCGTATACCACGGTATGAAAATCGACGGTTATCATACCATGTACATTTGCTTATCTACGGTATTGAGGAAAAGATGCAATCAGACGGAGAATCTCATATGCGCGTGCGCATGATCTCCTTTCCCCCTCAACTGTCTGACAGACTCGTCACCTTCCCCACACATACACACATGCAGATAATTTTCGAATTTAAAAGGGGGAGAGAAAACTTCCTGTCTCTGTTGCCTCTGGTGAGAGGACCTTTTTAGATTTAAATCTGATAAAAACCTACTTGAGGTCAACCATGTGCCAGGAGAGGCTCACAGGACTGGAACTGATATCAATCGAACTTGGTATTCGAAAGTCTTTAGACATGGAAGACATAGTGGTTGCATTTTATATTTTATTTATATTATTTCCTTTGAAAAGAAAGTGTTTTACATTTTATGGAAAATAAGGGGTGGTTGTTTCTGGGGGTCACCAGGTCCCTTCTGCCTGGGGCCCCCAGAGTCTCTAGAAACGCCCCTGCCTATGCCTATCAGTCAGAAGACACACTGTCTCCTAAAGCATGAAAACAGATATGGAATGGTCTCAAGCTGCTTGTACGAGCATGACACCACAAACAACATATATTAAGATATGTAGAATAATACATCATGAGCTCAAAAGAATATATGTGATAAAAAAATACTGTAATAATTCAATTAATCACATTAGGTTAAATGCTGTTCAGTTTAAAGATATATTTATATATCCAGGCGTCCACCCCTTCTATATATATATATATACTGGGATATAGCTATGCCTTTAAAAAGAAACAGGGTTGACAGTAACAGTGATTACAGTTTTACAGTTCATTTAGCCAGTACTAGATTCATAATTTATGCAGTTGTTTATCAGAAAGAGAAATTAATGCTGTTATTTCTACAAACTTTAACTTTTTAGTTATCAGTTAATTTCTGTGCAAAATTATGGTAACAGAGATGACAATTTAAGATTGACGCCTACTGACAAACCTAGAAAAATAAATAGGATAACTTACTTGTAGAGATCACATCCTGAGATGATGATGTCTTTTGGATTATTTTTTATTATTATTATTATTTATGGAAGTTTACATTATTTTAATAAGGGGGAGTTATAATGGTAACAGGGTTGACAAAAAACTTGGGGACACAACTTTAAGTTCTTTTAAAAATATATTATGTCCACAAAACAAACAATATAAAGAGAGAATAAATACAAAATACTAGCTTTTATAGACACTTTTTTATGTTTTGAGAAATTTTGCATATTTGCTAATACCCAAGGAATAATCAAAGGCTGGGGACAGGCCAAAAGGCATCCTCACTTTTACAAGTAAAAGGAAGTTAAAAAATGCACCTATAAAAGCCATTGTTTACATATGTGTTAACGAGGGACACAAAAGGAACATATTCCCTTCGGTTAAGCTGTAAGTGTTTAATTGTTTTTGTTTGTTCTATTAAAAACAAGTTTTTTTTTTTTGCAAATCTCAGCAACTTTACCCTTAGAGATCATTAAGACATAATTAATCCCATCTTACTTACAAACTGTTTAATAGTTTCTCATGACTATATAGGGGAAAATGGGGTAAGACCCCCAATAGTCATGTACATGATAAATGTGATGCATCATCCAACATATAATCAAGGCAAATATATAGAAACGTGCTAATTTTGTTATCATCAAAATTAAAAATTATGAAAAGGGGCCATCTTACCCCACTACTGGGGCAAGATGACCCCCTCAGGGTAAACATGTCCAAGGTGGCATTTTATACCAATGGTCTAACTTTACCATGTCACTTAAAAATAAAAACAAAATTTTTTTTGTCCAAAAATCGAAATACTTTACTGTGTCCACAGATCATTAACAAATAGACATAAAAACTAAGCCTTAAAACTTGCAATCAGCATATTATGGCACTCATCCCCATTAGTTTCCCCCTGCAGTCTATGTAAAATGATTTGCCTTGTCCACCTTAAACAAACTCAAACCAATCAAATCCAAGAGTCTGTAAGACTACAAACCACACCCACTTCAAAGAATACCTCTCATCAAATCAGTTGACATGACATCCACTTACATTGTTCAGATGCAGTTATACAGGGTATATACATCTAGACTTAGTCAACACAATTTGTAAATCAAATGAAATCACTGTATTATGAGTCATAATCTACCAAACACTATAGCAAGTGATCCACTATAATATAGCATCTATATCAACATGTACTGTGTTGCAATGTAATTGTTGAACGTAGGCAAGAGTGGATAGTGAAACGATTCTCTTTCAAAGTAACATCTCCCTCATCCCTGGCTAAGTCCAGCCTGAGGCCTCCAGGTCTCCTGAGACTCTGCTTCACATAACTTCAAAGGTAGATTTACCCTAATTTCTGCACACAGACACACACAGCGAAGGATCTTTAGAAATTAATTAGAAAGATGACATCTATAATGAAGCTTGAGCATATCCGTCCATCTCTATCTATCTGTCTGTCTGTCCTTCTGTCCATCCATCTATCTATCTAGATTGGTACACATTCATAAGGGTTTTCAAGAGTTCATGTCAACTTTTTAAGGTGTTAGAAATCCCTTGGAACCAACATGTTGTTTCTTGTTGAAGAAAGTCTAGAAAGAAAAACGGCACATTCTCAGTGGAGTTTTGATTATTTAATGGGCAATATCAGGAGGTGCGCTGCAGTGGGACCTTGTATTGATGTGCAGAAAAAAGGCAGAAGCACAAGGTGCCTAGAAGAGGAGAAAAAACTGTGATAATTTAGCTGTGAATTGATGAAAACAGCTGAACTTTCATCAAGGGCTGTAGCATCACCATCTGTAGTAAAAGGTTTTGACAGAAATGCTATGGTTCCGTATTAAAACTATAAAAGGGGAAGGAGGGTCTACTTAGTTTTAGCATAACAAAGGCAGTTTTAATTATAGATTTTAAATATTTAGGCTTCAAGTTTTTCCAAAAGAAAAAGCTATACTTTGTTTTATAGAAACCATAATTACATTGACCTATTCAATAATGATCAGCCATCCATGGTCAAACGCTGTGGGGATTCTTACAAACTAAAAAAGTACTTTAAAGCCTGTAAAAAAGCCTGACTCAGGGCAATTTACATGTTTGGTGGTAAAATATGAAATGTCTCAACTCTACCCACACAAACACATACATAGGCCTAAAAGACTAGGAAATATTTATCTTTTTTTCTTTTCTTATGTACTCTATATTGACATATGGCTCTGTGGCAGGGTGGAGGGCGGGGACGGGTCGTGATCCTACACACCCGGTCCCGTATTAGGCTAATTATGCCTCCGTGAGGGTTAAAGGTCGACTGCAGGGGATCGTGCGGGAGAGAGAGATCAATGTATTACTAAAATCAATCAATGTATTACAAAAATAATACTAGCATTAAATGCATTGAATACCATAGACAATACATATGGGTTATATACCCACATATGCATTCTAGGAGTTGACATGGAAACTCTCTTAAATATAGAAATAATATTCAATTCATGTAAAAATGAAGTCTTTAAAACTAGACTCTGAGTCATTTTTGACCCACATGTGCGTTCTTGGGTTCAATCAATATTTAAAACATTTACAAAAAAATAAATCCAGTATTTCCATTAGAAACACAGTCCCAACTCACTAAAATGACATTCATTTATTGTATACTTATTTCTGTTAAATGAATTATTTTAATTACCTTTTCAGACATATTTTTTTAGTGTCTATTGAATGTGCAATCATGATTCTGTTCAGGTTTATTAATGATATCTTTTAATGAAGAAAAAAAAGTTGTACGGGTTGCGATAAGATTGGGGAACAGAGTGCAATGTTGTCATTGTTAGGGGCCCCAAAATCTTCATCACAGTATGAGAATGATTATAAATTAAATATGACATGTTCTTAGGTGTGCCAACCCTTATATATTTTGTGGTTATCATTATTTCTAGATTGCGCATTTGAATGCACATAGTGTGATGATAATTAATGATAAATTAACCATCGATTTGTAATATTGGTGTATGAGTGCTGCAAAACGTTTTATCGATGGTTTTAATTTGGTCTATAATTGACCGATTAAATATCGGCAGCTGATACATAGATGCATTCCTAGAATCAACACAAAGGTGAGTAAATAATGACCAAACGTTCATTTTTCAGCTGTGCTGCAGAAGGTAGCATGCTTACCCCTAACATATAAAAAAAATTGTTTCACTTATGGGGACCAGGGTTTGAATCTGGCTTTAGTCATGTCCCCGATCCTTTGCCCCCTCTCGCACCCCTGCTTTCCTGTCCGCCTCTGTTCTATAAATACATTTGAAATATATATATATATATATATTTAATAGAAAGACATAGCGTGTATATGAGAAATGTCAGCTAGTACTGTATCTTATATATACACGAGAAACTTCAGCTAGTACCGTGTCTTTCTTTTAGAAATAGGCCTACTTAAATAGGCCAATGAAATCCTGCAGACGACCTTGTGTAGAAGATTTTTCTCAACTCTTGTCAAATAATTCAAATGGTGTAGTGGTCTATTGTATATTTGTGCCTTATACATTTATTTATTGGTGCTATTATACTGTAAGGATAAAAAAAAGTGTTGCATGTGAGTATTCGGTTTAGCTGCTAGACACTCAGCATGTCAATCACCTCCTTTATTCATGAGGGCCAATTTTAGAGGAAAGATGTTTGAGACAAATGTTTGGATTTCATGGTATATCTTTATGCGTGCGTGCCTCTCCGTAAACTAGTGCTTTTCTTATCCTCTTATCTCTTATTCACAAGAAAGAGCGAGGGCTTTATTGACCGTGTGGGCCAGCGGTGCTCTAGTGTTCATAGGGTTGTGAATAGGATAACAGAAAGCATCCCTCTTATAAGAAACATTAATCTTGTTATAATTGGATTGGACTCTTGTAGTCATCAGCAATGGAGAATAATGGAAGGTCTGCAGAAATGTGCAATTTGATGTTGTGTGTGGTGTTTAGCCGTGTTTATTTTGGCAGAGCACTGAAAGTGCAGTGTGTGTCTGACAGTTTATGTTTTTCATTACAAATCTGGTGAAACGCTGTCATCTCATCATTGTCTGTGATACTGTGTTGAGTTTGTAGCAGTTACAGATGTTTATAATTGCACTTATGTGTGAACCTGCAGCACTTTGCTTTAGTGCACAGCAAGTGAACTGACCATGATCCCTGTGTGTTCACACTCAGCACCTGTTCACTCTGAAGCGCACACAACCATGTATCAATTTGATTACATCACAGCCTTTTTCGATATGACCATATCGAGATTCTGACAGGGATGGGTATTGATACAGATGTCCCAATTCAATTCAATTTCGATTCACAAGCTCTCAGTTCGACTCCAATTCAATAACAATTCATATGTTTAATTTATAATGTCCATTTTGCTTACATATAAAACCAATTCTCTCCCAGCTAATGCTGTAATATTGTACATCTATTATATAGGGGACCTTCTAACTAGGTACATTGCAAAAATATACATTTTACTAATGATCGTTATTACTGTTTACTCCGAAGTGCACACAACTTAATTACATTGCAGCCTTTCATATCGTGATTCTGATAGGGCTGGGTCTTGATACCCAGCTGATTTCCCAATTTGATTCGATTCTACATCAATTTCTAAATTATAATGTCCATTTTGCTTACATTTGAAAAAAATGTCTTTCTCAGCTAATGTTGCTAATTATACTGGTTACTCACATGTACTCACTCAGTAGGCACATAAAAACATACTTATTATTACTTTTTTTTTATTATTTTGGTCACATTTTCCATTTTTAAAATAAACAAACCCATGTATTGCATTAGTAAATATGGTATTATATTGCATATATTGTATTTAGTTGTATTTTTTTGATTACATGCATAATTTGTAATATTTCCAAGTATTTACATTGATTTGTTGAACACGGCCCTGTCACTTTAAAAAAAACTGGCTTTGTAAAGAATGTCTGTAAATTAATAATCAATTATTAATGAGAGAGGACTCTGTTGGCTTTACCTCATCTGTGCTATGCGTGATTAGAATTAATCTAAATGTTTTTGTTGTTGTTTTTGTTTTTGATCAACAATTGACTGTTTTGGGGCGGCTGTGGCTCAGTTGGTAGAGCGGGTCGGCCACTAATCGCAGGGTTAGTGGTTTGAATTGTGGCCCACACGACTCCACATGCCGAAGTGTCCTTGGGCAAAACACTGAACCCCAAGTTGCTCCCAATGGCAGGCTAGCACCTTACATAGCAGCTCTGCTGCCATTGGTGTATGAATGTGTGTGTGAATGGGTGAATGAGTCACCGTGTAAAGCGCTTTGAATACCGTTAAGGTTAAAAAGGTGCTATATAAGTGCATACCATTTAAAGAACAGAAAGGGTGTGTAAAGACATTATTCACTGACAAACGGATTGCATGAATCTCGTCTATGGACACACATTACATGGATATTCCTAAATGTTTCTTGCCAGCAAAATTATTGGAACATCATGAGGTTGAGTAAATGATGACAGAACTTTCATTTTCAGGCGAACTATCCCTTTAAGATGACTTGCGTTAAGATTATTCTGTATTGTTTTATTCATGCAATTAGTTTGAAACAATGCATAGATTTTCTTATTTCATACTTCTCTACTCTTTACTGTATTCACACGGATGAAGTACATGTCACTTGCACTAATAAAGCAAATGAGATAGTGTAAATTGGGTTGGGTGTGACTTGATATGTTTTGCTGGTACTCTAAGCTCCTCTGTTCATTGGTTCATATAAATGGGTTATACAGCTTATTTTGGCTGCTGCTGTACAATCCCTCAATCTGCTGATCAAAGACACTCTAAACTGCCAGAAACTACAGAAGGCAAACACGACTGCTGTAGCAGTAGCGGCAGGGGTGGTTTCTCTCAGTGTGTGAACTCCTATGTGCCTGACAAAAGAACAAATCTAGATGGACAGAATATGTTCATGTCTGGTCATGTGAATATGACTGCAGTTAATGGGTCATCCAGTGCCAGGAATCTTGTTATAGCTTCTAAAGGGTCAATACACTGGACATGAGAACATGAACAGGACAGCAAAGAGAGAAGATCAAAGGGAATACTAAACAAAACCTTTGGCAAATGCAATGGAAAAATGGGTGAGATGTTGAAACATCTCATTGATAATAGTGGATAATAGCAGTGGAGGGTCAAGTTAACTATGTACTCAAAAGCAACTGTTATATATTACAGACATCAACAACACAGTGAAAGGCTATCCACAACTACTAGTTCTAGTGCGACATCTTGTGGAGGATTAGTTTGCATTTGTAATCATCCCATACATCGTTTACAACCTCGTTTATATTAGTATACAGGCATACCATTATAAAAATGTTTTTCCCCCAATATGTAATAATATATTTAGTGTTCAATAAACTACTAGTTGCAAAAATCTCATGTTTCCGCCCGGTTTCGAACCGGGGACCTTTCGCGTGTGAGGCGAACGTGATAACCACTACACTACGGAAACTTCTTCTTCGGCCCTTTTTTTGATAGTGAAAATATACATACATATAAACAATAAATCAACGTGCAATATTTTTGTGATTATATATGTCTCAGATCTGTGAAAACAACATTTAGCACTTTCCATGACAGAAAATATTGAAGAAATTTATTTTTCAAAGACACGAACACTTTACGTTTTTGCAAAACTTAAAATGTGCCCTGCTTCTTAAACTTCTCATTTTATTTCAGCTTCACATTCCACAACTTAAGTTGTATTCAATTAATAAATAATAAATGTGAGGGAAACGTCTCTATGTATGTATGTTACCTCGGTTCCCTGAGACGAAGTGAACCAGACATTGCGTAGTTACCCATAGGGAGTGCCTTCATACACATCCTATTTGAAACATCTCTACAATAACGCCAATATTCTAATATTGGCTATGGTGTTTGAGTCCTGCCTGTTTTGGCGCGAAAACTCAGCTATAAAAACAGGTGAACAGACACAATTTCCTCAGAATTTCTGACTGAGAACAAGGAGTCTCCTAGTGCGCTAGAGTTCGCAATGTCTCGTTCCTTTTGTCTCAGGGAACCGAGGTTATGCAAGTAACGGAGATATTCCCTTACGACTCAGTCCACTTGACGTTATGTTGCACTACACAACATAACTTCCCAGACAGGAAACATATAAAAAGCATATCTTTATTTATGTTTCCGCCCGGTTTCGAACCGGGGACCTTTCGCGTGTGAGGCGAACGTGATAACCACTACACTACGGAAACCTCGATGTATATTAAGCACTTTCATTATTACAAATAACAACATGTAATATTTATGTAGTTCACCATCTCAGTTTCTTTGAAAATAAACTTTTAATGCATTGCTTAAAATGTCTCAACCTTCACAAACTTATTTGAATTTAGCTTCACATTGGTCTGCTTAAGTTGAAATCAATTAATTCATAATAAGTGTGAGAAAAACATGAAATATGTAATAGTAAATACATAAAAAAAATTGATGTTTCCGCCCGGTTTCGAACCGGGGACCTTTCGCGTGTTAGGCGAACGTGATAACCACTACACTACGGAAACCTTGACGTAATATCTTGTATTATAGATTATTTTTAGTAACTTTCGACTAGAGTGAGAAAATGGAAGAATCAGTTTTATTGCCAAGTATGCTTACACATACAAGGAATCTGTCATGGTGACAGGAGCTTCCAGTGCACAACAATATAAAAGCAGCAGCAAGACATAGATATTTATACATATACGTACATACACACCCCTTCATACATAAACACACATATAGTGCAAATCTAAAACAAAACCGTTATATAAAGTGTTATGTACAGTGCAAAAAGTTTTCCCTTTGTATGTAATAGCAGATGATGATATGTTGTAAAGTGTGTAATGCACATAATTATTCTCAAAATTATTTGAATTTAGCTTAAAATTTGTCAGCTTAAGTTGAAATCAGTTAATTCATAATAAATGTGGCAAAAACATGAAATATATAATAATAATAAATAAATGATGTTTCCGCCCGGTCTCGAACCGGGGACCTTTCGCGTGTTAGGCGAACGTGATAACCACTACACTACGGAAACTTGTAACGGAGGGTGAAACCTGCAAAAAAAATAAATAAATAAATAAATGTAGTTAAAAATAAATAAGTAAAGGAATAAATGGATTGATAAAACAAATAGAATTAGTTTTTAATTCCCACATATATTTATTTATACATATAGCTCCAGTGCATCATTGGTTTAGAGCTCAATAGTACTTATCGGACGCAAATATGATGGACGTCCCACCTTAGCACCCCCTGACTCGCACATATTTATGCAGGGGAACGTTTTACAGAGAGTTTAACAATCCAGGATGTGCTTCGACATTCATACCGGCATACAGCTCTCCTAAACATCAATAAGCAACTCTACTCTAAATTTGTCATTTGTTGCGTGGTTATCGGCTTCATTCGCTAAGTTGGGCAACTCTAGAAATATGTGAAGTGTCAGCTATAGTTTTTTATTTTACTTTTTATTGCAGATATATACATACATATACCCTAAATAAGGGAAATGAAGCATGGTTGTATCTTTTACAATGAACAATCAGAACAATGGGATATTATGGATTTGCGGACATCAAAATATGAAGTTATATACACAGAAAAAAAAAGCATAAGGTTAAATCATATAATTGATAAATTTTGTGGTTTTGTTGAAGAAACAGCTCCCCGTTTATTTTGTGATTGTAGTATAACCAATAAATCTTGGATTGACTTTAGCTCTTGTGTTTTTAGCCCCACAAATATAGTTTACATGATATGGCTATGTCCTAACATAACATCAAAACAAGTCAAGAGTAATCGAGCACACGCTTCTGTGACGTAATGAAGCTAGGAAGCAAGTTGCAAGTTGACAATTAGTTTATTGACAGTCAAATTGAGAAGATAGGGGAAAAGTCCGGGGTGATGGTCTAGTGGCGCAGAGTCTCCAATGGTCAGATGATCGTGGTGAGAAGAGTGAAGAGAAGTGTTGAACAGACACGGCTAATCCGGTAACAGCAAACAGGACACCTAAACAGGGACAACGAGAGAACTGGACTGGAACTCTGAAGAGCTAACAACACCGACATCACAAACAACGATCTGACAAGGAGATGAGAGAGTGGTGAGAATTTAAAGGGAATGGGAATGAGTAACAGCTGGTGAGAGGAGTGATTGCGGCAGAGCGCTAATCATGGTACAAACAACACGCCCACACATTCACGCACCCACACAACACACACTAAGAACAAGGCACGAGACAAGGAAGAGACATAGGATTAAATACCGTGACAGTACTCCTCCCCTAGGAACGCCTCCTGGCGCTCCCAGGCTCCCTTACCTGCCGATTGTAGTCATCGATAAGGGAGTGATCCAGAATGTCTCTGGCCGGTACCCAACCTCTCTCCTCCGGACCGTAACCTTCCCAGTCCACCAGGTACTGAAATCCGGCCCCTCCGCCTTGAGTCCAGAATACGGTTGACCGAATAGTAGGTTCCCTGCCTACGAAGTCGCGGCGGGGGGAACCGAACCGGCGGGTTAATGCGGAATAAAAGACGGGTTTTATTTTGGATACATGAAATACGGGTGAATTCTCCTGTACGCTGGAGGAAGGTTGAGGCGACTGCCACCGGACTAACGATCTTGGTGACAGCTAACGGGCCAATAAATTTAGGTGCAAGTTTATTAGATAATGAACGTAGAGGAATGTTCTTAGTAGAAAGCCACACTTTTGACCAACGACGATACTGGGAGGCCTAGACCGTGGCGATCAGCTTTGGCCTTGGTGCGTGACCCCACTTGGAGTAGAGTCTCCCGGCCCTAGTCCAAGTGCGGTGACACCTCTGGATCTAGGCGTGAGCGAGGGGACCGCGACTCGATTCCAGACTAGGAAAAATAGGTGGCTGGTAACCTACACTACACTCAAACGGAGATAGGCCCGTGGATGATACTGGTAACGTGTTGTGGGCGCACTCAACAAAAGACAGTTGCTGACTCCATGAGGAAGGATTCTGGATACCAAACATCGTAACGCTCTCTCCAGATCCTGGTTGGCTCGCTCAGATTGACCATTGCTCTGGGGATGAAACCCTGAGGACAGACTAACAGTCGCTCCCAGTAATTTACAAAATTCTCGCCAAAATTTGGACACAAATTGGGGTCCTCTGTCAGAGACCACATCTGTCGGGAGGCCATGTAGCCGAAAGACGGGTCAATGACAATCACCGCTGTCTCCTTGGCAGAGGGTAATTTGGGCAAGGGAATGAAGTGGGCCGCCGAGAACCGGGTCCACCACGGTTAAAACTACCGTGTGTCCCTGTGAGGGTGGGAGGGCGGTGATAAAATCTAGAGCGATATGGGACCAGGGTCTCGATGGCACCGCAGCTGTTGAAGTAACCCGCCTGGGGGTCGATTGGAACTCTTACCAGTGGCGCAGACTGAGCAAGCCAAAACAAAACTGTGAACGCCACGTAACCATCAAAGGCCACCAGAATCGTTGCTTGACTAAAAACTTAGTTCGATTAACTCCTGGATGACAAGCCACATTAGAACAATGTCCCCACTGAATAACGCTGGACCGTAACCCTCCGCACAAACAAACGGTTCGGTGGGCACCGAGCCGGGCGCTACTCTTCTAAGGCCGTCTTGACCTTCGATTCGATCTCCCATGTGAGTGTAGAGATGAATAGAGTCTCTGGTAAAATGCACTCGGAGTAGACGGGCGCTCGGAGTGATCAAAAATACGTGATAAAGAATCGGGTTTGATGTTCTTGGAACCCGGCGGTACGAGAGAGTAAAATCAAAACGACCGAAAAAAGAGCCCACCGAGCCTGCCTGGAGTTTAATCTTTAGCTGTGCTAATATATTCCAAATTCTTGTGATCGGTCCAGACGATAAAAGGTACCCCTAACCCTCCAACCAGTGGCGCCATTCCTCCAAAGCTAACTTGACTGCCAACAACTCTCTGTTACCAATGTCATAATTACGCTCGCCGAGGACAAGCTGATGAGAAAAAACGCGCAAGGGTGTATCTTGTCGCCTGAAGGAGAACGCTGGGATAGCACTGCGCTCTACCCCCACCTCTGATGCATCGACCTCCACCACGTAACTGACGGATGGATCAGGGGTTATCAGGATGGGGGCTGAAACAAAGCAACCTTTCAGTTTGGCAAACGCAGCCTCAGCTGCGCTCTGACCACCTGAACGTTGTTCTGGGGAGGTCAGGGCGGTCAGAGGTGTGGCTAGTTGACTGAAATTGCGAATGAAACGCCGGTAGAAATTGGCTAACCCCAGGAATCTCAGTAGGGCCTTACGAGACTCTGGACTTGGCCAATCTACCACAGCCTTGATCTTCTCAGGATCCATGCGCATTCCCTCAACCGACTACGATGTACCCTAAGAAAGGAACAGACTGTGCATGAAAAGCGTATTTCTCGCTTTGACAAAAAGCCCATTCTCTAGCAATCTCTGAAGCACTAGCCGGACGTGCTGCACATGTTCCTGGAGAGAAGAAGAAAAATCAATATGTCATCCAGGTAAACATATATGAACTGATCAACCATGTCTCGCAGCACGCCATTGACGAAGTGCCTGGAAGACCGCTGGGGAGTTGGACAAGTCGAACGGCATGACCAAGTATTCAAAGTGACTCCTGGGGTGTTAAAAGCGGTTTTCCATTCATCCCTCCCTGATGCGGACCAAATGATAAGCATTACGTAAATCCAATTTCGCGGAAGATAGATGCTCCCTGCAACCTCTCAAAAGCTGAAGACATCAACGGTAGAGGATAAGTATTCTTTACCGTGATGTTGTTCAGCCCCGTAATCAATGCAAGGTCGCAGAGATCCATCCTTCTTCCCCACAAAAAGAATCCCACCGCTGGAGAAGAGGAAGGGCGGATGAATCCATTAGCTAGAGAATCAGAAATATATTTCTCCATAGCCTCCTCTCTGGAATCGAGAGTGAATATAACTTGCCCTTAGGCGGAGATGTACCTGGCAATAACTCTATGGCACAGTCATAGGGACGATGTGGAGGGAGAGAAGCCACCGAGACTTACTGAACACCTCCTTCAGGTCCAGGTACTTCATGGGCACGCTAGATAAATCCACCGCCTCTTCCTGAAAAACAGGGACAAAAACAGACCTAACAGGCAGAAACAAGACAAGACTTATGACATTGAGTGCTCCACGCTGACACAGACTTAGACTGCCAGTCCACTTTAGGGTTGTGATGGGTGAGCCAGGGATGACCAAGGACGATGGGGGCAAGAGGAGTGTCCAGTATGTAGAAGGAGATGGTCTCGTGTGATTGCCTGACGGACGAGAGTGATGTCTTCAGTGGCTAGGGAAATGGTGGGAAGTTTCTGGCCATTGAGGGCGTGAACAGCGATCCGGTGAGTGAGAGACTTGAGGGGACTTGGTGGTTGAGTGCAAAAGTGTAGTCCATGAAATTTCCTTCGCCCCAGAATCCAGAAGTGCTCGACAGTCGTGGACGGTGATTAGACCATTGAAGACTTACCGAAGGAGGGTAGATGTGGATGAGGTCTTCTGGCGGAGATCCCACCCGATAGTAGCCTCATACTTGCTATCGGGCGGATCCTTTTAAAGGACAGTTGTAGGCAAAATGTCCAGCACCACCACAGTACAAACACAGTCCCTGGGATCTCCGCCTTTCCTTCTCCTCCCGGAAAGCCGGGCTCGACCCACCTGCATGGGCTCGATCACAGACGGGCTGAACGCTGCCCCGCCTCCAGAACATTGACCGCCTAATCCTCTCAAGGGGCGGTTGGTTTGTACTCGCTGTTCCATTCTGGATAACCTTGCGCCCACTCTAGCGCCAAGGCGATCAAATCGCTTAGCTTGGTGGGGAGATCCATGGCGATATCTCCTTTTGGACGCCGATCAGCCAGCCCATGCAGGAACATGTCCCACTGCGCCTCGCTCCATTGGCTCTCCGCCGCTAGGCCCGAACTCGATAGAAAAGTCTGATACAGATCTCTCCCTGACGCAAGTCGGCCAGCACTCTGGCTGCCTCTCTACCGAGACAGCACGGTCGAAAACTCGCTTCATCTCCGCTGAGAGTGCTTGAAAAGAGGTGCAGCATTCATCTTGATTCTCCCACACCGCCGTTCCCCAAAGGGCCGCTCTCCCAGAAAGTAGCGCCAGGACAAAAGCTTACCTTGGTTCTTTCATCACAGAATGTTCTGGGTTGTAAAGAAAAATGCATTGAGCATCGTGGTTAGAAAAGCTCGCAAAAATTAGGTTCACCTGAATATAGCTCTGGAACCGTAGGCGGGCTCCGACTGGGAGGGGGCGCTGGTGGTGGTTGAGGAATCAGCGGCGCGGGTGGCGCAGTGGGAGCTCGCAGAAGTTGAATTTGCTGGGTGAGTCCGACACCTGCGCCACTAGAGCCTGGACAGCTGAGCCGTGTCATTGAGATTCTTCTCCTGGTTCTCCATACGAAGTCTGCTGTTCATCACTTAATTCTTCTAGGCTGTCTGAATTGTTACTCGCTGCTTCCATCTTGTGGTCAGATCGTTCTGTGACGTAATGAAGCTAGGAAGCAAGTTGCAAGTTGACAATTAGTTTATTGACAGTCAAATTGAGAAGATAGGGAAAAGTCCGGGTGATGGTCTAGTGGCGTAGAGTCTCCAATGGTCAGATGATCGTGGTGAGAAGAGTGAAGAGAAGTGTTGAACAGACACGGCTAATCCGGTAACAGCAAACAGGACACCTAAACAGGGACAACGAGAGAACTGGACTGGAACTCTGAAGAGCTTAACAACACCGACATCACAAACAACGATCTGACAAGGAGATGAGAGAGTGGTGAGAATTTAAAGGAATGGGAATGAGTAACAGCTGGTGAGAGGAGTGATTGTGCAGAGCGCTAATCATGGTACAAACAACACGCCCACACATTCACGCACTCCACACAACACACACTAAGAACAAGGCACGAGACAAGGAAGAGACATAGGATTAAATACCGTGACAGCTTCAATCTACAATAAGCAAATGGTAAGCAGGACCATAATTATCATACAAGAGACAGAAATGTAAGAATAAATACATGTGGGTATAAATAATAAAAAAAAAAAAAAGGAAAAAAAGTCATACAAAAATACATTCAGGAATAACTTTCATTAAAAACTAATTATATTTGCTTTATCAAGACATTTATTACTTTATATGTTTTCTCATCATTACATTTATTTATGTATTTATTTATTATTTTTGCAGGTTTTGTCCTCCATAACTATGTAATACCACGAGACTGAATTTTTCACTTTCTTTATTACAAATAATAACATGCAATATTCAATGTATTTAAAGAACTTTAAACAATATTTAAAACAACATTTAGCACTTTCCACAAGAGTAAAAAAGACATGTATTCAATATGTTCTCTCTCAAAGACACTAGCACACATTTAGGCTACTGGAAAAATAAACTTTAAATGCAAAACTTAAAATGTGCCCTGATCTTCTTAAAAGTCAAACTTAGCTTCACATACGTCAGCGTAAGTTTTATATAAGTAATAAATAATAAATGTGAGGGAAACTAATTATGAGAAAAAAAACGGGAACCCACAATGAAACCTGAATTATAATGTGAAGTACAATAACGTTACATATTTACCAGTGAGTTATTATCTGACCTTTGTCATTTCCATAATTGTGAATGGAAGCCATGTTACTGTTAAACATCGCTACATATATAGGACATTAGCTCATATTGATAACGTTACTGTTTTGTTTGTCTGCAATGACCGCAATTATCTCACTGTTCTGGTACTGGTACAACTTTTCAACTTTGTATGTTTAATAATTAATTTAGCTTTATTGCACCTTTCAATATAATTAATACAAATATATTATAAGATTCTAGCTGAAACATAATTCTAAGACAATAAGATCTACATGGGAAGTAACGTTAAATATTTATCAGTATTAATATGAAGCATGTGTTATTAATGATATATACATGTTACTTCCATTAATATTTGTTTTATCTATCTCTATCAACACTTTAACTATATTAGTCTTGATTACATTTATTCATTTTTTATGTGCTTTAAATCTCCAGGATGAAGAAGATGGGATTTCTTTCCAAGAAGGAGGACAGTTCAGTTTAGAAGAGACCCATCGGGGCATTTAAGACAAGACCCCTCCGCTGAGGCAATGATGATAAAAAAAACCCCCCTCCCTGCAAGACAAATTTGCACCTCAATTGGAGGAGGTCGTCTGCAACTGATCCACGTAAAAGGGGAAGGAGCTGCTGTTCCTATTTGGATCCCCATCAGAGGTACCTCTCAGCAAGAGGGCTTCCACTTTCACCAGGCTCGGTGGTGACAGGCAACAACGTCTATACCAAGCTGTTCCAGGCCCAGGGGATGACCGGAGTGGTTCCAGAGGCTGGTGGACCTGAAGCTGCCTGACGTGGTCCTACCGGGAGTCTTTGACGTTTTAATTGCAGAGCTCAACATGGCATCCATGAAGGTGACTGGGCAGGCCAAATATCCAGCGCTTCACGTGTCAGCCAGAGACACGGGCGAGAGGTTTGGACTCCAGTATGTGGAGCCAGGCTGTCGCCCTGTTCCACTGGACTGGGAGAAGCACAAGTCACAGAAGACAGTCCCACCTCTTAGGGAGGAAGAGACAGACCAGCCCTCCACCCAGCAGGTCTCACTACTACCTGTGGTGTTCCACCATCCTGCGTCCTCCTCAGCACCTACTGAAGAGAACATCTCTCAGGTAAGACACACTGAATTTACTCATTTACGTTTTAATTCACATGCACTTTCAGATTTGTGCCATTGATATTTAACTTTATTTGGCCTACTTTTTAGGAGATGGACGTAGCTCCTCTGCCTACTCCTGCCGCTGAGTAGGCTTTCCCTGCCAGTGTGGACGTCTGCCTACATGGCTTAGAAGGATGAATGGGGCGTGATTTCAATGCCCTGCTACTCGTTGGGCAGAGATGTGCTGCTACCGCCTCCTCCACTGGGGGTAGTGGAGCATAGCCGTTCTTTTCCCCGTGGTCCACGTTTGAGAGAACGTAGTCACTGCGCGTGCGTGCTGAGAGGGGCGCGTGCCAGGACTTAGATAGTTTGCTATGCACCTCAGGGAAGAACGGGGCAGTTCTGTGGGGCACGGCCGCTTCACAGCGTCCGGACTGCAAGAACCACTCATCAAGGTGAGACTGTCCAGGTACCTCTGGGGGAGACCACTCGAGATTGAGTTCTTCGACCGCCCTTGCAAGGACGCGAAGCATCTCCCTGTCAGTGGTGCGCACATGATCCTCGCCCTCGCTGGGGGGAGGGGCGGTAGCATCATCCATTGACCAGTCGCCTGATGCAGCGAGAAACATGACATCGTCATTATCATACTTATCATCCCCAGCGTCAGATCCACCAAACAAGACGAGGCCGCACGGTCCTTCAGAGGGCCAGAGCTCGTCTCACACATAGCGTATGGGGAAATATGCGCTTCGTGGAGATTGAGGGGCTCGTGGGGCGTGTGCCGGAACGAAATCCACCTCAAGTTCATCCTGCTCGACCTCGCGGCCCCGCCGTGCCCCCTCATGTGAACCCTCGGGAATCACAGAAGAGGCTGGTGGGAGGGCGCGAGAGGCTGAATCGTCCCTCAGAATGAGGGCGATTCGTGAGCGAAGCAACTTGAGACTCATGTCCCCACAGTGAGGACAGTCTGTCTCCATGAGAGCCGACTCTGCGTGGGCGTGGGCCAGACAGAAAACGCAGCTCTCATGCTTATCTGACGGCGGGATGTGTCTCTTGCACAAGGAACACTTACGGAACGACATCTTGAAAAAGACGCGAACACGTAAGTGGCTCTTCTAGATATATAAATATAGATTTATATTTATATAACTCATATAATTTATATTTATAACACAAGTATTTGCTTAAAAGGATACTCTACACCTGCCGATGCGCTGCGGAGAATCAGGATACTGAGGTCCATTCACCAGCGAAGCGGCGAGGTGGAGTGATGTTCGCTGGAGCACTGCAGGGGAGCGGAGATTCTTCTCTGCTATGAAGATTCCGTCCGCTGACTGGTGTGAATCGACGGCGAAGGTAGAGGGCTTCGAGACAAGAGGTAATCGCTGTCTTGAAGGAAGAAATTCTGAGGATATGGTGTGTGTGCACCTGTTTTATACTGCCCTGCAAAAGCAAAAGACCTTAACTCACTAGAGTGTGAAACTGAGAAAAATGACTTTAAAGTTTCTGTATTGTCCAGACAAAAGTATTATAGGTAGGACTCCCACAATTTCACAACTAGTTGCTATACTGAAGAAATGTTTGTATGCAAAAAATCTTGAGCTCAAAATTGACCTTTGACCCTTGTTTGGCAGTTACTGTACTCTGCCTTTGTATCATGTGCCAAAAATCAGGAGTCATGCAAAGGCAAAAGGCCGTAACTGACATATAATCAATATTTACTTGCTGTTCACCATACTTACATCCATTATAAGAACACCTAACCAAGGTCTAGTCATCATGGTATTTGTTTTAAATTATATAGAAGACCTTTGGTTGTTCCTATTTAGTGCTATAATGATCAGGATAGTGCGGCAACACTAACAAAGTTAAACCGTATAACAGATAAGTTACTTTGCAGTACAGTATGTACAGTATGAATAAATACAATACATATTTTCACAATAAAGATAATTTAATTATAATTGAATACAAAGGTATATGTATTTAAATGCAAGATATAGAGTAATAATTAATTAAACATTGGACCAATACATTAGAGATTAGAGACTGCTCATTCCAAGTTTTTTACTGCTCCAAATAAAATCTTACTGAAAGCTCATTTTTTGAGATATCAACCTAAAATTTGGAACACAACTTGTCCATAGGTATATATGACAAAGCATTCTTGAAATACAACCATTTAAGTTTGGATAGTGATTTTCATGTCTATGCGAAAAAAGGGGGAGGGGTGACAGTTAAAGGGTTAAGGGCCACCAAACTGCTCAAGATGCTCAGTCAACGAACTCGACTTGGATTACTACTTTTTAATTCTGAGATAATATAGACAGAGTATACCGAAAAAAAGTTGGAATTACTTTTACTATTTAGGTTAGCCTACTTTGTACGGACGTTAGCGATAACCAGCTGTAAAATCTGACGTGAACACCTGCAAGAACTCCCCATATGCGTTAGTAACACAAGGTCAAGTGGACTGAAGTCGTAAGGGAACGCCAATATTCTAATATTGGCTATGGTGTTTGAGTCCTGCCTGTTTTAGCTCGAAAACTCAGCTATAAAAACAGGTGAACAGACACAATTTCCTCAGAATTTCTGACTGAGAACAAGGAGTCTCCTAGTGCGCTCGAGTTCGCAATGTCTCGTTCCCTTTGTCTCAGGGAACCGAGGTTATGCAAGTAACGGAGATATCACCTTGCACTACACAACATAACTTTCCAGACAGGAAACAAATAAAAAAAATTACCAAAAATGTTTCCGCCCGGTTTCCTTTCGCGTGTGAGGCGAACGTGATAACCACTACACTACAGAAACCTCGGTGGGACAAAGTTTTAATTATATAAATTTTTTTTTTAGCACTTTCGATGAGAGAGAAAATAGAAGAATCTGAATCAGCTTTATTTTGATATTTATGATAGCTTTTTTTAACAATATTAAGCACTTTCATTATTACAAATAACAACATGTAATATTTATGTAGTTAACCATCTCAGTTTCTTTGAAAATAAACTTTTAATGCATTGCTTAAAATGTGTCAACCTTCTCGAACTTATTTGAATTTAGCTTCACATTGGTCAGTTTAAGTTGAAATCAATCAATTCATAATAAGTGTGAGAAAAACATGAAATATATAATAGTAAATAAATAAAAAATTGATGTTTCCGCCCGGTTTCGAACCGGAGACCTTTCGCGTGTTAGGCGAAATACCTTCATACATAAACACACATATATGTGATATGTTAGATAATATAAATAGACTTAAACTGTGTAATGCACATAATTATTCTCAAACTTATTTTAATTTAGCTTAAAATTTGTCAGCTTAAGTTGAAATTAGTTAATTCATAATAAATGTGTCAAAAACACGAAATATATAATAATCAATAGATGTTTCCGCCCGGTCTCGAACCGGGGACCTTTCGCGTGTTAGGCGAACGTGATAACCGCTACACTACGGAAACTTCTTACGTTGGCTTCAACCTGCAATAAATAATAAATAAATAAATACAGTTAAAAATAAATGGATTGATAAAACAAATAGAATTAGTTTTTAATTCCCACATATATTTATTTATACATATAGCTCCAGTGCATCAGAGCTCAATAGTACTTATCGGACGCAAATATGATGGCCGTCCCACCTTAGCACCCCCTGACTAGCACATATTTAGAATATGCAGGGAAACATTTTTCACTTTCATTATTACAAATAACAACATGCAATATTAAATGTATTTAAAGAACTTTAAACAATATTTAAAACAACATTTATCACTTTCCACAAGAGTAAAAAAAGACATGTAATCAATATGTTCTCTCTCAAAGAGACTAGCACACATTTGGCTACTGGAAAAATAAACTTTAAATGCAAAACTTAAAATGTGCCCTGATCTTCTTAAAAGTCAAACTTAGCTTCACATACGTCAGCGTAAGTTTTATTTAAGTAATAAATAATAAATGTGAGGGAAACTAATTATGAGAAAAAAAACGGGAACCCACAATGAAACCTGAATTATAATGTGAAGTACAATAACGTTACATATTTACCAGTGAGTTATTATCTGACCTTTGTCATTTCCATAATTGTGATATTTATGATAGCTTTTTTTTAACGATATTAAGCACTTTCATTATTACAAATAACAACATGCAATATTAGTTAACCATCTCAGTTTCTTTGAAAATAAACTTTTAATGCATTAAAATGTGTCAACCTTCTCAAACTTATTTGAATTTAGCTTCACATTGGTCAGCTTAAGTTGAAATCAATTAATTCATAATAAATGTGGCAAAAACATGAAATATATAATAATAAATGAAATATATAATAAAAAATAAATAAATAAATAATTGATGTTTCCGCCCGGTCTCGAACCGGGAACCTTTCGCGTGTTAGGCGAACGTGATAACCACTACACTACGGAAACTTGTAACGTAATAAATAAATGTAGTAAAAAAAGAAAGAAAAGGAATAAATGGCTTAATAAAACAAATAGAATTAGTTTTTAATTCCCACATATATTTATTTATACATATAGCTCCAGTGCATCAGAGCTCAATAGTACTAATCGGACGCAAATATGATGGACGTCCCACCTAGTGTTGCCACCTGTCCCGGTTTTACCGGGATTGTCCTTCTTTTTAATAACCTGTCCCGGGAAATTTATCCACTCTCCCGGGACACTAAATGTCCCGGTTTTCGAAAGGCTACGTGAATATGTATATTCAACTATCTATTTTCTCTCCACTTGAAATAGCCTATGCGTTGTGCACAGAGTGGTCCGTGTCTCTTGTGTGTAGAATCCGCTATCATTGGCTCTGGGACGTGTGACGTGACGGGACGTGTTGTCTTCTTGGAAGCTAGCCAGTTACTACAGGCGGCAATTTGAGAAGCAGTGTGAAGAAGATTGTACGTCAACGTCGTTCGTTAGCGTTAACATGGGTGGCGAGACGGAAGACGAAGATGACAGTGTGTTCACAAAGACGGACAGGCCAGTAAAAAGAAAATTAAACGTTCGACATACTTTAATAATGACTGGTTGAAAAATGACAATTACTCCACAACACCAGGCGACCCACTTTATGCTACCTGCTCCGTATGCTCAGTTAAAATTCTGGTTAAACATGAAGGCAAAACTGCTTTGGATGACCATGCTAAAACAAAGAAACATCAGAGTCGCGTTCAAGTAACCAGACAAGCCAAGGCAATTTCATCATTCATGATTACAAAAAACTCAGAGGACAAGATTACTGTCGCCGAATTAACAGCTACCTATCACGGTGTGCGACATGGCCATAGCTACCTGTCAACTGACTGTGGGAACAAGGTCAGTGCAAAAATATTCAGTGACTCTGATATTGCAACTAAGATGTCTTGTGGCAGAACTAAAAGTGAGGCCTTAGTGGAAAATGTGTTGGCACCATTTAGTCAGCAAAGATTAGCTGCAGAGTTGCAGAAAGCGCACTATTTTGCGGTATGTTCTGATGCGTCCAATTCTGGGCACACAAAATTGTTTCCCTACACGGTCCAGTATTTCTGTGCATCCGAGGGAGTGAAGTATGGATTGTTAGACTTTTACGACGACTCCAACGAATCCAGTGAAGCCATATTCAAACAAATAGTGTCTATTACTGAGAACAATGGACTTTCAGTCAGCCAGATCAGTGCCTATGGTGCAGATAACGCATCCGTTAATTATGGTTGGCACAACTCAGTTTTTCAGAAACTCAATGAAGCTAACCCACAAATTGTGAAGGGCAATTGCAAGTGTCACATCATAAACAACACTGTCAAAGTAGCTAATCGTGTCTTTAGTGCTGGAGGGTGTAACGTGGAGGCCTTTGTGCTGAAGGTGTATAGTGAATTCAGTTGTTCTGCTAAAAAGTGGAATTGCTTAAGGACTTCTGTGAATTTACTAATACAAAATACAGGGAGATTCTGAGGCATGTCCCCACACACTGGCTGTCTTTGCTGCCAGCGATACAGAGGATTTTAGAGTGTTGGCCAGCTTTAAAGTCTTATTTTGTATCCCTGGGAAAGGAGGACTGCCCAAGTATCATCTGGACATTTGTGTGTGGTGCAAGTGATGCAGAAAATGTGGACTGTACTGTAGCTGAATGCATCCTGGCATTCATGCACAATGTGATGCAAGAATTTGATTCATCTATTAGGGTGCTTGAGAGTGACAGTGCTACTGTGATTGACGTTTACTCTGTGATGAACCGATTGCACAGTCAGCTTATCGTAAAGCGCACAGACAAATTCTATGGCAGCAAAGCAAAACAAATACTGAGGAGCCTTTTACCCCAGCAACAGGAACAGTTCAGGAGCCTGGTAGACAGATTTTTTGAGAAGGCAGTGCTGTATCTTGAGGATAAATTTGACTTCAATGACCAGGTTCTTGCACACATTGGCTGTCTCAGCCTTCACGGAGGACAATCACTCCAGTGGTCAGAGTTGGAAGTTTTAGTGGAAAAACTGGCCTTGGATGTTGAAGAAGACAAGCTGTATGGTGATGTAATCATTCTGAATGAGGCATTACACACCATTCCAACAGACCTTACCCCAGACAGAAAGTGGGCCTATTTTTTTAGCAAGGCAACTGAATCCACTGAGCTGTTGAAAGTAGTTGCTTTTGTTTTTTCCATACCAGTCAGTAATGCCTATGCAGAAAGAGTGTTCAGTCATATGGAGGATGTTTGGTCTGATAAAAGAAACAGACTGTCATTTGCAATGGTGAAGTCTGAGCTTCAGGTCAGATTGAATTTCAAATTGTCATGCACTGAATTCAAGACATTCATTGAAGAACAGAAACCACTGATAGCTGCAGCAAAGGGAAACGCCAAGTATAGATGGAAGACTACTAGTACATAGTCTTACATAGTCTTAGACTAGGTAAGCTAAGGCCCATTTATGTATGATTTTGTTATTCCAATGTCTGATTGAGACATACTAAATAAAAGTGGCTATAGATGTGGCTAAGGTATGGTAAATGCAAATCTAATGTCATCCCTCTACTTATTTCTTTAGCAAAGCAAAAGCAAGCAGGTAAGCTATAAGTTAAGTAAGATAAGTGAGAATACTTGAGATGTTTAAAATATTCACGACTATGCACAATCTTACTGCACAACGACCAATTGTGTCTTCTGAGTCTAATGTCTAATGGACATTTTCACTTGTGAGCAAAGCTGTGGCCGGGTCATTGATTTGTCCAGGTTTTTTATCAGACATAGGTGGCAACCCTAGTCCCACCTTAGCACCCCCTGACTCGCACATATTTAGAATATGCAGGGGAACGTTTTGCAGAGTTTAACAATCCAGGATGTGCTTCGACATTCATACCGGCATACAGCTCTCCTAAACATCAATAAGCAACTCTACTCTAAATTTGTCATTTGTTGCGTGGTTAACTTATCGGCTTCATTCGCCAAGTTGGGCAACTCTAGAAATATGTGAAGTGTCAGCTATAGTTTTTTATTTTATCGGAGTGGTTCACTGGAACTTCCAGAGGCTGGTGGACCTGAAGCTGCCTGACATGGTCCTACCGGGAGACTTTGACCCGGTTTTAATTGCAGAGCTAAACATGGCATCCATGAAGGTGACTGGGCAGGCCAAATATCCAGCGCTTCACGTGTCAGCCAGAGACACGGGCGAGAGGTTTGGACTCCAGTATGTGGAGCTAGGCTGTCGCCCTGTTCCACTGGTTAAATATCACACACACACACACACACACACACACACACACACACACACACACACACACACAACTTACAATTAACATTGTTTTATATCTCTTCTACAGATCTGCTAAGCACTTCCCCACTGTCAGACAGCCTCTCCCCGTGCTGCACGCACAGGACCCAATAAGACTGGTGGACATATCTTCGTACTGGACCATGGCCGGTGGACGCAACCCATGAGAGATGCCATTGATGGACTCCTAGCAAAGAACCATGGGAAGAAAGACATGCTGAAGCAGGTGGATGCTGACTATGCTGCCCTTGTGCACAGATCTTGCAGAGACCCCAATTGTCTCCATCCAACCGCAAGGCAGCAGATCTCTCGGTATGTGAAACACCTTGCCAAGCTAATAAACACCAGCTCCTCTTTGAACACCAGCCCAGAGAAGCTGTTGGAGACTCAGCAGCTTTGGCAGCGTCTGACAGTCAGTGTACCAGTCACAGCCTTGAAACCTGCTCCTGTAAATCCACCAGTGGGGAGTCCTTCCCAGGATGCTCCTCTGACCCAGGCTACACTTGTGACGATGGTGAAGGAGATTGTGGAGAGGCAGCTAGCAGCTGCAACAACCACAACAGCCAAAGAAAAACAGGACTTGTCTCAGTTGTGGGCAGCCAAAATCTCGTTACCTTGGCGACGGCTCCTCTGTCCATTTTTTTTACCAGTCAGCAGAGGTGAAGTACTGCTCCAAAAAAGTCTTCATGACCTACGCAGTGGAAGGACACACCAATCCCCAGAATGTGCTTTGAGGATTTTGCATCAACTGCCTTCTTCCAGCGGGAGCTCGACACCTCAAAACAGAGAGGGGCAGAACAAAAGAGGGTAACAAGAGAGGAAAAAGAGGAAATCTGTAGAGCTTCATCCTCCTGGTCGCCTGTGCAGGTCCTGTCATTTGCCTCGCAAACAAGGCCCCAACAACTCTCACATCCATGCCCATTTCCCTGGAGTCCCAGGAAAGTACATTTACTGTCCCACCAAGGTTTTGTACATGTAAGACAATAAGATCTACATGGGAAGTAATGTTAAATATTTATCAGTATTAATATGAAGTATGTGTTATTAATGATATATACATGTTACTTCCATTAATATTTGTTTTATCTATCTCTATCAACACTTTAAATTAGTCTTTTACATATTTTTTAAAATGTGCTTTAAATCTACAGTATGAAGAAGATGGTGTTCTTTCCCGGGATGAGGACATTTCAGTTTAGAAGAGGCCCATCGGGGCATTTAAGACAGGACCCCTCCGCTGAGGCAATGACAATAAAAAACAACCCCTCCCTGCAAGACTAATCTGCACCTCAACTGGAGGAGGTCGTCAAGGCCAATGCCCACTCTGAAGTGCTTCTGAGAGGAGATGATGTATCTGACAGGCAGAAGGTGTTAGGCGACTACATCCTCCAGTTTGGCAAATACAAAGGCAAGTCCTTTCGTTGGCTGCTGGAGAATGATGTTGACTGGTAAGGTTGAACAGGAGGAGAATGCTGGACAGTTCAACCAAGTCGGCCACAGAAAGGACAGCCTACTGTCTTTTCTTGAGTACTCCAGGAGCTTCAAGGAAGTTGAGGTCCTTCTTGGGTTCCTCTCCGAGAGACCTGCAGCACCTGCTGTGGCAAGAGATGACAACCTTGTTGGCTTTGGGGCCAAAGCTCAAAACACCTGGGAGCAGATATGCAAAAGCAGGGCTGATGGGTACGCTTCATTCATCATGATGACAAAGTGTGTCCCTGGCAGTAAACTGCACAAGCTCCAGCAGTACCTGTTGAGGCAGAGCCAGCTGCTGACTACATCTCCAGCTCCTCCCCCCACTGTTGTTGGCCCCATTGCCAACAGTCACCTCAACCATTACCTGTGATCTTCCAGGTTAGTTCAAAATATTAAATCTTCTCCTGGTGTTTTCCCTTTCCTTCGGTCATAAATAATGGCATCTAAATTTCCTTTCTCAGTGATGGAGGAGGATGAGGATTTGGAGAAGGAAATGATGAGCCTGTACCCTTCAAAGTTCCTCACCCAGCTCAGTGAACGACTGTGACTTTGTTGAACCAAAACAGAATTATTCTTCCATATTTTAGTTTATCATTTGGCCGTGTTCTGGCCTGTTCTGATGCTTGTGTTCTACTAATAACTGTTCCAAGGACTTAACGTAACAGCAGAGAGGGCACGCATGCATTTTGTAGATTTGTTACCAGGTTGAAAGCTCTACATTCTGTACAATCCACCTTTTATTCTTAGAAACACTGATTTCTCTCTGAATAATGTTTCATAATGTTATTTTGATTAGCCCCCGTAGTTCCAGTGAAGGTGCCAGTGCCTCCTCAGCTGCTTGCCTTGGCTCTATCTCTGACTCCACGTCCTCTGTCAGAGCAAGATACACTTGGCAAAACAGTAATACACTCTAGATATAAATATTCATAAATCAATGTAATTTTGTAACCAAACTCGATACATTTCCATCACAGGTGCCACAGCCCCGAGAGCCGGTGAAGAGGGAGGAAGATGTGCTTCACCGCTTCTTTCTGGCCAAGGACCCAGATGATGTGCTCCTGTTCAAGCCATCCATGCTGAAGGAGTGGAGGATACACTCTCCTACCGGGAGTGTTTGACCCCATTTTAATTGCAGAGCTCAACATGGCATCCACGAAAGTGACTGGGCAGGCCAAATATCCAGCGTTTCACATGCCCAGAGACACAGGCGAGAGGTTTGGACTCCAGTATGTGGAGCCAGGCTGTCGACCTGTTCCACTGGACTAGGAGAAGCACAATTCCCAGAATACAGTCCCACCTTTTAGGGAGGAAGAGACAGACCAGCTGTCCACCCAGCAGGTCTCACTACTACTTGTGTTGTTCCACCATCCTGCTGCCCCTGCGTCCTCCTCAGCACCTACTGAAGAGAACATTTCTCAGGTAAGACACACTGAATTTACTAATTTACTTTTTAATTTGCGTTGTTGATATTTAACCTTATTTGGCCTACTTTTTAGGAGATGGACATAGCACGTGTCCTGGTGTCTCTCAGTGCTGAGACCTGTGCCTTCCCACCAACAGAGGAGCTGGTAGAGTCCACTCCAAAAGAGGAATACGCATCGTCTGAGAAACAAACAGGTAAATCATGTTGGAACATTGCATTGTTGTGGGATGGACCCATTCATATTCCCTCACAATTTATTTTACCCTCGCAAGCACAAGCATACATGGACGCACACGCACACACACACACACACACACACACGGTCGCACACGCACACACACACAGAGGTACTGCTCATATAGACACAGCCTAACCTACTCTCATACCTACACGCAACGTAGGTGGAAGATGTGCTTCACCACTTCTTTTTGACCAAGGAGATGTGCTCCTGTTCAAGCCATCCATGCTAAAAGAGTGGAGGATACAACGCGTCCACATCCTGAGGCTGCCTGAGCGACCCAGAAGTGGGGGAATGGATGCTCTACAGGAATGGTGGAACCCTGCAGCTGAACCACGTAAAAGGGGAAGGAGCTGCTGTTCCTATCTGGATCTCTGTCAGAGGAACCTCTCAGCATGAGCACTTTCACCAGGCTCGGTGGTGACAGGCTACAACGTCTCTACCGAGCTATTCCAGGCCCAGGGGATGACCGGAGTGGTTCACTGGAACTTCCAGAGGCTGGGTGGACCTGAAGCTGCCTAACGTGGTCCTACCGGAAGGGTTTGACCCAGTTTTAAGAGACAGCCAGAGACAGGGGCGAGAGGTTAGGACTCCAGTATGTGGAGCCAGGCTGTTCCACTGGACTGGGAGAAGCACAATTCCCAGAAGACAGTCCCACGTCTTAGGGAGGAAGAGACAGACCAGCCCTCCACCCAGCAGGTCTCACTACTACCTGTGGTGTTCCACCATCCTGCTGCCCCTGCGTCCTCCTCAGCACCTACTGAAGAGAACATCTCTCAAGTAAGACACACTGAATTTACTCAATTTACCTGCACTTTCAGATTTGCGTCATTGATATTTAACCTTATTGAGCCTACTTTAGGAGATGGAAGTAGCACGTGTCCTGATGTCTCTCAGTGCGGAGACCTGTGCCTTCCCACCAACAGAGGAGCTGGTGGAGCCCTCACAGTGGTTTGCCACTCCAAAAGAAGAATGCAGATCGTCTGAGAGACAAACAGGTAAATCATGTTGGCACATTGTATTGTTGTGGGATGGACCCATTCATATTCCCTCAATTATTTTACCCTTCAAGCATACATGGACACACACGCACACGCACACGCACACACACGCGCACACACACACGCGCACACACACACGTGCGTGAGGGTACTACTCATATGGACACATACTAACCTACTTTACTTCTGCCCTATACGTGACTGGCCACATTAAACCATCTTTGGAAAACTCCATATGCATTTCCTCTGGCTGTGCCGTAATAATGACATGTACGGAACAATCGTTTCAAAATATGTATTGTAGCCAAATTCATGGTTTCATTTAAAAATATTAGTTGTTGTCTTAATCTGGTCTAGTAATTTAGTTTACTAAAGTAACTTGAAGACAACTCAACACAATACATTATCTCAAACACAAATTTTGTTTTTCCCTGGTATACCTGTTGCAAATGGAAGCATATCTGGTAACAGAATATGTTGTGTTTGATGCTGGTCTCCAGGATGAGTCTCACCAGGCTAACCAGCAAGATTTGTTCTCCAGAAAGACCATGCCAGTCCTAGGTTTGTTTGGCGTTTATTGCCATATCAGCTACAGTGGCTATTTCATGGCAAATACAGGTGGCAATCAAACAATTCATAAATACAACACAACTTGCAAATACAATACATAGAAAAAAATTGACTATTCAATCCAGTACAGTAAATAAATTCTATAAAAGATCCTTTAGTTGCACCTTTGATAAAAATTCCAAAGCTTTCCTGGGCACCACGTCCTACGTAGACAAGCATAAATCCAGCTTAGAAATGTATACTGGCTAACACTGGTCTTTTCAGCATGGTAGCTCCCTAATGTTAGATCCCACTCAAACACTCTGTCTGTCTCCATCACTCGTTAGCCCTTGGGGAAGTCTCTTGATTGCGGTGAGGAAGTTTGTTAAGGTGCATCTGTTCCTGCTTGCTTAATGAAAGCAGTATTATGGTATCACGTCGCCGTCTGTGCCTGACTGAAACTCAAAATTCATTATATCCCCTTAGAGATGGAGACATGTTAATGTGTGCTCTGATTCAAGAGGCTCTCTGGCGCTCTCCATCTGTTTAATTGGCTCCATCTTTCTCACCATCAGCTTCAAATAATTCAGCCCTGATTCTGGCTGTAAATCTTGTTACAAATGCAGCTTAACTTATTCATTAATATTTGTGAGCACCCTGAAAATATAAGACAAAAGGAGAACATTGCAAATACATTGCAAAAATTGGTCTGTGATACTTCATTTTATTTTTATGGTTTTGCAGTTCTCCAAACTTAGTGCGTGTGACCGACAGTCAACAGCTCTGTTCCAAAACAGAGTGAACTGCCTTGCTGTCTAGCTGCCTATATAAGGAACCTCATACATTACTCTAATATGCATAAAAAACTAATAGAAAATACAATTGTTAGAACAACTTTTGCTTTGACAGCGCATACAGTGCATACATGGTTTAAAGAGCTGCCTACATCAGGCAGCTCACTTGGTTTTATTGAAAAGAGCCATTGCTATCCTCAGCATTATGTTACATCCATCAGCTCAAGTATTTCATTATAAATATTAAGGGTTATTTCTTTAGCAGCACGTAACCTTAACACACACAAGCCAGTGAGAGGATTGTCTTAAGTGTGGTTTGTCATACTTATGCAAGTAAGCAGCATACAGAATACATCCACAGTCTATGTGCACAAGGAGGATGATGTGGAGGGTTTCTGGGACATCAGGCTTTGAGAAAGGGAGTTCTGGGTACTGCAGTCTGGTTTGGGCTGCTCTGGACCAGAAATTCCTTCTTTGACAACAGCGTCAACCTGTGCTGGACATTCAAATTGAACATAATGGAACATCTAGTGGAGACACGTCTTCGCTACATCTTCCACGGTTGTATTGAAAAATTCTGTTACAGTTTACGGTGATAAGTGTTAGTATGGGTGTTGATGTTGGTGCAGCAGGGCAGGCGTTTTACCTCATCAGTGCTGTTCAGAATATTGGGTGAGAAACAGATCAATATTTAAGTCCTTTTTTTTTTTACAATAAATCTCCACCTTTGACCAGCCCCAACCAGTAGATAGCAATACGCACAAAGAATGCAAATCACCAAAATATAAAAAAAGAACGTGGAAGCGAAAGTGGAGATTTATAGTAAAGAAATTATTCAAATATTGATCTGTTTCTCACCCACACCTATCATTTGTTTCTAAAGATATGGATTAAACCACTGGAGTCTTATGGATTACTCTTCTGCTGCTTTTAGAGCTTCAGTTCTAGACACAATTCACTTGCATTACATGGCCCTACAGAGCTAAGATAGTCTCGTAAATATTTTAATTTGTGTTCTGCAGAAGCAAGAAAAGCATACACATTTGGGATGGCATGAGGGCGAGTAAATGAGAGAATTTTCATTTTGTGTGACCTATCCATTTAAGGGTGTTCACACTTGTTCTTCTTTAAAGAATTAAAGTCAAACCACTTTTAATTTACCCAAAAGTGAACCGTGCAAGAAAACCTTTAGATTCACATTGCGCATAGACTTAGATTCAGATCTCTCCTTTGATCCACAGGAGTTGTGATAGTCTCAATAATACTGAATTATTTTTTATTAAGGAGGTCTCCTATTGTTGTTTACATTATATGATCTCACTGTCTTACCTCGTTTGCAGTGTTATGAGTTCCCACGATACGTATGAAGGATGCAGGCTGCCTATCAAACACCAGAGTCTGCCAGGATCTGTCAGAATTATGCAAGAACCAACTACACATAACCATTTCAGTATTATTTAAACACTGTGAGAAAAATAATGAGGAAATACAGTATGTGCAAAAAAGAAAAAAACTAACAAAACCATATGCACTGACCTGCATGCCACTTTAGAGTGGTCAATAACTCTCACCCAGTGTTGCTGATTTGTGGACAGATCCACATAATAGCTATACCTTCTCTCATCACAGTCCCACAACAGCAACCTTCACAGAGAGAGAGGAGAGAGAGAGAGAGAGAGACTGCATCAATATGTCTAAAGCCATATCACCCTGCAGCTCTCAACTGGTTGCCCACAATAGCAAAGCAGCATTGACCCAGTAGGTCTCCCATTCAGTACCTGTAAAGGGATTAATGGAAAGGAGGAGGTGAGAACCAGCTTGACAATATAAATAATTTTAATATTTAACTGAACCAAAAAGACAAACACATACAGGTGTCGGACAGCTGCCCGTAACACTTTGCCACACTGCAGTCTCCAGTTGGCCTTTATCCCTCTCAGAGGCTTGATTAGGGGCTGGGAGTGCAGAATCACAACCCGCCCTACACCCTGCCACAACCCCCAATAGAGTGCAACAATGACACCCCACTTTTTCAGTGGCCTTGTTTCTAGAAATATGTTTCATCCATTCATTTTTCTATAGGCATTTGAAAAAAAAAAATAAAAAAAAAAAAATAGTAAAGTGTTCAAAGCTTCAAACCAACTAGGGCTGCATTTCCCAAAAGCATTGTAAGCCTAAATTGATCGTAGAAGCCATTGGTGCCAATGGTCTCTAAGATCAACTTAATCTTATGATGCTTTTGGAAATGCAGCCCAGCTCTGACAGAAATCATAACAGAAGAAACTTTGATAAGCAACAAAAATGTATTTGAACAAAAATGGTACAAAATACAAAAGGTACAAGACCATTAGGCAAGTCAATAAACTACTCATCCCATTTGAAAATTATGTAATGGAATCAGAAACAACGGTAAAATAGAAAACTATTGGCTATAAGTCATCAATCATTAGTATAAAATCCAATATTCTTCAAGTTTATTGCAAAATGTCCAAATAAGTTTAAGATTTATGGAGATTGATTCAATAACATCATTCTCAATGCTTCAAGGGCATTCTGTGCTGAGGACCTAGCAGCATTTCACATTTCCAAAACACAACTGTAAACTTTATACTATAATTCTCCACTTTCAAATAGCCCTCCTAAGCACTCCTCTCTCCTAAGAGTAGTTATTTTGTTTTTGGAAATGTACATTCTTTGTTCATATCAACACCTACTGGGCAGAGAGGACAATTTAAAGTAAAAAAGGACTTCTATATTGATCTGTTTCTCACACACACCAATCATATCACTTCTGAAGTCATGGATTTAAACACTGGAGTCGTATGGATTACTTTTATCATGCCTTTGTGCTTTTTGAGCTTAAAAGTTCTGATTACATTCACTACCATTTCATTTTTAGATTGAAACCATCCCTTGAGAGTGCATGGGCTTCTACTTCCAGAACCCTTCTACTTCCAGAACCCTTCTGTTGCACCATATAGCTTTACAACATACTCATGTGCAGCTATTAACTATGGATAGAAGCTGTTCTTGTATGTCGCTTGTATCTCATTTACGCCCCATGCCCTGCTGGTTAATTTGTGATCAAAGCAGATTAAACAAAACCTTATTTATTATTATTATAACGCATCAAGAGTCCCTTTTAAGGCAAGTTAGTCCGCGCATCCCATTGATTCCCTGGCAGCTGTTTTTTTTTTTCTGTAAACAAGAAAGAAATTACAGCAAGGACATCTCCAAAACGGTTATTCAAGGTTACATTCAATAAAAGTATTTCAAATCAGAATTTAAATCTGACAACAATGGTATGAAAAATTGTGCTCCAAGCTCAGATCATGCTAAAACGCCATTTTTCAGGCCGGTCCAGCTAATGCACATTCTCACGTTGGCTAACAGGTGATGTCTTTATCTAAGAGCTGATTGGCTCTTTAAACTTTAAGGCGGGATCTCCGCTAATACACTGACTATCCCAGTCATTTTAATACAAGTGCTCCGTCTTGGGCTAAACCTATGAAGGTATTATTGGAGCAAATAAAATGAGCACCTGTGACATGTGTATCAGTAAATTTGAAGTCACAGAGGAATTTATTTTAAGAGTTGCAAGCTTATAGATTTTTTTTCTCTCCCACAAACACAACAGTTACACACCTTCTCAAATTCTTCATTGCAGGTACACAAATCCTTTTCTACGAATCACAATTTAAGAAACTTATACGCTCACATTTTTGCTACAGCTGTTCCAGTAAATATGGTGCAAAACACATTCACAAACCCACATCAAAAAATGTGAAGTCACGGACAGATTTTGCTCATCTGCAAATCAGTATGTGAATTCATCCAACTTTGCACACTTGTAGAATATTTTCGGACAAATATATTTTGTTTTTCTTTGATATTTTTCTCACACAAACACAAGTACAAAACTACAAGAATCTGTAGCTATGAGTCTCAAACTTTTGCACCACATGTCTGTGTAAAATATGGAGCAAAAGTGATTTGTGCATCTGTAGAGGAATGCACAAATCATCTGTTCAGAGATCAGAGTTCAAAAAGGTAGTGGGCTGGGTGAGTGGGATCCAGAGTGATTTTTACAGCCCTTTCCCTCACTCTGGATGTGTACAGTTCTTGAAGGGGGACAGGGGTAACCAATAATCCACTCAGCAGTCCAAACTGTCCTTTGTAGTCTTCTGATATCTGATTTCATAGCTGCACCAAACCAGACAGTTATTGAAGTGCAGAGGACAGACTCAATGACTGCTAAGTAGAACTGTATCCGCAGCGCCTGTGGCAGGTTGAACTTCCTCAACTGGTGAAGGAAGTACAACCTCTGCTGGGCCTTTTTCACAATGGAGTCAATGTGTGTTTCCCACTTCAGTTCCTGTGAGATGGTAGTGCCCAGGAACCTGAATGACTCCACTGCTGCCACAGTGCTGTTTAGAACGGTGAGGGTCAGTGTTGGGGTGTCCTGTCTAATACTGAATTTCACTCCACACTGATCTGACTTCAAATTTACTGATACACATGTGTGGCTAATCTCTACAACTACAAATAACACTGTCACAGGCACTCATTTGATTTGCTCCAATAATACCTTCATATACACCGTCTAAATTGAGATTGGGTCTCATTTATAATTTAATTTTGTATTACAGCACCTCTAGTGGACAAAGGCTGAATTACTAAATGCCTCAGATATTCTTACACAACACTGACACAAAAGAAAAACAAAGGGCTGATTTCTTCCCTAGCTAGATTCCTCATTTTGGGCCACCTGCTTTGCAGTCATGCATGAGTGCTTTTGTTATTTCAAAAAACCTTTTGTTGGCAGCCAGTTCTGCTTGAAGTCACATGTTAACGCTGGTCAACTGTATCGGAGTCTTTAATCTTCTTTAACCCGATTGAACGTGTAAACCATTTTGACACATTTAAACATGCAAAGTATGTTTCAGGCTATCTGGAAAGTACTGACTTAAAAAAACAACAACAAAAAACACCTTTCAAATATTCAACAGAAGAGTCATTCAACAAAACAGTTATTTATTTTATTTGACAAAATAAAAGGCAGGATTTTAAGGTTAGACTCTATAGAAGACTATATGATTTCAAAAAATTATTTTAACAAATAAAGGTAGAATTTTAATGTTTAAACTCTATGGAAGACTGCATTCAAAAATATCTGTTAAATTCACAAATACCTATTTGTATTGAACACTTTTATTTTTGAGCCCGCCTGATTTCTAGCGCACTGTCACTCAAAGATTGTCTGTCTTCATTGTGCACTAATTTTCTTTGCTATCCACAGAACAATAACTCTGTTTGATCACCCAAAAGTCCTTGGTTTTCATATCTAACTTCTTCTGTTCAGGTCACAGCATTAAAGAAGTCTTTAAGAAGTGATGGGCACCATGTTGTTGGGGCTGAGGATCTCAATCCAATAACCATCCGGATCCTGAATAAAGGCTAGGCCTTTCATTTTACCTGCAGGATAGAAAAATTGACAGAGATCAAGGCCTGAAATTAATTAAAATAAAAAGCAAGTATATCACAGGACTATTAAAAATGAATTAAATACTGCACAACAGAAATGTGGTAACTATAAATGTTTCAGCGACATACAGTAAGAATACAAATATGCCAAATTAGTATGTTCAGTAAAAGTATGTCCATCTGACTGTACATTATCCTGCTTATTATCGGCTACTTGCCAAATAAATAAATACATTGATTTAGCTTCCTTTTGATTTCCTGGTGTACTTTTGATTACTGTTACCTGGGACAACGGTCAATTAAACAAATTTGGCAGTCATTATACAAAAATATTTGACCGCAGAATGCCGCAATTGACTAATAAGAATCAAGTATTCCAGAGAACCATGTAATAATTCAAATAAATTACCATCATCAGGTTTCTTTACAAAGGTCACTCCTTGCTCTTCAAATATCTTGCAGGCAGCGTAGACATCTGGCACAGCAATTCCAATATGGCCTAATAATTTAGATGACATGTTATTAATGCATATCTTTATTTTAGTCAGGAAATAAATTGACAGAGAAGAATTGTATCCTGTATTCTCATCCTGCATTTACCAAAGCCTCGTGGGTCCGAGTTGCCATTGTGGTATTGGCTATCGTCCGCCTCTGAGCCCCAGTTACTGATGGATAAAGAAAAGACAAATGAGAGATATACAATAGATGTTATGCAGAACATTCGGGACTGATAGGCTCAGTCACTATTCACTTTCATTTTATGAAAAAAAAAAAAAAAGAGCAGCATCAACATTATTAAAATGATATATTTTTGGGGTTCCACAGAAGAAAGAAAGCTATACAGATTTGGAACGACATGAGGATAAGCAAATCATTTTTTGGCAAACTTTAATGGCTAATACATTTTTTGCAATAGCCAACATTTATACCAATATCTAAAGATCAGAGTGGCTGATCAACTTAATGGCAATGTACAGGTAGTTTAAAAATAAAAATGACTGCAAGTAAAATGGCCACAAAATGGTCAAAAATGGAGTCCTACGCACCTGCCCACGACCACCGGGTGTGCGAGCGGTGTTTGTTCATTTTTATATTTTTTGTTATTTGTTTGCCCAGTAATCTCAATACTCAAAATTATAGGTCGACCGATAGTGGATTTTGTCGATACTGATAACTGCGGTGGTAGAAAAGGCCGATAACCAATTAATCGGACAAACGATTTTAAAAAATGTCTTAGTCTCTCCTTTCTATGACATGCTATGACACAGAGGCTGCACGAGTACAAAATGAATAAAATCCCAAATGCAGTTTGTTGTGCAACCAGAATCCCAATAATAACCAGAAAAGAAGAAGATTTGGTGCATAAAGTAGGACTTTTAAATATAAACGAGCCCGACCAGGGACTCTTATTTTGAAATGACTTGGTTCAGTTACAATCCTCTATCTTCAAGTATTTACCAAATTAGGCTTTAATAGCCAATATATTCACCAGATGAAGGGTTTTATGAATATTTTTCACCAGATGAGGTTTAAAGAGAAATAAGGTTAATCATTATTCAAGAGATATTAATTTGGAGACGCAACATTTCCATATAGTCACAATAATTTGGGCATGCTCTCAGCGACAGAGAAACAATGAGGAATAAAAATAGAAACCGATTGTTCCAAAATGCACCTATTGGCACCGATTATATGAGGTCTACCTCAACTCAAAATATTAAAATTGTACAGAAAATGTAATCATCTGAAGCTGAATTTATTAACAAATCATCTGCCGTCCATCCCAACATGATGATTAGAGTTGCTCGTGCATCAACTTACTGGGTGAGCTCTATAGTGGCTCGACGGGAGAACGTCCAGGCAGTCCTCTCTTTCACATCTGCCGGGATCTCTTTCTTATCCTCATAACCCAGGAAGTACAGGGAGAATCGCATGGAGGGAAAATCAAACTTCTGCAACAGCCTACAATGAAACACACATCATAGTAAAGATCAGGAAACTGATGTACAAGACTGACAGGTCTAGATCTATTTATGGTTTTCTATCTATAGGCCTTTTCCCACTGCAGGAACTAAAGCCAGTTATAGGTACTTTTACTCTGAACTACTACTTTTCGTTGTTTTTGCACATGATGAACTATGTTCCTCTTAGCCATTGGCACTTTTCCACGGCACGCTACGGTTCGACTCGACTCGCTTTACTTTTCTGAACTTGCTTTTTCACTGCTGTTTTGTGCCGCCTCATCATGGGTGGGATTATACGCTGATCGTCATAGTTATGCCGCCTCTACGTGACACAAAACAATAAACAATAACAAGACCGCTAGCTGTTAGCTACTAGCTCATTGTGCTGCATAAAGCAGTTGTTGCATGGTGATTTTACACAACTGTAACAGTTAAATTGACCTGGTTGTTTTAGAAGAAATCTTTCCAGTAGCTGGTCAACTAAATAAAGTGAAGCTTTCAAGCAGAGTATAGAGTAAATGTAGCATCCTCCATCGTGGACTCCGGCCGTGGCTGAGTCCAGGGCACTCTCCCTCCCATTGCTCGCCGGTTTAGAGAGCATCCATTTGATCGAACCGCTTCCACTTTCTCTTGATGGTTCTGTAGTCACGTTTATGTTTTGTTTTTTTTTACTTATCCCTACACTGTTGGTAGGTCCGGTGGTAGCCATGTGCGGACAACAGCTGAGACACTCCCTGAAAGACTTTTTTGTTTTGTGTAATTTTGTTCGTCATTAACGAGAGGAACGTCTGCACCTTGTTTATTGACCATGGCGTGGTTTTGTGCACAGCCATTTATTTTACAAAGTATCCAAAGAATATTGCCACATACAGTCCTGTGCAAAAATGGCACTTGAAAAATGTTGCATAGTGAGGATGTCTTCAAAAATAATGCCATAAATAGTTTTCATTTCAATATTCAATGTGACCACCTTTGCCTTTAAAACAGCCCCAATTCTCTAGATATAAATAAGTTGAGTGCCTAAAATGTTGCACAGTACTGTATGTGTGTGTAAGGGGTGAGCTGGGCAAGACACTGAACCCCAAGTTGCTCCCAATGGCAGGCTAGCTCCTGGCATGGCAGCTCTGCCATCATGTGTGTGTGAATGGGTGAATGAGACGCAGTGTAAAGCGCTTTGAATACCGCTAAGGTTAAAAAGGCGCTATACAAGTGCAGACTATTTACCATTAGGTTCATTACGGGGGTTCCTTTTGTGTGTGCAAATGCAAGATGGAAAGACTTTTCAGGCATGCCGCTCCTCTTAGGAGTTCTCATCTAGAAAGTTCCTACAGGGAAAGTACCGGGACGGTATGTGGGAAAGGGGCTTATTTTTTATTTGACCGAAATGGAACTGAAATTGCATTTCAGTCTAAAATTGTCTTTATGTCACATATTTCAATTTAATATACAAGAAAGAAATAGACCTAATACTTCAATAACGTGAAACGCTTGTTGTGAACTAAAGTTGTTGACAATTAAAATCAATGACAAATGTCCTAAAAATTACATTCTATGAAACAAGAGGACTCACGTCATTCCCAGGATGCGTGTATAAAAGTCCAGTGATTTCACGGGATCCTTCACCCGCAACATTGTCTGCTGCATCATGAAGTCCTACAGCAGTAAGAGGAACAACTTTAAGTCAAAATGCAATGTAAAAAAAATGAGAGGTGAGATTATACAAATAAAACAAAATGATTAATGTCATAGAGAATCGCATAATAGATAACCAGGTACTTAAATCATTAATACAACCTGTCTACTCTTCCCATAAAGCTTTATTGATGAAAAACTTAGATACGTGTGTATAATTTAGTTTAATGTCTTTGAGAATGTATCAAACAATAAACTAGTTATTTTTCCCAAATGTTTGGCCTGTTGGTGTGCTGGAATGCTACTGATAATCTCAAGCAACGTTGGTTATCTTCAGACATCAAGTACAATCTGAAAACCACACCAAAAAAAAAAAAAACATGTTTCTTTTTTACTTTAGGCTTATTCATACAGGACCTCTACAATATATGAACAAAGATTTCTTAAAGTTAAACACACAGTACTGTGCAAAGGTTTTAGGCACTTTAGGCACAAGAAAATGTTGCATAGTGAGGATGTCTTCAAATATAATGACATAAATAGTTTTCATTTATCAATTAACATCATCCAGTAAACAGGAAGCAGGAAACCGATGGAGTGCGTACTCCAGGTAGGGAAGGAGGTATTGCCCCAAGTGAAGGAGTTCAAGTACCTCGGGGTCTTGTTCACGAGTGAGGGGACAATGGAGCGGGAGGTTTGCCGGAGAATGGGGGCAGCAGGGGCGGTATTGCACTCGCTCTATCGCACCATTGTCACGAAAATAGAGCTGAGCCGGAAGGCAAAGCTCTCAATCTACCGGTAAATTTTTGTTCCTACCCTCACATATGGTCATGAAGGCTGGGTCATGACCGAAAGAACTAGGTCGCGAGTACAAGCGGCAGAAATGGGCTTCCTCAGAAGGGTGGCGGGCTTCTCCCTTAGAGATAGGGTGAGGAGCTCAATCATCCGTGAGGAGCTCGGAGTAGAGCCGCTGCTCCTTTGCGTCGAAAGGAGTCAGTTGAGGTGGTTTGGGCATCTGGTAAGGATGCCCCCTGGCCGCCTCCCTAGGGAGGTGTTTTAGGCACGTCCAGCTGGGAGAAGGCCTCGGGGAAGACCCAGGATTAGGTGGAGAGATTACATCTTCACACTGGCCTGGGAACGCCTCGGGGTCCCCCAGTCAGAGCTGGTTAATGTGGCTCGGGATAGGGAAGTTTGGGGGCCCCTGCTGGAGCAGCTGCCCCCGCTACCCGACTTCAGATAAGCGGTTGAAGATGGATGGATGGATCATCCAGTAAACATAAATAAAAAGCTAAATCAATATTTGGTGTGACCACCTTTGCCTTCAAAACAGCCCCAATTCTCCTATGTACACCTGGATACAGTTTTTATTGGTTGTTGGCAGATAGGATGTTCTAAGCGTCTTGGAGAATTCGCAACAGTTCTTCTATCTATTTTGGCTGTCTCTATGGCTTCTGTCTCTTCTTGTAATCTCAGACTGACAATATTCAGTGGGGGGGGATCTGTGGGTGCCATGCCATCTGTTGCAGGGCTCCCTGTTCTTCTATTCTATTTGAAAAAGAAATGTTTGGGAGTCTAAAATGTATTTTACCTATTGGCACACTAAAGCTAAAACTATTGACAAATGTTTTTGTGAAGCCTCTTATGTGCCTAAGACTTTTGCACAGTACTGTATCTGCTGGTATCTGATGTAGTGGTCGACAGATATGCTTTTTATCTCAAAATGGCCAAATATCAGACAATTAATCTGACATATTTACCTATCACTAGACTTCCCTCGTATTAGCTGGTATAAGATGGGTTTCCCAGCCTGACCTTTACTGGTTTAAAATGGGTCTGCAAGGTGATACCGGTGATATTTATTTCGGTGCAGTGCTCTGTGACACTAGGGTCAACATATCCACTCTGTCAGATGCCATTCAATAACTCAATTCAATAGCATTACACGCAGAATATCATCTGGTTATATTTTTACTCAATATGACTCAGCAAAACATCGCTTTAGTTTACACACAATCTTTAACTTCAGCTGAGTTACTAACAAAGAGGCAGGGTAAGCACTATAACATAACAGCCATATCCGAGAACTGTTCTTGATTACATTGTTTTCCATGAATTAGTGAGCAAGGAGAAAGAGGAAATGACGGACGGATTGATTTTCTGGCCTCGCCCCTGTCCTGCAGATTGGACTGAAATGCGGCGTCTTACTTTAGTGATGGGGTCTCCCTCTTTACACGCAGCGGCAGCTGCTTCGTTGGTCAGCCCTTGGTCGGTCATTTCAGGTGTGTTTCGGCCAGGTGAGAGTGCGAACAGGCTACAGCCGGTGAAAAGACACTGCGTAGGGGCGTGGTCATACGCACCTCGTCAGATGCGTGACGCTTAATGGGAGGGGCCAAACATCTAAGCTTGTGTACTTTTACCTTTCTTCCTGCAGAGGCCGCCAAAGTGTCTCTGTTTTATTCCGTGAAGTTTCCTCAAAAGCGTGTACGCTTCTACTCATTCTGACAAGAGTGATTAATTGCCAATTGATAATACATATTTCTTGTTCTTATTTGGAGAAGAGTCCTAGGAGTTGTTCTTTCGCCTATTTTTTTCTCCAAGAATTGTAATGATGTGGTGTTTTGTGCTATTAGATTTGATTGGGGGGCATAGAGAGTACTAATTAGGGGACATCAAGTCAAGCTCTTTATTGTCATGTAGGTTTACACAAATTTCAGCAGGAGAAATCGAGAACAAATTGGATTTATCCAACAGAGTACAAATGAATAAAAACAAACGAATGTGTCCTATAACTCAGCAACAGTTCCCAAGTGATACTATTAACCCACATTGAATTGACACATGAAAGACATCAGAAAACTAATTATAATTTTTTTTTTTACATTACACTGTTTTTAATACCATAGACACAAAGCACATGTTTTTTTACGTATCATATTTTACATATTAGGCTTTTAAGGTCATTGTTTTCCTGAGGCCCAGCAATTCATTTTTGTAGGACATTTATTATTTACGTTTTTCTTAGCCCATACATGCTACAATGGTAAATATTGGGGTATTATCACTCCCTGGGCTTTTCAGAGATACAAAATTTTTGAGAGTTGGACTGTAATGGTGATTGAGAGATATACCACAAAACCTGTTGTATCATATTTGATACATATGGATTTCAACTGGGATTTTCAATAAAATAATATACTACATTTTAATCAAGCACATGTCACTTATATTCATCAAATACTCATTTTAAAATATCAGTAGCAATATAATCATTACTGTCACTTTTACTTCAATAAACTACGCTGTCATTTATCCCAAGATAAGAGTCACTTTTAGTGCAAGTCCACCGCCCTTTTAAATAGATCGATATAAACATTGAAACCACTTTTTTCACTTGTTTGGGCATTCGTCAGCTTGAACAGTGAGTGAAACAGGAGCTGTCAAACATTGTATATCAAATCAGATACATATGGGGTTATAGGGTTATTTAATTTCTTTGTGTTAATTTCAGTCAGAAATTAACTTTTATATTAAAGTGCATTATTGACCCCCTTGAATTGATTTTCAGGGAATTTGTAACCCTTATGAGAACATATTTTTTTCTAAACATTTACAGCATAAACAAGTGTCTCATCCATTTATATCAAATACTTCAATTGATTCACTAATACAAATTCTCACAAATAATTTAGATGTTACTGATGAAAAAAAAAATAATAATTAATTACAATTGCATTTAGTGACTTGACATTTTGAGTTTTGGGGCATTTTTGCCCTGAGCCTCCCTAAATTACTGACCCTATTTAGTTTATTTTATTTTTCTGACTGAAAGAATGCAATGTACGATCATTCAGGTCAGCCTTCGTCTGAGTGTAGTTTATTATGCAATAACAAAGAATATTTATAACGATAACTTTTTCCACACTCTGAACAGGAGAACGGTTTCTCTCCAGTGTGAATCCGTGTGTGTTTCTGCAGCGTATGAAGGCGTGCGAAGCTGTGTCCACACACAAAGCATGAAAACTGTTTCTCTTCAGAGTGACAATCATTTTGGTGGCTTCTGAGATTAACAACACTGTAGAATGTCTTCTCACAGAGCGGGCATGATAGTGGTCTCTCACCATTGTGTTTCCATATATGACTTTGGAGTGCGGCAGAGCAATCAAATTTCACTCCACACTGATCGCAAACAAAGCGCTTTGCTCTCTGTCGTTTTTCACCCATGTGGACATTCAAGTGCAATTTAAGCCAGTCTGAACGTCGAAACGCTTTCCCACACAGTTCACAGCAGTACGGAGTCTCTCCAGTGTGTATTCGCATGTGAGACACCAGGTTTGCTTTGCGGCGGTACTCCACTCCACATAGTTTACAGCTGAATTTTTTACCAGGAGTCTCACATCTGTTTGAGGGGGGAGAGACAGAGGGCCCAGTGTTTGTATCAGTATCTGAAGGACTTTCATCAGACACCTGAATATACTTCTTTGTATAATTCAGTCTATGGCAAAAGTACCCAACTGATTCCTCCACTTGGCTCAGCACCAGAATCTCTTCACCCTCCTTGGTGGGACCTGGGGCCTTTGTGGTCACCTCTGACCCCAGAACTCCCACAAAAGTCCCCTCAAGCGTCAGTTCTGATGAATGGTCCTGTTCACAATCTGGCATCTCCCTTTCAATCACATGCTTCATAACGATGCAGTTAGGACGTTACACCATCAGCTAAGGAACATGAGATTTTCTAAACAGAGATACAGAGAACTAAAGCTATAGTCCACTCTTATTGCTTTAATACAACTACATGGAATGTTCAACAAAAAATTTACATTTACTGAAAACGAGCAAAAAATTTACCCTTTCCTTTTAAATCTATATATTTTAACCAACCATAGAAACCAATCATGATAATTTCCAAGTTATTTCTCTCAACTGTAAGCACTTACAAATAGTTGGGGGAAAAATAACAAAGTCAATCAGAATCTTTGTGGTGAACAACTTAATCTTAAAGCACTTACTTACAAGTTTGTTATATTTACTCTTGATCAAAAGAACAACGTATAATCAGCAGTAAGATTATCATCTTTGAGGGGAAAAAACAAAAAAGCAATTCCTGAAAAAAGCATTTTCTTGTTCAGAAAATTATCACGATTACTTCCGCTATATTATTTCACGGTTGGCAGCGTAGCAGAGATAGACGACACTGCCCCGCTGTGGTTATATGAGGAATAATCATCATCATCTCCACATAGATAGTAAGGTTAGTTACATAACAGTCCAGTAGATGGCGGTATGTACATAAGAAATGAATCCGCATCAAGTAAATCTGCTGTTCCTCATATAACCACAGCGGGGCAGTGTCGACTATAGACTGTCTACTGGACTATTATGTGAATTAATTCCTAGTAAGTGAATTAATTCCTAGTAAGCCTGATCAATCTTTTTTTTTTTTAATTGCTCAGACAAGTATAAATGCACATTTTTGCATTTATATACGGTACCAGACAAAAGTTTGATGGAGAAAAGTTTCTTAAAATCATAAAAGCCATGTCTACTCTTTTAACTGTAATGCAAGTTTTCAGCTGTCATTAGAGGGAGACCTTTATTTTGAAATATGTTAGCCAGTTACCTTTCGCTGGCAGGTTCATAGTATCAACTTCCACTGTCAATTATTGCATGTTGTTTACACGGAAATACATTTTCAGCTGTAAAATCATAATGAATGACCGCGAACTTGACCTTACGGAAGCGCAAAAAACAACCAAATCAAAATATCCTCCAATCAACAAGAAGTATGAGTGTAAGTGTGAACAAATTCACTATGCATGCGTCGTGTAAAGCGAGTACTGAGAAACAAAAACAAAACTTACGTAAACGTCGTAAACATAAAAGTACCGAAAAGTCGGTCATAGACATAACAGTGATTTTAAAGAAAAATGTACGAGCACTACTTTACGGGGAAAGAGCTAAGAACGTGTCTCATGTATATTAATTAGGTCACGTGACAACATGCTACGTAGTTAACCTCGGCACAAACTAATTAATATTCATGAACTATATGCTGTGGTTGGTCCGAATTAAACCAGTGATAGGACCAAAATACAATTTGTTTTGAATCTTTTGATAATATGCTCTTGGATTGATTCTTAATCACAAGCACTAACTAAGTAGTTATTATGGAAACATTTAAACATCTTTTTATATTATTTTAACATAAGAGTTTCTATGATCCTTTTTTATAAGGAATATTCTGGGTTGAATATAAATTAAGTTCAATCGTCAGCATTTGTGACCTAATGTTGATTACCACAAAAAAACGAGGTTACAATGTAAGTGAATGGGGAATTTTTTTTTGAGAGTTCAAATGCAGAAAGGAGATTTATGATTTGTTAAAAGTACTTGCATTATTTCAGATTCATTCAGTTCAGATTACTTCATGTCCCTTACATTATTAATATCAGTATTATTATTAAAGGGAAAATAATAATAATACAAATGCTAAAGCATGTTAATGGTTAATATAACTCAAAACACAATATCAAGAATCTAATCATCTTGTATAATTAACTTTTTTAAATAAATGTATTTCTCTTTTCTTAATTTAAACCTCTTCTTAATATAATTAATATATACGAGTTGTTTTTTGCCTCTATTACAGGACTGTTAAAAGTAACATCTCTGTTCTGTTATTGCCCAATGTTTGCTGTTTTGTATTTTATTACTTATTGTTATTTATCAAGTTTTTATTTTAGTGTGAATCAACATTATGTCACTATCAGCCTCTTAGCAATGTTTGATTTTACCTGTTTCAGATCTTGACCACACTGCAGATGTCCAGTGAGTATTTTTCCGTGTACTCTTTCTTTAAATAAAGTTAATCCAAACTAATGAATAGTAATGTTGTTAGCATAACTTGTAAAGAGCAGATGGAAAGGGGAAAAACAATTTTAAAGGAGTAGTGTGTAAAGTTTGTATGAGTGGTGCCACTAGTTATGCAGAAATGACACACTGAACCTATAAATTGTAATTATATGACTACAAAATAAATCTATTATTATGTATCCTAAAGGCAACAATGACACAGTTCTTGTTTTCACCGCAGGATTCATTCTTGGGGCGATTCACTGGAAGAGGCTTTTGAGCAGTGTGCTATGGGAATGTTTGGCTACATGACTGATACAGAAACAGTTGAACCCATTGACACTCTAGAAGTAGAATCAGAAGGTGGGAAAGAAATTCAGTCTGTATTTATCCTTTCCCAGAATGTGCGTGTCTCAGTCATCGTAGGTCACCTATCAGTGCACAAATGCTACATTCTTTAGCTAAGTCTAAAGCTGCCCTATTTTGAAGAGCTACTAGTCTGATGTTTAGCATTTCTTGTGTTATAAGCAAAAAATTGTCTATTGTTATATTAGCAAACTGTTCTAATTCCATACTAAAATTGTCGATCGCATGAGCATTGTATACGGTACCATACCACAGAGCTAGGTCCATCCAAAAATGTTGAATCACACTTGACCTTGTTCGGCTTACTACACATTTTTTTCTAAGAGAATCAGGAGGCGGCTGTGGCTCAGGTGGTAGAGCGGGTTGGCCACTAATTGCAGGGTTGGCGGTTCGATTCCCGGCCCACACAACTCCACATGCCGAAGTGTCCTTGGACAAGACACTGAACCCCAAGTTGCTCCCAAGTTGCTCCCATTGCTCCCCATGCCTTTCATGGCAGCTTTGCCATCATTGATGTGTGTGAATGTACAGTGTAAAGACCATTTACCATGCATGGTGCTGCGTTGTAAGTGGTTCTCCAGGAAATGTCCTGTATTAGTGACAAGTGACACTAAATAACAACAGCATGCCCAGTTATAGGTACCCATGAGTAGGCGTTATTTCCGCAGAGCGTGGATTTTTATTAACATTTCCTACTTCCTTAGACTAATCATGTTTTGGAGTAGGAGGTTCATATCTGTATTCATTTGAACTAGGAACTTGAACTTTGTGTTGTTTAACTTAGTAGTGACTTTTTCCTGCCCCTACGAAATTTGATATGAAGTGGACAAAGAATTACTATATCATCAGTGTCACTGTCACTGAAACTTTCACTGTCAGAATCGGATTCAAATGCTCGTGACATTTTAGGTATGTCAGGAGATATCTGTTTCAGTTGATCTTTTAATTCATCACACCGGGTTTGAATCCCTTTTAACTTACTTTCCCAACACTGTTTATCTCTTTCATACTTTAGTTGTTTTATTTTCCCATTTCTACAGTGTGATCAAACAACCATAATTCATGGTGTGTTTCTTGAATATCTATCTTTCATCCATTGAATAATTGAATTTTCCCCATGGTTTTTAAAAAATCATCTGGACACCACATATCGCCCTTTTGGACTTTAATTTGATATTTTGCAATCATTTCTGCCTCAATTTTTTCCAGTTTCATGAATTATCTTAAATTATTTGATAAAACATCCGTTACCTCAGATAGAGTGCCATCAGGAACACCTCTACCGCCTTTCTCTGTAGTTGGAACTGAATCCTTGGCTACTAAAACTTTACCCATCACCATTATGACTCCATTATGACTTCATTATGACTCATTATGACCCATCACCATTATGACTCTAACAAAAATTCCTACACTGTAACCCAACTAATATAGTTCCCAAAATGTCTCCAGTTGTCACTGTGACTCCTAACACAAAATGTGTTTAATTTGAACAAATACAGTATATCAGGCGTGCCCTTAGCACCCAAAGGTTTTTTAATGGAGATGACAAATAACCAACTCATACTGTTCTGCACAGTGGGCTCGATATGAGGAAGAACTGCAGGATTTGATTTGTTATGTCAAACACCCAGAGTCCGGTTACTTTCAGCCATCATTCCATCCCATCCTCGTCACCAGAAATGTCAGATTCTTAAGTTTTTAGTTGCCAGGGTTGAGGATAAGAGCAGGAAATGGAAGTTGGGCTTCAACAGCTTTTAAAGTTCATCAGATTGCATATAGTTTTTCTTGGTGATACACAGAGATGTTTTATCCGTCGTAGTTGTTGACTTTGTCTGTTGTCCGTTGTTTCCGTCTAATGCTCAAATGAGAATAGGTGCTTTATATACACAGGTTTATGCATGTTTTTGTACATTTGCTAAGAAGAGAGTTGCAAACAAGATAAGACGCAAAGCACCCTGCTCCAGGGATTTGCAGGTTGTATTTTGGAAACTTCTGAAATGGGATCAGAAGCCTATCTGAGTGTTTTGTCCCTGACCTTACAGAGAGTAGTGCCTAAACTCTTGCCTGTAATATATATACATAGAGCATTACATTCTGTGTTTTCTTCAATGTTAAGCTGGGACTGGAAATGGTCAATTTAGTGTTAAGATACTAACCTCAGACAAGTCAGAGTGGCATCATCTGATAATAGCATTAAATAATACGTTACTTGTGTAAATTGGTGTATTTGTTTGGCTTATGCTCCATGTAGAATAAGAAATGCGGGGTTGCAGGTATGGGATCGGATGAGAAGAAAATCATTCTGGGCGGAGAATGGCTTAACATGGAGTCAAATTTAGAGAGCAGGAAGGTGTAGGATGGGAAAAACAGTTCTACTCAGACCTCTATCCCAAACAGCTAATACGCCTTTTCTATGGTGCTTTTTTGGGGAGTTCTTTTTGGAGCTTGGCAGTTTAAATCACCATCCACTTTCTCAATATGTTCAAGTCCAATCAAAGGCATTCTTCGTAACTTCCTTGAGACAGATAAACATTGGGAAAAATGTATAACAAAGCAGAACTTCTCTAATACACATCCATTATAAGACACTTCTTGTGCATAATCTGAAAATGATGAGAAAGCTGCAAAGTTTAATTTTCTATATCAGCATGAAATCACAGACCAAATGAGCCACAGAGGACAAACAGGGCTGCAAGGTTATGGAAGGCATGCATACTTAAAGTGGCTCTAAGAAAGAAAAACAATAGAGTGCAACAGTCTTGGTTTTGCAAGGAATTTCCATGTATATTTTGCATAGTTTGGTTTTAAACCAATTCTCTTTTAAGTCATGAACGAAACCAACCAGCTCCAGGGAAACCACAGCATTGCAAACTTTTATTTGAAAAAGGAATAAGACTGTGTTCTTACTGTCTTTCAAAAGGGAATGAACTGAAATCCCATGAAGCATAGTGAATGATAGAGAAAAGATACAACTTTGATGTAAAGTTATTGATTCTAAATCTAAAAACAATATATCTCAATTGGTGGATGTTTTAGGATCATGGGAAGTGTAGTTCTTCATCAGGAATTCAGATATTAAAAAAGTTTGTTTTGGTGACTGCTTGGTTGTTGTTTTTTTCTCAGGTGAGGACATGGAGTCACTCCTCTTTCATTTTTTGGATGATTGGCTCTTCAAGTTCAGTGCTGACCTATTCTTTATTCCCAGGGTGAGGTATGCACACACACACACACACACACACACACACACACTCCTCTTCTCTTCCAGAGTACTCATTAATGTTTCTAATAAACTCATTCTCTGTCCTACAGGAGGTGAAGGTTGTGCACATTGACAGAATGCAGTTCAGAATTCGCTCTATAGGGTGAGTTCTAATGCCATTCAAATGATAAAATGTCACTACAAGCAGCAATTATGATAATACTCATAGTTGCATAAGGATGAACAGATTTTTTTGTTCATAGCACCCCTGTTGTTGAATTTGAGAACATTGATTATAGAGAAACACTCTCTGACAAAGTGTTAGACTAAACACATGACAACGAATGAAAACAGCCAAAGAGACCTGCCCTATGTCTGTACATGAGCTCATAAAGTGTTATAAACTCATAAACATCCTCCTAGAAATCAATTTTGACAAGTGTTGTAATGAGAACCATTTAGCTGAACATTTGTAATGAGAAACTCTCCAACAGTGTGCCAAATTTCACAAGTTTATGCCATGTGGGTCTAAGGGTGGAATAATGCTAAAAAGCAGAACACTAAAGGCTGAAGTTTACTCTACACAAATGTGTGAACGCAAACACTTCTAGTGGCGTATGCTCGATTTCATGCTATGTTACATTTCCAGAATGTGTCAGACCCCCCAATTCATTATACCATGCAAGTATGCGTCACATTTTCAACGTTGCCACAAGGGGCACTGTAGTGGACATTAGTGTAAACTGTCTGCTTCTGCTGTGAGTTTTCTCTTTGAAGCCAACTACGATAATGTCGGAGCAACAGTCTGAAGAGAGTATTGATGAGCAAGTATGTTTAAGTCAATATATTTATAGCAATTTACCTGATTAACACATCCAGTTAAATGGCACAGACTTTTGGAGGTAACTATCACCCCCTTGCCTAGGTTTGTTACCACTACAGTAACATAAGAACACACATTAGTATGTTCAACCAGACCATGCGATGGCAGTGCATTTGTCAAGGACTTGCATCTGTGTGTGTACTTGCTTAAAGTACGCTTCTGGCCCAAAAGGGCTTGGTGCTTTATGAGCTCATATACAGTCATAGGGCAGGTCTCTTTGGCTGTATTCATACGTTATCATGTGTTTAGTCCCACCCTTTGTCAGAGAGTGTTTCTCTATTATCTGTCTTGCCATACAGCAGGAAGGTCAATACAATTTATGAGCAATACACATTCATTGCAGGTGATAATTCACATACTGTACTTTCGAGATTAGATATGAATTATTGCTAAAATGGGCTGAACCAATTTCACTGGAATCTTGATCCTGGCTTAAATCTGATCTCTGATTAATAAGTGAAAACATGTTTTCATCTGTGAGCAGGCTAGTCATATAATCATGATGTCATGTGAAGGAATTATGTAATAGTTCAGAGTCATTCACATAAAGACATGTGCCGTAGCTATAGGGGTGAAAGGTGGTAATGATTCTAGGGGCCCACAGGTACAAGGGGACCCCCACAACAAATTCTAACTGTATTTTTTAATAGGGAAGGGGCCCAAAGCAATATACAGCCAGGTGACCCAGCTGAAGATCACGTTTGCTTTTTCACTTTTGACGTCACTTGTGTAGACAGTACAACAGATAATGAGCTACACATCACTGGCCCTGTTTATACCTTGTATTAACATCTGCCTCAGGTGTTCCCATCACAAATGGGGAGCTGAGATAGATCATCGTTTACATCTGTTATTGACATGCATCTCAAATGTTATTTTAGCAAAATGCGTAGTTACTGCGTTTACACTATAGATGTGATGTGTTCCCATGCATTTCTGGCTACCTCCAAATGTGGTTTGAGAGCTCTTATCACAAAAACATTGGATACTGTTGATTACACTTGTAATTGGAACATTATATGAGTTAACTTTAGAAAAAAAAAGCTGGACTGCCAGCAGCAACAGATTTTTGGAAAAGGATGAAGAACATTCACTGGTTTTGACCACTCTGAAAGAGGCCCTTATTTCTGGGGTATAACGTTTTTATAGTGTACAATAGTCTCATTCATGCTTTAGGGATTTACAGAGAAAATATTTGAATCACAAGTGCTCTTGTTAGCTGGTGTGTGTTGACTTTTACTTAATGTGAAACCATTCCGGAAACTGAATGGCCAGACAGGAAACTATTTTGAGAGTAGAGTTCAGTACACTCCAAAACAATATTTTAGCCTGTTTTTGAGATGTATGTATTTCAATTTCATAACAAAATTCCATCAAATTGAATTGTGTGGGCCTAATGTTAAAAAAAACAAAATGTTTAGTTTTTATTTTAATTTTATTAAAGATTAATTAATTCAACTTAATAGAATTTGTTGAGAAATTGAAATTTGTAATGTGTAAATCTTAAAATTACTTTGAGTGTATGATCGAACAAGGCCTTGATTCTCCCTAGCTTGTACTGGAATGATTTACTTTGATAAAAATAGGGATGAGAATCGTTAAGAATTTAGAATTCCAAAAGAATTCCAAAAGCATTGCGGAAGTGGCATATTCTGTATGCTACAAAAAAGTGTTTACACAGAAAAGCTGCAACTAACGATTATTTAGATAATCGAGTAATCTAACGATTATTTTGATTAGCGAGTAATTTAACGATTATTTAGATAAGCGACTAATCGAACGATTATTTAGATAAGCGACTAATCGAACGATTATTTAGATAAGCGACTAATCGAAGGATTATTTAGATAAGCGACTAATCGAACGATTATTAGAACAATTATTCGACTATTCAGGCGATTATTGCAACGATTAATCATTAGTTCTTAACCGAATATTCGGCTTGTGCCCAGAGTTATAGGGTTATTTTAAACATGTTTACTAACAATAAAGAGGACAAAATCATCTTTTAAAAATACCTCTAAATGACATTCACTGAATGAAAGGGGGAAATATACTTTTTATTAAGTTTAATTCAGTGAAAAATCTACTGCAAAATATTATATTATTAAAACTAAGTATATTTGTCTTGTTAAAAAATAGTAAAATGGTAAAAGAAAATCCTTAAAACAAGATACATTTACATGGTAGCAATGTATAAGATATTAAGAAGTACTTTCAGAGAATGTATCTTGAAAATAAGTACAGATATAATGAAGAAATAATGAAATTAGAACCAGTTCTCAAATTCCAAAATAAATTTGCCTATTTTGCACTGTAATAACAGGAGAATATTATGCGGTCTGTTATAAAATATTGTGTAATGGTTTCCTTCGTTTTCCTTTTCTCTTGTTTGTAGGTGGGGTGAGGAATTTAATCTAACTAAACACCCACAGGTAGTTGCCAACAAACACATCTGTGTTATATATGCATTGCTCATTTACTTTCAAGGTTGAGGTAAACCACATCTGGTGAACAGTAGCTCATATTGTTTTATAGTTTTCCTTCAAGGTGGTGCCTCACTGTTAAGGCATTTTTGCTTTTTTGAAAGAAAAGGACAGACGAGTGGAATAATTTTTTTTGCCAATCAACATTATGCCACAAGTTCTGTCTATTGAGCTTAACTTGTATTGAATTAGGAATATTTATTTAAAGCTACAGTATGTTTACTTGGCGAATTAACCTTAACTCAAAATATCAACAAAATGTGATTCCTCGTGATATGACCCCTTTAAGAATTTCAAGATTTCTGTGTTCTCCATTTCTAACAGGGCACAGAAGTGAAAGCAATCACCTACTCTGCCATGCAGGTACACAACATAGAGAAACCAGAGATCTTCGTCATTATTGATATTTAAGAAAGAAAGAAACACAAAACAACAAATACTTAGTCTTCTGTTTATTTGACATGATTTTAAAAGATAGTACTCTCATGGTGTAATGAACATAAGAGAAATGTAATTTTGTAAAGTTGTGATGCAAATGCGTTTACATAGTTGAAATACTGTATATTTTAGGTTGTCTTTGATTATTTGTTATTGTTTGTGCTTACAAAATAACTGTTAAGCTGTATAAAACATTATAAAAGAACAAACTTTACATTTTCAGTCAAAAATATACATTATCTGGTTTTTTCTTTTGTAATTTAATGAAGTGGAAAAAAATAAAATAACCATCATTAAAATCTCATTTCATACTATTGACTATCAAGTTAAAGCAATAATCATCTCAACTCAACCTTTATTTATAGAGTACATTTAAAACAACAGAAGTTGACCCAAAGTGCTTTTCAGTCACATAATATGCATAATATTCCCATATATAAATACCTGAGCCTAAAATCTAGATCCATAATTAAAATGTATTCAAAAGCAAATGAGTAAAAATTTGTTTTTAAAGCAGATTTTAAAAGGCAGAGCATCGGAGCTGTCCTGATATGAAGCGGAAGCTCTTGTTCCAGAGTTTGGGGCCTACAAAAGCAAATGCACGATCGCCCTTCAATTTATAGCGAGAATGAGGAACATTCAGCAGAAGTTGGTCAGCTGACCTAAGTGCTCTAGTAGGAGAATAAGGGACAAGGTCACAGAGCTATTGAGGTGCGAGACCAGATAGAGCTTTATATACAGCAGAATTTTTAAATCCCCATTTTATGGGGAGCCAGTGTAGGGATACTTTTGCAATTGATCTCAGATGGAAAAAGCTGCTCTTTAAAACAGCACTGATCTGTCTATTTAAAAGTAGCGATGTGTCCAAGATCACTCCAAGGTTCTTCAATACTTAGGATCTCTGACAAGTCTGTGTAAAAACCCTCAAGCAAACAATCAAGGCTAAAACACTCATCCCATTCACCTTTGTTAACAAAAAGAAGGTCCTGCCCCAAACTCACCCCAATAGCTGAGCCAATACTGTCATGTCTGGCCCAGTCTACAATTTGGTGCAACTAGTGGCACTGAAATTACACCCTTCGCCTTTAAACGTAATTGAGCTCGTCTTCTACACCTAATTTACATAAAGTTTGGTAGAGCTGGAGTAAAATACAATAAAAGCTATATACAAAACTTCATGTCGGCTAAATGATTTCAGTTGTTTTTGCAGTAGTTAGTGTTGATAAATCATGAGCGCAATGCTGTAGATGTGTCCCATTTAGTATGAGATAAACGCTTGCTGTGACGGTGCCACCAAAATAACACACCAGTGGAGCACAGGAGGATTGTACACAGTATGGAGAGAATCACAACTGGTGTATTGGAGCCTGTGTTCCCATCTACAATAAAAAGACAGAAAAGGATCTTAATGACAGATTAAGCATTTAATAACAGAAACAGATGTACGTGACTGACAGTGTTTAAGATGTAAAAGCACCGCTGTCGAGTCCAATGTTCAGAGGCTCAGAGATATACATGCAGTGATATGCAATATAAAGTAACTGATTAGCCTGGGAGCAACATTGCATATACCAAAAAGTTAATAAATAAAATGGGCTGTGCTTCCCCACTTTTGATAAGCATGAGCCACCACTGGTTCAATGTTAATATGAAAGTAAAAAATGGGGAGGGAGGACTACATTATTTTTCATCAGGGGTTGATTGGATTGAGAAAATCAACAATATCTGCAGTATCACACACAGAAGGAAATGTTATATATATATATATATATATATATATATATATATATATATATATATATATATAAAACCTTGTCAGCAGGTCATGCACTTAACAGCATTAATGGCTTCATTTAATATAATAGGAGCGATCCAATCTTCCCGACCTTTCCACTGAGGAAATAATTGTGAGCATCTCAACTACGATATTTCATCTCCTCACGTAGAATCTCAGTATCAGCAATACATCTGGATATGTCTCTTCAGAAAAACATCTGATGTTCTGATGAGACATTTTATTCATTCAGAGCCTTATTTAAAAGATCTGGTAATGACACCTCATTGTTTATTTTCAGTTTGTACATATACGGTACTGTGCAAAAGTCTTAATAAGGGGCACATAAGATGTTTCACTAAAGCATTTGTATTAAGATGGTTATTTATATCTTCAGCTTTAGTGTGTCAATAGGAAATATAAATGTTAGACTCCCAAACATTACTTTTGCAAATAGAAGAGATTAGAATAGAAGAACAGGGAGTGTAGTATATTTTTATCAAGTTAATAAGGAGTAATCAATGAAAACATTGTTGATTTGTACCACAGTTATGTCTGACGGGCAAACATACAGTTTACTGTGTGTAAAACATATGTGTGACTATTTGCCGGTGTGCAGAAACATAAATAGCATTACTTGAGGGGGCTCTCATGACTGCTGGGAGAATTGATCTCTTCCAAAGGTGGTTCTGTTACTTCTTAATATGGTCAAGACCAGAGTCAATGAAGAGCATGATAGATAATGCATGTTTAAAAAAGTGTAAGCCACACCTTGTTTGAGGAGATGTATTTAAGTGAAACCAAACCCAGAGATGTTGTTACTGTGGTTTCACTGTAGGCAACTCTGCTTTATTGTGTGATAATAAAGTCTACCCCCCACCCCCACCCCCACTGAACATAGTGTCAGTCTGGGATTACATAAAGAGACATTTCATGTCAGGAGCTTGGAACCTCCTATCTGCCAACAACCAAAAGAAACTGTGTCCAGGTGTACATAGGAGAATTGGGCAAAGGTGAACAGGTCACACTGAATATTGATTTAGCTTTTTTATGTTTACTGGACTTTGCATGACATTAAGTGATAAATGAAAACTATTTATGTCAATATTTTTGAAGAAATCCTCACTATGCAAAATTTTTCACAAGAGCCTAAAACTTTTGCACAGTACTATATCTTATTTGTTCTGGTCAAGCTAGGCTCTAAAGTATATGCTAGTCATTTTACTTTGACAGTTCTGGGTGTAAACATAGAGCTACTGGAAATGCTTCAGGGCAAGACATGCTAATTGCCCTGTTATTGTTTACCTCCTTGAAATTGTTTATTGTTATTCCCTGTTAACTACTGTGAATGAAAACAACTTTTTGCAGTGTTAAAAATCTATTAAAATATATTTGTATTCGTTTGTACCAATACTAAGGGTGCTAATGAACATTAGAATAAAACATAGACAATTAAAAAATAAAAATACCCACATTTATATTAGTTTAAAAACAAATGTTTATATTGCAGGGTTTGAGTCTTTAGGTGAATCTATTGAAAATAAATGTCACCCAAAAATCGAAAAGAATAAAAATCCTAATAAGACTTTTTAGGACAAAACAAATTGCATTGTGACATTATTTTCATGACAAGATTTCAGCACATTCTGAGCACAAGAGTGCTTAAATCTCGTCATGGAAATTCTGTCACAATGCAAAAGTTGAGTTCATAGTTTTTAGGTGAAAGTCTATTACTCAAAATGTTTTTGCAGACATGTACTTCAAGTATTGTTTAAAAAAAGGATAGCTCATTCAAACATAACATTTCTCATCACTTTATCATCCTCATGTTGTTCCAAACTCTATAACATTCTTCCATGGAACCCAAAAGGAGATGTTAAAGATGTGAGGGACAAGATAGTGTGTGAGAAAACAACATGAGTGTGAGAAATTACATTTTCATTTTGTGGTGAACTGTTTATCAAATGCTGATGGCTTGTTTTTTATTCTATAACATTTTGTTAGTCTAGTGATTTCCCAAATATGTTGAAACCAAACTATAATTAAGTGGATTTAATTATATTGTTCAGAAATGTTATGTTCATCATTTTGAAATCCACCCATGATGTATCACAGCAGAGGTTACTGTGGTGGTGTTCATTAACCATCCAATGTAATCAAGTTGGCAAGACAGGGAAAAGTTGCAACATGAGGAATATTACTCAAGCCATATTTCAGGAAACTATATTTGTATTATCCAGAAGGGTTTGTTTTGCAACAATGACTGACTGATTGTTACATACCTCCTTCCCAAATGAAGAAATATATGAACATGCAATGTTGATTTAAGTATACCTGTGTGTGCGTGCGTGTTATCTCTGGTAGTTCATACCATAGCTGATGATAACGTTCCTTTGGAGTTCCTGATGAGCAGCAGGGTTTTTTAGAGTGAATGTGACATTAAATGCTGGATTCTGGGTAACATAACTGCTTCTTAAGAAGTAGAGTCCTTCATCTAAGGAAGAGACCTCCTGATGGTCAGTGAGATTCTGACCCCCTGACCCCAGCCACATGACCTCTGGCTTAGGATAGCCCTCTGTCTCGTACTGGATGGTGACATCGTTGGAATTCAGTTGGATGCTTAACCTTGGCTCTGAATACAAGGCTGAATAGACAACCCATACACAAGGCTTTTTGATCACATCTTTACAATTTCATTCACAGTCTCTCACATTGAACTATTAGAAGTTACATTTAATTGGTAAATGTGTTTAAAACAGGATTAATTTAAATGCAAAATAAATGGTATGAATATGTGGAAAACTGAAAAGGACAAGTTATCCATAAAAAGAAAACAGTACTATTATTTTCATTATTTTTTGCAAAGGAACACAAAAAGAGAAATTCTGAAGAAACTTTAAGCAATTCTGTTCCATGCAATGTCTGTCAATCCCAGAAGGAAGAAAAGAACACCATAAAAGTAGTCTATATGTATTAAGCGGAAAAGTGTAAGAGTCTTTCAAAGCCATATGATAGCTTTGTGTGAGGAACATACTGAATTTGAAGCTGCTGATGGAATTGCAAAATTAAATATTGTTTCAAACTGTTCTCAGAATATGCCCCCATCTGCTGTTGAGTAAACAAACAGATAGCCCCACCCCCAACTCACACCATTGTTGAGTCAATAATGCTGTCTTCAGGTTCAAAATGGGACGCTCAAAACAAAAATATTTTAAGATCTTTACAGTTATCTCTTCATATTAAGCTGGGATAGGAAAAATATTTGAACAGCAAAAAACATATATAAGTTAAGCTTAATCGACAGCATTAGTGGCATAATGTTGATTACCACAAAAAATCATTTATTATTTAAGCCAGGGGTGGGCAATTAATTTTTAAAAGGGGCCACATAAGAAAACTGACTTATGTTGGAGGGCCGAACCAACAATAACTTGAAGTTAATTTTCCCCATTGTAAAAAGCATTGAATAATATATTTTTGATTAGTTAATAATGGTATTCATAAGAATAAGAATATTCTGTAAATATTTGTAAAAATATATGAAATTGTGGTGTAGGAAAATACTCCTATAGAAGTAATAAACAGTAAAAACAATAATTGCATCAGTGTTTCATTTTATTATTAACATGTTAATCTTCCCAAATACTGCAAAGGTGTTTTACAGTATGTTAAAGATAAGCAACTGTCAACTTCATGCAAAAAGCAATAAATACTTGAAAATGAGTAGCTGGGCAGTGTCACTTACATCGCAGCTCTCATCCAAAGCAAGGGAAAAATAGTCGAAGCTGACTGCTCTGTTCTTCAGCTGAAGTTCCAGATTCCCCGCGATGTCCTCAACCCTCCTCGTTACAGTCCGTCGTGAGAGAGGCACGTTCTCAAAAGCTCCCTTTTTCTCCGGGCATATTAGGGCAGCAGAGTCCAACAAACACTCCTTAATAAACTCCCCGTCAGAAAACGGTTTACTTTTTCTAGCTATTTTGTGGGATATGACATAACTTGTCTTGACAGCTGCATCTCTGGATGTGCAAAGTTTAGTAAAAAGTCCTTGTTGGTTTTGCAGCTTAGCTAGCAAAGCATCCGACTCCCTTGCGCGCTCTTGATCAGACAAGTTCTTGTATTTCTCCTCATGTTTGGTCACGTAGTGGCGATTCAAATTGTAATCCTTGAACACAGCGACCTGTACACCACAAACTAAGCACACGGCTTTACCTTTGACTTCTGCAAATAAATATTTAGCAGTCCATGTCTTGTTGAAAACGCGACATTCTGTATCGATTTTTCTCTTTTTGCCGTGGACTGACATGTTGAGGGCTAGCTTACCAGCATCACATGTAACTGCGCCTACGCATGTGCGCCACTACGTAAATATATAAAATAGATAATATATATAAATATATAAAATATATATATATATATATATAAATATATAAAATATATATATATATATATATATATATATATATATATATATATATATATATATATATATATATATATATATATATATATATATATATATATATATATATATATATATAAAACAATGGCAGTCTTTTCAAAATATAAGCAACACTGCCGTATTTCATGCACAGCATAAATAGGCCTATTTTTTTATTTATGTTTTAATTTACTTGACCTCACACGGGCCAGACAGGGACAGCCAACGGGCCGGATGTGGCCCGCGGGCCGTAAAATGCCCAGGTCTGATTTAAGCTGTAATGTTGTTTAAATAAAAAAATGCTTGACAGTTTTCTCATGGTATCAAAGTTGTAAAACAAAAAAGGGTATTTAGCAATTTTACACGCATACCGTTTACGTCTTGTGGCTTTACTTTTGTCTATTTTTATATATTTTTTAACATTTATGGATGACCCCCATTCACTTCCATTGTAAGTGACTCAATGTAACCCAGATTTATTTATTTATTTTATTTTTTCTCTCACTTTTTCTCCCCAATTTTGAATGCCCATTTCCCAATGCACTCTAAGTCCTCGTGGTGGCATAGTGACTCGCCTCAATACGGGTGTCAGAGGATGAATCTCAGTTGCCTCCGCGTCCGAGACCGTCAATCCGTGCATCTTATCACGTGATTTGTTAACCTAACGTGACTCCACCCACCCTAGCAACCAGGCTAATGGAATGCTTAGGAAGCCTGACTGGAGTCACTCGGCACGCCCTGGATTCGAACTTGCGAATCATTTTTTAATAAAAGAAGGGACTCTTAAGTCAAACTTTTTTTGTGTGGTAATAAACATTATGCCACAAATGCCGTTGACTGAGCTTATCTTGTTTTGAAACTGGAATATCCCTTTAAGTCATGATTTACTGAAAATGTTCCTCTCCCATTTTGGCATCAATGACATCAAAGCTATTTGTGAAAATAAAAGCAGATGCAAATACGATTTCAGAACTTGGTGGGAAATGATCAGTGAATAACAACTTAGTTACTATCGTATTGACTTTTATGAGCTTGACAGACATGGCTATTATAAATATATGGGGCGGCTGTGGCTCAGTTGGTAGAGCGGGTAGGCCACTAATTGCAGGGTTGGTATCACGACATGACGAAGTGCCCTTGGGAAAGACACTGAACCCCAAGTTGCTCCCAATGGCAGGCTAGCACCTTACATAGCAGCTCTGCCGCCATTGGTGTATGAATGTGTGTGTGAATGGGTGAATGAGTCACAGTGTAAAGCGCTTTGAATACCGTAAAGGTTAAAAAGGCGCTATATAAGTGCAGACCATTTACCATAAAATGATGCTGTATGGACACAAGCTGCATAAAGATTGTTCTTAATTTCTCTTTTTATGTTGCACAGAAAAAACAACAGCATGTAGGTTTAAAACCACAAATGGTTGAGTAATTAATGACAGAATCTTCATTTGTTGTTAACCATTCCTTTAATGTGTAAGGTGATAAATACTTTGCATACCTGCATATAGCAGCTGTACCACTCCTCTATCATTTCCTTTTGTGTTGCTCACTATGCATTGATATTTGCCTGCATCCTTCAATCCAAAATTTGATATATTCAGGGACGCATCTCCTTTCGCAATTAGCTTGTGATTTAAATTTGTACGGTGAAGATAATCTGAGCTTTGTAGATCTAGCTGGTCCCTCTGGTGGTAATAGCTGTGAACCACCCGAATGTCTTCCTGTCGTTGCCATGTGATCACCAGGTGGGTAAGGTTATGGTCTGGAACAAATTCACAAGGCAGAACAGCAGTCTCTCCACGCACCACGAGAACAGGGCCAGAGGGTACTTTGACTGTGAAGGAGGCTGGGGAGGAGAAATTTTAGACTTGAATAGAGAATGTTTGGTGGTGGAAGCACAGTTCTATATGTATTCAACTCAAAGCCTTATTTCATGTTTATCTATATTAATAACAATTTTAATATAGCATTTATGTTACATAATGTTAAGGGCTGAGGCAGTTTTCCACACACCATTGTGTCGGCACAGGAGACACTGGTTCATATCCGCACTGAAGTCAGGAAATAACAGCATTTGCATAATCAGTGACGAGCGTAAATCAGAGGTTGCATTTTTCCCTATAACTTTAATTTTTACTCCACTGATGTACTCCACTGATGGGGGGGGGGGGGGCAGTAGATTGCCTAGAAAAAGAAAGTGTCAATACTATCTTTGATGCTGGCTTGTTCCAAAGTTTCTGACCCTCTCCACAATGTCACTGTTCAAGGTGATGGGGGTGTATAATCCTTTCTGTTTCCTAATGTCCACTGTCTGCTTTTTTTGGTTTTGATCATGTTAAGGGAGAGGCAGTTTTCCACACACCATTGTGTCACGACAATGACCTCCTCGCGATATGCAGTCTCTTTGGCATGATTGATAAGACCTACAACTGCAAATTCTAGGGCAGGGGTCCCCAAACTACGGCCCGCCCCCACATTTGGACCGGTGTTCTGACGGTTTGTGCTGCCTTGTCGAAAAATGCTACCCAAGCGCGAATCGATCAGAGAGAATGTCGATTCATTCTCTAGCTACTGTTTCCAAAATGATGTAAATCTCACAATATTAAGACATCGTTATTTCATTTAAAACAGGGTAAGCGTATGGGGAGCATATTTTTATATTTTAAATGAACCAGCAATTATCACATTTTATATATCAAGTAAAAATTACATTATTGTATATTATATGAAATACAATTATAATAAAATTATAAGTTATGAGTACTGTATACTGTACTGTTTTTATTTTTAAAACTGTGTGAAAAGTAAAAATTATCATAAAATATTCATCTTTGACCTGTCAAAGCACACCTTTCCTAACTGAAACTTTCAGTTATTCTTGTTCAGCTGGATGACCGTACAAATATTCATATACAGTGAGGAAAATAAGTATTTGAACACCCTGCTATTTTGCAAGTTCTCCCACTTAGAAATCATGGAGGGGTCTGAAATTGTCATCGTATGTGCATGTCCATTGTGAGAGACATAATCTAAAAAAAAAATCCAGAAATCACAATGTATGATTTTTTAACTATTTATTTGTATGATACAGCTGCAAATAAGTATTTGAACACCTGAGAAAATCAATGTTAATATTTGGTACAGTAGCCTTTGTTTGCAATTACAGAGGTCAAATGTTTGCACACACTGCAGGAGGGATTTTGGCCCACTCCTCCACACAGATCTTCTCTAGATCAGTCAGGTTTCTGGGCTGTCGCTGAGAAACACGGAGTTTGAGCTCCCTCCAAAGATTCTCTATTGGGTTTAGGTCTGGAGACTGGCTAGGCCACGCCAGAACCTTGATATGCTTCTTACAGAGCCACTCCTTGGTTATCCTGGCTGTGCGCTTCGGGTCATTGTCATGTTGGAAGACCCAGCCTCGACCCATCTTCAATGCTCTAACTGAGGGAAGGAGGTTGTTCCCCAAAATCTCGCAATGCATGGCCCCGCTCATCCTCTCCTTAATGCAGTGCAGTCGCCCTGTCCCATGTGCAGAAAAACACCCCCAAAGCATGATGCTACCACCCCCATGTGTCACAGTAGGGATGGTGTTCTTGGGATGGTATTCTTCTTCCTCCAAACACGGTTAGTGGAATTATGACCAAAAAGTTCTATTTTGGTCTCATCTGACCACATGACTTTCTCCCATGACTCCTCTGGATCATCCAAATGGTCATTGGCAAACTTAATACGGGCCTTGACATGTGCTGGTTTAAGCAGGGGAACCTTCTGTGCCATGCATGATTTCAAACCATGACGTCTTAGTGTATTACCAACAGTAACCTTGGAAACGGTGGTCCCAGCTCTTTTCAGGTCATTGACCAGCTCCTTCCGTGTAGTTCCGGGCTGATTTCTCACCTTTCTTAGGATCATTGAGACCCCACGAGGTGAGATCTTGCATGGAGCCCCAGTCCGAGGGAGATTGACAGTCATGTTTAGCTTCTTCCATTTTCTAATGATTGCTCCAACAGTGGACCTTTTTTCACCAAGCTGCTTGGCAATTTCCCCGTAGCCCTTTCCAGCCTTGTGGAGGTGTACAATTTTGTCTCTAGTGTCTTTGGACAGCTCTTTGGTCTTGGCCATGTTAGTAGTTGGATTCTTACTGATTGTATGGGGTGGACAGGTGTCTTTATGCAGCTAACGACCTCAAACAGGTGCATCTAATTTAGGATAATAAATGGAGTGGAGGTGGACATTTTAAAGGCAGACTAACAGGTCTTTGAGGGTCAGAATTCGAGCTGATAGACAGGTGTTCAAATACTTATTTGCAACTGTATCATACAAATAAATAGTTAAAAAATCATATATTGTGATTTCTGGATTTTTTTTTTTAGATTATGTCTCTCACAGTGGACATGCACCTACGATGACAATTTCAGACCCCTCCATGATTTCTAAGTGGGAGAACTTGCAAAATAGCAGGGTGTTCAAATACTTATTTTCCTCACTGTATTCGCATTTTTTGACACATGAATATTTACCTTATGTTCACTGTCATTAGAAAAAACAATACTACATAATAATGTCTTCAAGATGTAAGGAGTTGCATATTTTGATAGACCAACGTGCCCTATCAAATAATGCTCCCAGTGCAAATTCACTTTATTTTACATCACTACTCACTCCCTATGCACCTTATGAATATGGAGAGTATGTTGAGATATTTTGTAATTATGCCTTAAAGATGTCAGGAGCAGCATATTCTGTAATAGCATCTTTAAGATGTCAGGAGTTGCATATTTTGATAGACCAACGTGCCCTATCAAATAATGCTCCCAGTTTTTTTAAACTAAATAAATGATGAAAGTACTCTGAATCTGGCAAAACAGTACATTTATTTATTTATTTTAAAGCCTCACGGCATATCACACTACATGAACATTAGCACATTCTGATTACTTACGTGTCAAGTGCTGCTACCTACTTTGTACACATTTCACACACTCTGGCTGCATGTATATGTTGCACAACTATCTTTTTCATATTTGGCACAATGAAAATGAATGTGTTAAAAATGAACAGGTTAAAAATCAAGAATTTTCCAAACTTTCAAAACTCTGAAAGAAGTAGAACACACGATGAACATAGGTCATTCATAGCTAATTGCTATATTATGCTGAAAATAAGGTGTGCATGCTAACATTTACACGTTCACATGTCAAATTATGTAATAAAAAAGGATTAAAGATATTGCAATGCTCACCGTCAAGTCTCCACAGCAAGGATGCATAGATTTATGGGCGTGGTAACGCAGAACAAAACTGTGAGTCTGCACATGCGCATAACCAGTAAGTAGCACATCGATGGGTAGCACAAATCGTCAGAACACCTGTTCTCTGAACAATGCCATGCAGAGAAATATTTTTACAATTTAATTTTAAATATGTTTTAATCATATCATATTTGTATTTGATAATACATATAGGCTTTCAAAATAAAATTTCCCTTAGTTATAATTATTAAAGTAGCCAAATTATTTGTTAGATTCACCGTTCCATCGTGATCGAGCGGGTGCACGCGATCCAGCAAGAAAATTTAAAGTGTCATCAATGGCCAAACGGTTGGGAAAGAGAAAAGTTGATTCAGAATGCAGGCTATTTAACCAAAAGTGGACAAGTGATTATTTTTTTGTTCAATGCAAAGAAATGGCTGTTTGCCTCATCTGTCAAGAAACAGTCTCCGTGTTCAAAGAATACAATCTGCGCCGACACTATGAAACCCGCCACAGAGACAAGTATGCGAGTTTACAAGGCCAAATGAGAGCAGACAAAGTGTCGAAGCTAAAAAGTGGACTATCTGCTCAGCAAAATACGTTTGTACGGCAAACCCAGTTGAACCAGTCATCCATTCGAGCTAGCTTTCAGGTAGCTAAACTGATTGCAACCTGCGGTAGGCCATTCAGTGATGGTGAGTTTGTAAAAAATGTATGAATGCTGTTGCGGAGGAGGTGTCCCCCGATAAGAAAGACGTCTTAAATGCGGTGAGTCTGTCCACAAGTACAATCACCAGACGAATTGAAGAAATGGGGTATAATGTATATGCCCAGCTGAAGGAAAAAGTGAAAGAATTAGATTTTTTTTGCATTAGCGCTGGATGAAAGTAATGACGTGCAGGACACAGCACAGCTGCTCATTTTTCTTCGCGGAGTTAGCTCAAACTTTGAAGTGTCCGAGGAGCTGGCAGCCCTAAAAAGTCTCAAAGGTACTACGACAGGGGAGGATATTTTTGGTAAAGTGTGCCAAACGATAGAAGAGTTGGATCTAGACTGGTCTAAGCTGGCCAGCATCACGACTGACGGAGCTCCTAGTATGGTTGGCGCGTCAAGGGGACTGATAGGACGCATGAATAGAGAAATGGAGGAAAGAGGTATGTGGCATGGAATTGATCCCATACATGAGACCTCTTTCCTCCATTTCTCTAATCATGCGTCCTATCAGTCCCCTTGACACGCCAACCATACTAGGAGCTCCGTCAGTCGTGATGCTGGCCAGCTTAGACCAGTCTAGATCCAACTCTTCTACCGTTTGGCACACTTTACCAAAAATATCCTCCCCTGTCGTAGTACCTTTGAGACTTTTTAGGGCTGCCTATGGGATCAATTCCATTTCACATATATTTGCAAAAATATAAAGTATTGCAAAATAAAATAAAGTTTTGCAAAAGAAAAAAAGTATTGAGCAAAAAAAAAAATTTTTTTTTAAACAAAAATTAAGTATCACAAACTTAAAATAAAGTATCGAGAGAAAAAAAGAAAGTTTTGCAAACAAAAATAAAGAATTGCAAAATATAAATAAAATTTAGCAAAAACCAAGATATAATTAACTGCAAAAATCAATGACTGTTGTAAAAGAAACTAAAGATCTTTTATCCTTTTTTTATCTTTGCAACAGATTTTTAGGCAGCAATGATTTTGCCACACATCTTTTTCTTTGCAATGCTCCTTTTAATCTGCATTTCCATCACGTGAGCTCGTGATACCGTTTTGCCTTTGCGCTTCACTTTTCTCTGCGTTTCACTTTATGGCACTGTTTTGACGTGGCGGTGGAGTCAGGGGATTGGGGCGTGTACAACGGGCTCAGCGATGCCTCTCTGGAAGTTACGTCATTAGCTTGAGACACGGATCAAACATCATGGCTGAGCACAGGCATGCAGGTGGATCTCAGGTATATAAAGTTGATTGTTTCCTTTTATTTAATTAGCATTAAATGTGCTTTAACAGCGTTTGCTTCAGATAAAGAAGTTAGAGATCAGTTAAAGCGGTCGTTTAACATTTTATATGTATATTTATTGTCTCCTTTAACAGTGATAATGTTACATCTAAATATGGAGTTTACATTTTTTTAGAAGACAACATACTATGGTATAGACAATTATAATCTATAAAGTAAACATAAGAATCAATCAATAGTCCAATCAATTGAGAGAGAATAAACTGCAGATGCTGGCTATGTTAGCGAGTATGGCTAATAAATCCACCGCTTTAACTGATCTCTAACTTCTTTATCTGAAGCAAACGCTGTTAAAGCACATTTAATACTAATTAAATAAAAGGAAACAATCATTTTTCTTTTATTGAACACCAAGAACAGAACAAAAAACAGAATGTACATCTACAATGGCATTGGTAAGTACAGGTAAATGAGTATTAAGCAAGGCACATATCAGTTAAAATAAAATAAATAAATTAAATGTATAAAATACAAATACAGAGGGGTCTCTTTATTCCTCTTTTAAGAGCTCAAGGTCTCTTATTATTCCAGCCAATTTCTGGGCCTTTTTACTTTTCATACATTCCAACGCTGGAAAGAAATTACAAATCAATTCTCTTTTAAATACAGAAAAATAAGGTTTCGTCTTCATACATTTGGACTTATGAATGAAAAATGTGCCCATGTATCAACATTACATTAATAAGAAATTCATTTATTTTCTCGTCCAACAGCACTCCAAACATAACATGTTTCCTAGCAAAAGTGGGCAGTGAGTGAATCTTAGATTCAACCAATAAGACATATTTTCCCAAAAAGTATTTGAAGAAAAACAAGGAAAAAAAAGATGATCAGTTGTCTCTATCAATTTGACAAAAAGTACAGGCATTTTCTTCAAAATTAAACCGTTGTCTTAAAAATTCACTTGACTGGTATACCCCATTTAATATTTTAAAATGAGTTTCCTTAAACAATCAACTTTATATACCTGAGATCCACCTGCATGCCTGTGCTCAGCCGTGATGTTTGATCCGTGTCTCAAGCTAATGACGTAACTTCCAGAGAGGCATCACTGAGCCCGTTGTACACGCCCCAATCCCATAGTTCGAATTACAGGGGGTACTGGGGGGTACTATACCCCCCAATGAAGACCCAGTACCCCCCAAAGGGACAGAAATATCAGTATTGGGGGGGTCAGATAATTTTTCTGATATTGTGAAAAAATATATTTACGGTTACAATATAAGTCAACTCCTATTTTCACTGTAGGAACATTTTAATGTAAAGCGTATTTCAGACACCCCTATAGTGGACCGTACCATTTTTAACCACCGTGGCGGCTAGAAGCATTGGAGATAGAGAACGGTTTGCTGCTGACGTGCATGGATAATTGTAAGTTGCTAGCTGACGTCTAGCTTGTTGATTTTACAACCTTCATTTATTAACGTGTTTTGTTCTTTCATAGCTCATGTCACGTCTTCATACATTGAATTACCGGCTACTTACCTGTAGGGATGGGACGATTACGGTTTCACTATAAACCACTATAAAATGTATTGACTACATATGGTTACACGTTGGCCTTGTTGACATGCCCTGCTTTTAACCTTTAGTGACACATCTTACTGGAAACAACAACAGTTTACTTTGCTCACCCAACAACAAAACGAGTCATCGCCCATATTTCTGCTTGCATCATCTGATTGTGGAGAACTATGTTGTGGTTTCTCTCTTCAGGTATGTTTCCACTCAAAAAAATTTCTCTTGACCTTTTTATGCTCAAAGCGCACATAACAAAACAGTTGGAATGTAAGGGCTGGCATATTGAGGTAAACTCATAACAATGTTACCATGAATAAGACCCTCGGTCATTGTCCATATTAAAACAGAACATGTAAAGAATAACCTCCATGTGTTGACTGAGCAAATATAAATGTCCTTAAAGGAATAGTTCACCCAAAAATTACAATTCTCACATCATTTACTCACTCACTTTGAAGGAAAATCTTCATTTGAGCTCAACAGAAGAAAGTCATGTACATGCACAGCTCTGTAGGTCCATACAATGCAAATGAATTGGTACCAAAAAGTTGAAGCTCAATAAAGCAAAAAAGGTAGCATAATAGTAATCCATACGATATGAAAGGTGTACGTGAGAAACAGATCAATATTGCAGTTGCTTTTTACTATAAATATCCTCCCTGGCCAGTAGGTGGCATTATGCATGAAGAATTTGAATCGGCAAAAACAAAAGAAGAAAAAAGTGAAAGTGGAGATTTATAGTAAAAAAAGGACTTAAATGTTGATCTGTCTCTCACCCACACCTATTATATAACTTTTTTTATCCCTTTTTCTACCAATTTGGAATACCCAGTTCCCACTACTTAGTAGGTCCTCGTGGTGGCGAGGCTACTCACCTCAATCCGTGAGGCGCATGACACCACGGAGACTCACAGCATGTGGAGGCTCATGCTATTCTCCGCGATCCATGCACAATTTACCACTCGCCCCAAAAGAGTGAGAACCACTAATCGTGACCACGAGGAGATTACCCCATGTGGCTGTACCCTCCCTAGCAACCGGACCAATTTGGTTGCTTAAGAAACCTGGCTGGAAGGAGCAGTACCCCCCAATTATGGTGGGGTAATTCGCACTCTGCCCAATCCCCTGACTCCACCGCCACGTCAAAACAGTGCCATAAAGTGAAACGCAGAGAAAAGTGAAGCGCAAAGGCAAAACGGTATCACGAGCTCACACGTGATGGAAATGCAGATTAAAAGGAGCATTGCAAAGAAAAAGATGTGTGGCAAAATCATTGCTGCCTAAAAATCTGTTGCAAAGATAAAAAAGGATAAAAGATCTTTAGTTTCTTTTACAACAGTCATTGATTTTTGCAATTAATTATATCTTGGTTTTTGCTATATTTTATTTATATTTTGCAATTCTTTATTTTTGTTTGCAAAACTTTCTTTTTTTCTCTCGATACTTTATTTTACGTTTGTGATACTTAATTTTTGTTTAAAAAATTGTTTTTTTGTTTGCTCAATACTTTTTTTCTTTTGCAATACTTTATATTTTTGCAAATATATGTGGCATGGAATTGATTCTATACTCATGCCCCCTTTACAAGTACACTGCCTAATTCACCAGCAAGCACTGTGCTGCAAAGTTCTGAAGTGATTATGAAAGTGGTGGTGTCATGTATAAACTTCATCAGAGCAAACGGACTTAAACACAGGCAGGTCCAAGTCTTTCTGTCCGAGCTAGAGTCTTCTCACGGAGATGTGCTTTACCACACAGAAGTCCGATGGTTAAGCTGGGGCAGAGTTTTGAGGCGTTTTTACGAGCTGCTACCCGAAATCAATGTTTTTCTTCTGACAAAGGGCAAAACTGTCCCAGAACTGATCGACACAAAATGGAAATGGAACCTCGCCTTTTTAACAGATGTGACAGAAATGTTGAATGGCCTCAACGTGCAGCTCCAAGGCAAGGGGAAACTAATATGTGACATGTATTCCCACATAAAAGCATTTGAGGTGAAACTAGCACTGCTTGTGGGACAAGTGCAAAAGCAAGACTTCACCCATCTCCCTGTTACCCAAAGCCTCTCAGCTGAGAAACCAGTGGTCCCATTCCCAGCTGAAAAGTCAGTGGAAGCGCTGGAAATGCTGAAGGCGGAGTTTGATGCGCGTTTCCGTGAGCTACATGTCCACGCTAAAGAAATCCGCCTTTTTCAGAACCCTTTTGCTGCTGACATTGACGAAGCCCTGCCTTCTTATCAGTTTGAGTTGGCTGAGTTACAGAACTGTGATGTTCTGAAAGACGCGTTTAAGCCCAACAATCTCATTGAATTCTATACTGCCCTCCCTAACGAGACCTACCCAAACATCAGAAGGAATGCAATGAAGATGTCCACACTTTTTGGCAGCACGTATATCTGTGAGCAAACCTTTTCACGCATGAAACTGATGAAAAATCCGATGAGATCAAGACTCACTGATGAACATTTCCATCAGTCTTTGAGACTGGCTGTGACAGGAATGGAACCTGACATTGGACTTCTCACCAGCCAGAAACAAGCCCATAGTTCACACTGATTAGCCTAATACGCATGAGTAAGTAAATAATTTGATTTCAATAGCAATGAATATGAAAAAATGTCATTACGATAGTAATAATACTCTTTTAATAGGCTATATATCCCTTGATATGTATGGTGCATAAATAATAAATTAATCTAGGATTAGGAGGCATAATACTGCAAATCCATTTAAAATCATAATAAAATCTCCACAATAAATCACTCCGGCCCATGCCATTTTCTGTTAGACTACGGCCCTCCATTATAGAAAGGAAAAATGATGTGGCCCTCATAGAAAAAAGTTTGGGGACCCCTGTTCGGGAAAGTGTGACTACTGTGAAGATGCTAAAATACGAAACAGTTTTGATTTATTTCACAACATAATTCACAAAGTTCCATTTATGTTATTCCATAGTTTTGATGACTTTACTATTATTCTAAAATGTGAAGAAAAAAATATATAATTATAATAAAGAATGAGTGTTTCAAATATATATATATATACACACACTAGCCCAAGGCATAAAAGCCCACCCCCATATCATATATATATATAAAAAGATATTCATATACATTATTAAAATATATGACATGGGGGTGGACTTTTATGCCTTGGGCTAGTAACCACCCAAAATACCCTAGCATTGAGGAAATGAAAAACTATATCCTGCCTGGAAAGAGATATACACTCAGTGCGAGTGAACATTTTCAATATGAGTGAATGAAACAAACTTCACGATGGGCTAAGTCTTTCCAAACATTTAATGCAAAAGCAGCCCACCAGTACAAATAACACAGAAAACACCTGGATTAAGATTACATTTATGCATTTGGCAGACGCTTTTATCCAAAGCGACTTAAAGAGTGCACTTATTACAGGGACAATCCCCCCGGAGCAACATGGAGTTAAGTGCCTTACTCAAGGACACACTGGTGGTGGCTGTGGGGATTGAACCAGCAACCTTCTGATTACCAGTTATGTGCTTTAGCCACCTACAGCACCACCACTCCACAAGATTAAAAAAGATTTAACTAAAACTGTAAGTCCAATTGGTTTAGAATAGAAATAGTGCACCTCTCTATAATCAGCTTCATGATTTGAGATATGATTAATGCAAAAAAAACAAAAAACAAATTGAGGATTAACATGAGCTGTTCAAGATATAGGCAATAATAATAGTAATGGCTGGCAAAGCATACAATGACTACATTTGACATCTTTTGAACAAAGTTGTTCATTGTGCAAAATTCACCACCACTATGTTAGGGTGTTTTGAGTGGTTGCTAGGTCAAAATATGAAAACATCTCATTTATCATCCACCAAATAAATCTTACATTTGTTATATTAGAAAAGTAATACCACACCTCTCCTCAAGAAGCCAAATGATTTGAGGTATTATTCATGTCTTTAGCATGTAGGGCGAGTAATGTAACAAATGTTAATCCTTAGAAAAATTCTAACCCTAAATATAAGCTGTAGTGTAGTAATAATAGATAGGAAGTGTCGCCTGCCTAAAGCCATCTTTACACAGCAAAGGTCGCACAGTAGCTGTTGCATTTATTGTGGCATTTTGGTGTATTTATTACACAGAACTACAGTGCCCATCATGCCCATTTTGCATACTTTTACTCCTGATTAATCACAATAAAGGGGAAGGAGAGGTGTACAAATGCAACGTGTTACTTATAAATAAATAATATAAAAAATAATAACTCAGATTTAATGGTCAAAAATACAAAAATAATGCATTACTTTACTCATTACTCGAAAAAGTAATCTGATTGCATAACGCATGTTACTTTTATTGCATTATCCCAACACTGTTCACGACAACAACAAAGGTCAAGGGTGCTCTAATACTGTAAATTTCATTTACACAGAACCAAAGCAAAGCATCGAAACTGCCTTTGATACTAGCTGAGGTGGGTCTGAGCAGGCACCTGACTTTTATGCAACGTAATCACAATTCAGCATGTTCTTTCCAAGAGTTCTGATAGGATCTGCCACATTATGATGACTCGCCAACAAGCGGCATATCATCATTGTTGTATCAGCTCCAGTGTGTTTACCTTCCTTTGTGGCAGTGTGGGAGACACAGGTTCAGATCTGCACTGAAGTCAGGAAATCAGAGGTTGCATTTTTCCCTCTAACTTTACATTTTTACTCCATTGATGTTTAAGTTTGGTTGGGGGGTACAGATGATAAAATATGTATTTTTCATATTAGAAACACCGCCACCAGTACTGTGTGTTAGTCATGTTCGTTACTGTCAAGCTCAAAAAATGACATAAAAGAACCATAAAAACACAATTAAAGCAGTTCATATGACTAGTGCATTTTATTCAAAGCCACTTGAAGATGTGCGATGGCTCTGTGAATCATAAAAGGCTGTGTTTAATAAGTAAATATATAAAATGCACGTGCAGCTCCAGCGTGTTAGTGAATGGTGCTGCTCTGTTTACACACCCACTCGTGGCTATTTTTAGCCTTCACGCGGTGTGCAATATTCGAGCGCAACTCATGTACAACATCTCAGATGTAAATGTTCAATAATTTGGTTCACTTATAATATGCATTAAGAACTTTAGTTCTTTTTTTACCAGAATTTGAATACGAAGCGAATTAATCTACTGTGAACTTGCCTAAAAACCGGCACATACAGGACTTCCTGGAGAGTTCAGAATGTCAAAATAAAAGCGTGAGGGTTTAAAAATTAAAGGTGCACGATTGCGATATATTATATATTACCATTCTAATATATTATTATTACTATTATCATTTGTTTAAAATGTATAATAATATTTAAGTTGAACGGGTTCCAAAAAAATAACTGTGTGAATGAAAACTGGACTGATGTCTTACAACTAAATTGAACAAAAAAGAGATCTGAATCCTTTAAAGTCCAGATGTAAGTTAAAAAAATATTTGAACAAAAAAAAAAACTGATGACTTATACTGGAATTACTGTTAATTTTGCTTGTATCCAGTATACTAGTTAACAATAAAGTTTTTCTTTAAGCTATACATTTATATTGAAATAATGTGTAGTTAGAGGTTTGTGTTTCTTTACATATTAAAGAGTACTCCCAATTAGTTCCACACAATAATGTCAAGATATTCTAAACTGATTATGCAATAATCGGCCGATACTGAGATGTGTCGGCCGATACTGAGATTTCCGGTATTGGAATCGAAAGAGAAAAAGTGGTATCGGTGCATCCCTAGTTCTTTGTTAGTTTTAGTTTTTCAGTACATTTAGTTTTTATTGTAGTTTTAGTATTTATATTAAGGGATAGATGTACTGTGGGTTGTATAGCTGGACTCACCAAGACTCCAAATACGAAATGAAAAATTATTCAAGATTATTTTTATTTCAGCTAGATTCAGACATTAAATATACCTAAATCATGGAGCTTATTGAGAAAAGGTGTACTATTACTTTTCTAAGTAATTAGATATTCAATTATTTCCTGGCAAAGAATAAAATGGGCTGGGAAAAAATCCCATTAAAATACACTGAAGGAGGTACCCCATTTCTAGAAACCAGAGTATCATAAAGTTTTCCAGTAATTGTTAGTAAGGTATTTATATAGGAAATGAACGTGGTGGTACCCAAATATCACTTCATATTCTTGAAAATAGATCTGTGGAAACTTCTGGGGCCATATTACTGATATATTGCAACTTTAGGATCTGACCTGTTTAGTGACAATAGTGATTTCTGTTTGTATCTCAGACTTAATTAAACACGTTTCTGTAATACTGCTCCAGAAGAGTAATTGTCCCAAAATAGACTCTAATATTTCAAATTAGACAAAAATAATAATAATAATTATCCATCCATCCATCCATCTTCAACCGCTTATCCAAAGTCTGGTCGCGGGGGCAGCTGCTCCAGCAGGGGGCCCCAAACTTCCCTATCCCGAGCCACATTAACCAGCTCTGACTGGGGGACCCCGAGGCATTCCCAGGCCAGTGTGGAGATGTCTGGACAAATGAATGGCCTAGTAACAGTTCAGTTTCATTGAAAACAGTAATTTCCTGAGAACAGTTAATATGTTATCTACCGATCTGCACACAAAGCATTCTGTTCTACCAGCTGACATCAAACAGCTAAAAATTAAACATAATCATTCCACAAATGGCACTTTTCCACTGCATGTTCCGGTTTGACTCAACTCTCTTTACTTTTCTGCGGTTTAGTGCCACATCAATGTGGGTCCCGACCTCTATATAAAAAAGTACATTTAAAAAAAATTATAATTAATTACTTCAGGAGTAAAACTTTTTTTAAAGGGGCAAAAATGACTGAGTGCACCTTTAAATAATTAAGAGTCTGGCGAAAGGAAAACAATTGATTGTTTTGGATAATAATAATATGTAACGGAGTTAACATAGTCTTAGATAAATTAGTTGTTAAATCACTTTAGCTGTTTTTCTGTAGTTAATATGAGTACATTTTGCTGCCCAACTCAAAATGAATGCTTTATTTTCAAACATTCAGTATTAATATTGTTAACCACATTTGCAATTAAAAAAAATATTTCAGTGTTATTATTGGTTTCTATCTTTTAATTGTTATATTTAATTTTGATATATATAGAATATATTGCATTTGTAGGTGTAAATTTGGTAAAAGTACTAAATGTGACATCATATTTACTATCGGCTTGGCTCGATTGGAACTTCGACCGAGGTGGTATTAAAAAATATCCACAGGGGGAAAGCTCCAAAAAGCAAACAGTGTCTATTCGAGTTGAGTTGTACCATGCAGTGGAAAATGAGCAGCACCACCCTGCACTTTGAAGATAACTGACACCTTTGAATGTGGGAGAGCCAAGACAGAATAAACATACATCTGTCAAGTTGGCACCCCATATAATTAAATCATCACCAAAACCAGAGGCGTTTCCAGCATTGAAAGACATCCGGGGCTTAGCCCAGACAATTTTATTTTTCACACTAGCAATTCTTTGAGTTTTGCTCTGGCTGGGCCTGTTTCTACAGTTCCTAAATCTTCCACTCTAGTACTATCCTCAACATCCTCTCTCCTCCCTGAATCATCTGTGATGCAAAAGAACAGATACAGCACATAACTTATTGCAAATCATCTTCAGACAACTAATTCATCAAGTGCTACATATTTCAAATTATAGACCAATACCATTGAAGAAAATGTATTGGGAAGAGCAGATCAGTGGGATTGCCCTAAGATCTGTCATGATTCTTGAATTTCATGTACATTACCATAAAGTCATCACAAAAGAGTTATATTATAGTGAATAAAGTGAGGTAAAAAAATATTGAATATAGATCATTGATATTTTTTGACATAAATAGTCAAAATGATGTATAAGATCCTAAATTAAAGCAATACATGAATGACTTTAGTCTAAGTTCATTGACACACCATGGCATCGAACTGTATAATTCTCAATGTTCATCTGTCAAAATCCTTTCATTAGATTGGTGGTGGTGTAGTGGTCTAAGCACATAACTGGTAATCTGGTGATCAGAAGGATGCTGGTTCGAGCCCCACAGCCACCACCATTGTGCCCTTGAGCAAGGCAGTTAACTCCAGGTTGCTCCAGGGGGATTGTCCCTGTAATGCACTGTAAGTCGCTTTGGATAAAAGCGTCTGCTAAATGCATAAATGTAAATGTAAATTAGGATCATTGGGATAAACAATGTTTCACTTTTAACTTTCTCTAAAGTAAAGTGACTGATGAATTGTTACCAGTTTCCATGCCTGATTCTGGCACAGCTGCTGCTCCTCAGTCTGTAGCTCATCTTATACCCTCTACAAAACCATTTAATCAAATCAAAGTGTATATTTACTACAAACTAATATCACAAAACAAGTCACACATACATTTTATCCTAATGCTTATTGGTTATCCTTAGCGAAAACAACACCTGGTAAACAAGAAAAGTACACTCCGAATGGGACTCGAACCACAGTCTCCGGCGTGAGAGGCAGATGCGCTAACAAGGAGCTACCAAGATGCGTCAATCTCTACACGGAGGCTACAAAATTTAATGGCAGTCGGTAGTGGACCTCTTGAGGTTAAACCTTCTGTGGGTGAAAGCCAGCTAGATGATGATCTTTAGACTTTAAGGACAAAAACAAATGTGAATTCTTACCCACTGACTTCTTTCGGAAAAATCCCCAAAGCCTCATTTGCTTAATTTTTGCTGTCTTTCCTGCTAACTGCTGTTAACTCGCCACTAAGTAACGTTAGTTGATGTCAACAACTGTGCAAGCTCCTCCTCTACCTGCTGCATATTCAACAGAGAGGAAGAAACGGAGTCGCCCATAGGCTACCGACAGCAAAGGAACTTATTCTATAGGCTAGATTATGCCCATGTCTATTTTTACAGGCTGTATGCAGTATGTGCAAAGCCAATGCACAATGAAATAAGGCAACTTATGATTTCGGAGGTTTACATAGGCTTTTGTCCGGTTTCATATTTGTCAGTCAACTTTTCAAAATACATTTGGGGCTACACTCAAAACATTCGGGGCTGAAGCCCTGGCAAAATCGGCTGCCGCCGCCTCTGACCAAAACTATTTAATTTGTTTGTGTGTTGATGTGCTGATTTGTGCTGCAAAGATTGACGTTTGTGCTGGTTTGGTGTTTGAGATATTAAGCATTCTTTTTTGGGCTATGTAACGTCACTCTCCACCTCATCTCGCTCAAATCGACCCAACCCGGTGCTGGTCATTCATAATAATTAATTTTATTAGCCCTATAAATCATTTAAACAATTTAACCATTTGATATTATGACATCACAACAAATATGAAATGTTCTTAAAATATCCCTTTCATGACACAAGACTCTGTTCTATATGTGTACAAATAAATATAGTGGTGTAAATGTTTATAATATTCTAATTCCATTAAACTCAATGACCGTTTGACCTAGAGATATGAAACCAACTGCAAAACACTCAGAATATTAATCATTTTTTTATAAATTTATAAATTTTTGCTATATCTAAGGAAGGAAAATAGTTACAACGTTTGCTTTAATAGCACAAATGACCAGCACACAGCCCAAAAAAGAATGCTTAATATCTCAAACACCAAACCAGCGCAAACGTTAATTTTTGCGGCACAAATCAGCAAAAACGAATGAAATCGTTTTGGTGATTATTTAATGATAGAATACAGAATAAACACACAAGACAGAATAAACAGTCAAGACAGGCGTTGAACACAGTCAGTGTCGGAATACATCCAACATCTATGCCTATACCCACATTGGATGTGCAAAGAATGTATTTATTTTATTTTGCAAAATTTGCCTCTACAAGCCTGTAGACTTATTTTCATGCAATGGGAGCGGGTCGGGTTTGCTGGGAAAATACAAAGGATGTGATGTTTATGCACGCTCCGAGAGCTTTGCCCCATTACTTCTCTTTCACTATTCAACAGCGATAACAATCAGTCTGCAACATTGGTAGTTATCTTAGAGATGTAATCCAACAAATGTAATCTCCCAGGACAACACTGACTCCTACACAAACACAGAGTAAGCCAAAAACACAACAACAAAAACATGATCGTTTTGGGACCTTCGCTCAGTTTTGGGGATCAAAACCGACCCTGAATTGGGGTTGTTCTTGGACAGGTAAACTTACATAACTGCAAGGCATGTGAAATATAGTGCCATAAGGATTGATCTGTGTCATTTTAGCTAAACTACAATAACTCATGAAATGAATGCTAGACAATGTTCAAGATAATGCAAAAAAATCCATTCATTAGTGTAACTTAACTTGGTTATACGGAAAATATATACATTCTATTATTATAAAACAATAACGCATCGATATATCAAAATGACAGTTGTGATGGAATCACATCAATACTGAACTGTGTCAACATATTTATAATGTACAGTCTATTTTATAAATAGCTACTGTCATCATCCACCAAATTTAGCTAACAGCTACTGATAAAGCTGGCTAGCTAGCTAATGCCGACATAGGCTATCGTATAAATGCAGTCAATGTATCATGCAAAGAAAAGGGATTACTTCAAACTACAATCTCGCATAGTCAGGCCTACATCCACACTTTGTTTTAGCCCTGTTCCAGCACCGGAGAGTCATATACATATAATAATATACAGTCTCAAAGTTTGTAGTAAAACAATCATAACTGTGTAATTTTAATTATGCTACCTCGTCTGTCAGCATGATGCCGGTGAATCACGTTGTCTCTTTGTATGTTACATCAGTGTTTCCCATCCACTGTGCCGTGCCATGAAAGATTATTGATGAGCTAAATTTCACAGACCACATCTCAAAGACTGCAAGATCATGTAGATTTACACTCTACAATATCAGGAAGATAAGACCCTTCATCTCTGTACATGCCACACAACTGCTCGTTCAGTCACTTGTCATAACTAGACTGGACTACTGTAACGCTCTCATTGCAGGCCTTCCTGCATGTGCTATTAGACCTCTCAAAATGATCCAGATTGCAGCAGCATGTCTGGTCTTTAATGAGCCTAAGAGAGCACATGTTACAGCACTCTTTGTCTCTCTCCACTGGCTGCTGGTTCAGGCACGTACTAAATTCAAGGCCCTGATGCTGGCATACAAAACAGTCACTGGGTCTGCTCCAGCATACCTAAAAACATTTATGCAGAGCTACACACCCGCCAGAAGCATGCGGTCGGCTAAGGAACGTTGCCTTGTCGTACCAAAACAAAGAGGCACTAAAACACTTTCCCGTAATTTCAGTTTCATTATACCACCTTGGTGGAATGACCTTCCCAACTCCATCTGTGAAGCTGACTCACTCTCTATCTTCAAAAAATGGCTAAAAACACATATTTTCCAAAAGCACTTAACCAGCCACAAAAAAAAATAACAAATGTAATTCTTGTTGCACTTATACTATTCTGATGATAGTGAAACTTTGTAGTATGGCACTTTTCGTACCACTGTCTCCTTAAGATGATTCGCTTATGTTTTCCTCTTTTGTAAGTCGCTTTGGATAAAAGGTTCTGCCAAATTAATCAATGTAAATGTAAATGTAAATTCCACTAAATGAATAGATACCGTTTTTCACGGAATATAAGTCGCAGATTTTTTCATCATCTGTAGACCGAAGTGATTTATATACATAATTTATACGTAACCGATATTGGCTGTAACTGATATTGCCTGGATGAATGTTAATGAATGAATAGAATACAACAGGTGTATTGTTTTACTCACAGACTAAAAGCTGTTTGTTTGGCATAGCATAGTTACAGATGTTATGAACACTTCAGTTCGGTAAAGTTGCACATATATTCACAGATTTGAACTTCCCGGATCAATAACTCATAAGTGAAACGTTCTTAAAACACGAACAACACCTCTTTCCAACCGCAGTAATGTAGACAACGAGCTACAACCTCGTTTTCATCAAAATAAGCCTCCGTCGGAGCTGGACAAATTACATTGATCTCTAAGCGCAGCCGGCTGAGAGACAAGTCCGCAAAGTGCAAAACCTAAACTAAAAAAAATATTCAATAACTTCACTGTTACACATTGAAGTGTCACCAAATGCATTCACACATCAGTGGTCTCCTCCTGGTTATACTACAACACTTAGTTTGGAGAAATGTCCTTTTGCATAATGTTGGGGATTTTATTGGGGAAAAATATTCAATAACTTCATTGTAGTGTTTGGTGACACTTCAATGTGTAACAGTGAAGTTATTTCATGTTTTTTTAGTTTCGGTTTTGCACTTTGCGGACTTGTCTCTGCAGCCGGCTGCGCTTAGAGATCAATGTAATTTGTCCAGCTCCGACTATACCGAACTATTTAATTGTCGCATTTCTCTCATGAAACATAAACCGAATATGAGATTTCTGTTACACTAAACTGTGATAACTAAAAGCAAATTCTCCCATTGAAAACAAGCCCAAAAAACACTGTGATACATTGTGTAGATTCTGAGATATCCTACTGTAACCTTCACAGAGTGCATTTGACATCTGAACAGCTGAAGGGAATAATCACACCTGTGGTAGAGCAGGTCGGCTAATAAAATGGCAGGCTCAACATATACTGCACTTTTAACAACAGAGAAGCGCCACACACAAACAGTTCTGGGTTGGCTTGGGTCTAATTTGGGTAAGACCAGGCAGAACCTTGACTACACCATTGCCATATAAAAAGTTAACCTGTTATATTTTCCTGGGCAATAAGGGTTCATTTTAGCTGTTTTAGAGCCATAGCCGATGTGTCTATAGCCAACAAAAAAATGAACCTACACTGATAAATATGTACAGGAGTAGCAAGTGTCAAAGCGCAAGTATAGAATGAACATAAATCTAAACAATCTATTCCCGGGAAACACTGATTCATTACTTGTTCAATAGCACAATGGCTCTGTGGTATGTTGGCACGAAAGTAGCCTATAGTACAAAAACATCTGTACTAATGCTAAAAATAAATTTCTGAGAACCAAATTGAGAAATTGTATCTAGATATGCACAAACTCTGAGCAAACAAACATACAGGACTTGATTTTTGTTTAGTTTGGAATTAATTATTGTTCAGCCCGGATTTTAAATGTCTCACACACGCAGAAACACTTGTAAAATATTTTACACACCTGCACAATGCGGGACGATCCAAAACAGTTGAATCAACAGCATAATTCTGTCTTTACGCCATTCACCCGTGAAAACAGCAACATGAACGTACATTATTCGACGTAAAAATCAAACACGCGCTACTCCAGAACGATAGAGACGCATGCAACAGCACGCACTAGACTTTCACTCTGTGCAGGTTTTGCTTATTTAAGGGATCTCTCTCACAAGGAGGGCTGCATTCCGGTAATCCTCCATTTACTCAAGCCAACAATTATCAAGGCAAATTTATTTCTGAATAAGTAGCTACATACCGGAAAGTCTTTGCTCCAAAAATATATAAATAAAATATATATAACCATTTCCCACTGTTATTAATCAGGAAAAAGGTTAGCATTTAACTATCTGGACACTATGTGGGGTAAATTGTCACAACGTGAAGCTATAGGATTTTTAAAGACTTTTGACAAGATTGCCAAAAAGGATTTTGTTGATTGCCAAAATAAATTGCAATTAAATAATGAAAATAAATAAATCAAAACATATAATATGACTAGCCTACCTCTCGCAATTTTTTATATAGGCCTAATATATTTTTTTAAATATTGAGTGTACATTTATAACATTATGTTTTGTGTTGTATATTAGGCTACCCTGGAATTAGTTTTAAAAAATTAATTTTTCATGGGGGTTAAAATCTCTTTGACAATGTCCTGTCAAATGCCGATGTACCGATCCTGTGCAGGTGTTGTTGCACGTGGTCTGCCACTGCAAAGACGATCAGTTACCGTGCGTTCACACCAGAGGTGGCGAGAGCGTCAAATCGACCGGAAGTCATTCATTTTCAATGACAGCCAGCGTCTCTCGGCGGCGAGAAGGAGAAGGGTCTGGCTGCAGACAGTGGGCGATTGGAGCTCCACTCTCAAACAGGAAATACGTCACCTCCACTTCGTAAAAGTTTAGTATACTGCTTTGATATTGTGTGTGAAGATTAGGTGAGGTCACGTATATATGCGCTCGGTTAAATAAATAAATAAATATATATATATATATATATTCACCGGACTTATTGTAGTGTCCGCAATAGAGGAGAAGATCATGAGTATGGTCATTGTAAACACGAGCAACCAAAGTGTTGTAATTGTGGGGGTAGTCATAGTGTGGCTTACAGTGGATGTGAGGTGATGAGAAGGGAAATGGAAGTACAACGAGCTAAAATTCAAAATAAGATATCATATGCAGAAGCTGTGAAAATGGTTAGTAAGAGTGATGAAAGAAACAGAGATGAAACACAAAATACAAAAGTACCAGACCAGGCAAAAAGAGGGGATCGTAACGGTTGATCTAAAGAAGTTAGTCACTTTCATAGCAGGGGTGATAAATGCAACTATGGAGGTTAAATCTAAAATGGAGAGAATACAAATAATTGTAAAAGCAGCAGTTCATCACCTAGATATCAGGGAGCTGACATGGGAGGAGGTGAGGAATGAGCTAAGCAGTCAAGCAAGCCAGGAACAAGTAGGGACTGGATAGTAATAATGGTTCTCTTGCTACAATGGAATGCTAGGAGCTTGATGGCCAATGGACAGGAATTTAAAAAGTATATTGATGATCTTCCCATTAAACCTGACATTATTTGTGTACAGGAAACTTGGTTGAGACCAAATTTAGAATTCAGGTTAGATGGATATGCCTCTGTAAGGTGTGATAGGGAAGATGGAGCAGGGGGAGGATGTGCTACATTTATTGGAAATGATATTTCATTCAGAGAAGTGAGGGTAGGGGTGAGAGAACAAGAATATGTTAGTGTAGCGATATGGACGAATGAGGGAGAGTGTGTAATTATAAATTATTATAATCCTTGTAGGAAATTAGAGTTGGGGCAGATATCACAAATAGTAGGGTTGGATGGTAACAAGGTGGTAGTGTGTGGTGACTTTAATGCACATAGTACTTTATGGGGAGGAATAAGAACAGATGCAAATGGTGAGGTTATAGAAGAATTGCTAGAAGAGAGAAACATGGTTTGTTTAAATGATGGGAGAGGGACTAGAATAGATGTGCATACAGGGAACATCTCAGCATTAGATTTAACTTTAGTTTCTAGGAATTTAGCGGGAATATGTGAGTGGGATCTATCTGAAGATTCATCGGTAGGTAGTGATCATTTTCTAGTATGGTGTAGTGTTTTATTGGAAACAAATAAGGATCAAAGGGAATTAGTGGGGAAGTGGATATTTAGTAGTGCAAAATGGGAAAGATTTAAATATATGTGTGAGATAGAAATGGACAAAATAGATCTAAATGAGGAAATAGAAGAGATTGATAAAAGTATTAGAACAACAATACTACAAGTTGCCAAAGAATCGATCCCCAAAAGCAAAGGGAAAATGAAAAGAAAGGCAGTTCCCTGGTGGACAGATGAATGTGGGAAAATAGTGAAAGAAAGGAATAAAGCAATCAGAATATTAAGAAGAACCCATAATTTTCATAATTTGATTAAATATAAAGAAACACAAGCAAAGGTTAGGAAAATTATACAAAAAGCAAAAAAGCAAAGCTGGCAGACTTTCTGTAACAAAATTGGTAGAGCAACACCTGTTGGAGATGTGTGGAACATGATTAAGAGTATGCAAGGAATTAGAAGGGAATGGAAGTATCCAATATTGAAGATGGGGGAGGAAGCAGCAGTGTCTGACCAGGAGAAGGCAGAGATGATAGCGAAGGCACTTACTCTTATTCATACTTCCGATAACTTAACGGAGGAGGGCAAGAGAGGAAGGACAATGACAAGATTAGCATATGGAGATTTACTTGAAAGAAGGGAGGATAGTAACAGTATAATGGATGCGCCAATTACAATGGAAGAAATGAGAGGGGCAATAAAAGGATCTGGATTAACATCCCCGGGTAAAGATGATATCTGTTATGTAATGATAGAACATCTAGGTGTTTTAGCATCTACAAAGTTGCTGGGGTTTTATAATAAAGTATGGGATTTAGGGAAATTGCCAGCAGGGTGGAAAGAAGCAGTAATTATTCCTATCAGGAAACCAGGGAAAGATTTGTCAAGCCCAATGACTTATAGACCAATAGCACTTACGTCACATGTAGGAAAGATAATGGAAAGGATCATTACAGAAAGATTATCCTTTTATATGGAAAGAAGAGGAATTTTATCACCTCATCAGAGTGGATTTAGGAGGGGTAGAGGAACGATGGATCCTGTTATGTGTTTGGAAACCGAGATAAGGAAAGCTCAAGTTAATAAAGAATCTGTAATGGCAGTGTTCTTTGATGTAGAAAAAGCCTACGATATGGTTTGGAAGGAGGGAGTAATGATAAAATTAAAAATGATAGGAATAGCAGGTAGGACATATAATTGGATGAAGGGATTCTTGGATGAGAGAAGTATACAAGTAAGAATTGGGACAGCTGTTTCAAGAAGATACATGGTAGAGAATGGTACTCCTCAAGGTAGTGTTATTAGCCCTATACTCTTTTCCATAATGATTAATTATGTTTTTTCACAAGTGCAGGGGGATATTGGACAGTCACTGTTTGCTGATGATGGAGCCTTATGGAAAAGGGGAAGGAACATTAATCATATTAAAGGTAAAATACAAGAGGCAATTAATGTGGTGGAGAGATGGTCAATTGCATGGGGATTTAAGTTTGCAATTGGGAAGACCAAGACAGTATTGTTCACTAGAAAGAGAGGGGTTGAGGCTCAGGTAAAGATGTATGGACAAGATATAGAGCAAGTAAAAGTTTTTAGGTTTTTGGGTATGTGGTTTGATGATAAGTTAACATGGAATGAACATATTAGAAGGATAAATACCAAGTGTAAAAAGATACTAAATGTGATGAGATGCATAACAGGGTCAGAATGGGGGCAAGTAGGGTTGCTAGTAAAAATGTGTATATAGCATTGATAAGATCAGTATTAGATTACAGGAGCATTGCTTATGGATCGGCAGCAAAAAGCGGCATTAAAGAAGTTGGATGTGGTGCAAGCTCAAGCTCTAAGACTATGCTGTGGGGCTGTGAAAACAACTCCTGTGGCTGCTCTTCAGGTTGAGATGGGGGATTGCCGTTGCACATTAGACGTAAGCAGTTAATGATGCACTACTGGATAAATTTACAAGGGCATTCTGGGGATCGACATCCTACAACTAAGATACTTCTCCCATGTTGGGAGAGTGAAAGAGCTAAACGGGGATGCTTTGCATGGAGATGTGGGGAAATAGCTGGAGACATGACATTAAATCAAGGAGGATATATCCCGACAGTGCCATTATCAGTGACACCACCTTGGTTGTTTCCTCCAGTGTCAGTAGATGTATTTTTCCTGGAAAAAATGCAGGGTCAAAAAGGATTTGGAAATATTGCAGTACTGGTGGAAGATAGAATACAAACACTATATCAAACATATGTTCAAATATATACAGATGGATCCAAGGATCCTAATACAGGGAAAGCAGGTTTTGGTTTTAGTATTCCTACATTGCATGTTTCTGGTAAAAGAAGGACTTCAGATCATCTATCAGTGTATACAGTAGAGATGTTGGCAATTGTAATAGCATTACAGAAGGTAGAAGAATTACAAATTAAAAAAGTTATTTTATGTACAGACTCATGCTCTGCATTAATGTCACTGCAGTCATTTACATCTAACAGCAGGCAAGATATAGTAAATGAGATCTATGAAACATTGTACAGAATTAAAAATATGAACATGCAGGTAATATTTATGTGGATTCCAGCACACAGAGGGATTAAGGGAAATGAAGATGTGGATGCATTAGCAAACCAGGCTCTGATGCAGGAGGAGGTATTGTACGTTCCACTCAATAAGTCTGAAGCTAAAGGAATAATCAAACGAAATATCATTAAGGAGTGGCAGAACAGTTGGAATACAGGAAACACAGGGCGACATCTCTATATATTACAGCAAGATGTGGGTACAGGAAGGATAGCCAGAAGAAACAATAAAGAGGAGAGCATCTTGACAAGGCTAAGGGTAGGACATACTAGGCTTAATAAAACTTTGCATTTAATAAATAAACACCCTTCAGGAGTGTGTGAACACTGTCAAATAGAGGAGTCAGTCGAGCATGTAATTCTTCACTGTCAAAAATTCTCTCGAGAGCGGGAAGTGATAAGGGAGGAAAGTAGAAAGTTTGAACAGGAAGAATTAAGTCTGAAAAATGTTTTTGATATTGAAGTAGGGAAGTTATTCAGTTATTTGAGAGAAACTGGACTGATAAATAGAATTTAGGGGCAGGAAATATTATTAGTATTATTACTATTATTAGTTTTAGGTATTTTGTTTCTTCAAGGGAAGGAAAATCTCTGGCCCACATGCCAACATAGTAGGTGGCGGTAATGCACCATAATGCTGGTTGCCACCCACCATTAAACGTAACAAAGAAGAAGAAGAATCTTTGAGGTAAGTAACGTTAACTAACATTAAATGTATCCACTGCATTTATACACTACTCCACACACAATATATCAAGATATGTGTACAAGAGCAAACCGATAATATTACTGTGAAGTTACAATCATGATGATTAACGTAAATTAGTGTTACTAGGATAATTGGCATACGGTCTCACTGCTTACGGCTTCACTAGCTAGCTATTGTTAGCAGTCTGAGGTAACGTTAAAAGATAAAAAGCTGAAATTGACAACCCTAGTTTGTACCCTGCTTTTCAGAATGAGCATACAAAAAATATTTTAAGAGACGTCAAACCCCAGATGAGGAAGAGACATGGTGTATAAGTTAAATGAGGCCCTGTGAGAGATTAGTTAGCACCACAGACTCGAGCTCTGAGAGAAAATTGTGGGTCGGTAGTGTCAGTTAAGCTATGTTTAGCCAGTTGCTTTTGGCAGGGCAGGCCTTGGCTCTGACTGAGAAAAGCTGTAATTTAAACCATCGCTGGTGGTGAAGGGCATAATTGAAATGGGGGCTAATTTTAGCCAGTCACCTTGGCTCTGTTTGTGAACAGCTGTCAATTAAACCCTGGCTGGGGGGTGAGGAGCATCATATAAATTGGGTGCGCTGTTTCTCACAATTACATTTATTTCAAAGTTGCCTACTGCAGCTTTAAGTGCACAAAATTGTTTACAAGAGCACAACACTAACCTATTATTTTGCTCTCAAAGTGCACTAGATGGAAGTATTTTATCTTTAAAATGTACAACATTTTCTTACGGGGGAGCATGCCCCGGGACCCCTAGAGTATCAGAGGTCCACCCCTCATAGTCTCACTAAATCCTGTGGAAAACACTGTACTTTGATTGTAAGGAAGGTACCAGAGTGCAAAAAAAAACATAAGGGGGGAGTGTGTTTATTTAAAATAGATAGGGGTCACCTAAAGCCACACCCACTTAAATGGGTCCGGGCTAAGCCCAGAAACTCCTCAAGTCCTAGAAACGCCCCTGATACGGACCTGTCTGTGATTCCAAATCGCGCAATGTGAAATACGTTTTGACTGAATACAATTGCAGCGTTGACCTACAGCCAATGAGAGAGCATGAAACGGGGCACGGGAAGTTTCAGTGGGAGGAGTCCTGATGTACCTGCAACAGAACATCAACTAGCATGGCTGCGGTTCAAGAAAGTCTCATTGGACCAAAGAAAGGGAGGAAACATTAGTGGAACATTGACAAGAGCACCAGTGCCTATTTGATGCTACATCTGAACTGTCCCACAACCGGGTGGAGAAAGAGAAGATTTGGAGAGAAATTGCCAATACTCTTGGACAGTCAGGTAAGCAAATGGGTAGATCAGTAGGAGGTACTTTTTCATATTGTAACCAATAAAATATATGATAAAAACATACACATCATATTCTGAAATGCATAACATATAAACATCCATTTGTTTTCGTATCTCGTATCACTTCTCAGGTGTGCTCCGTTATGAAATGTAATTTGGCGTCCAGGCAGAGTTGTCGGGGATTCGTCAATATTGAAATGTTTTGTAATGTGTTCACCCCTTTCGCTGATTCCTTGTGTAATTTTAAAATGCTATGACTTAATTGACATGACAGACAGTTGTGTAATATGAACGGTACCAGGGACGTGCACAGACATTTTGAGGGGCAGGGGCTCAAGTGAAAAAAAGGGCACTTCTCATAATTACGTATTTTTTTTACTTTTTTTTAAACGAAAAAGTATATATATTAACACAACTCTGACTTCCTTTTTAAAAAATTAATTTAAAAAGTTAATTAATTTTATCTTCCTCACTCACGCAATTGTTTCATTTTCAAAAGATGTCTACAAAATAATCATTCACACAGAAACCATGGTCTCCTTAGTATTCACTAAGTGTATAGAGCAGCAAAGGAAACCATGCCACAATGTGCACTAGTTTCAAGTATATATTTAGAATAACCTAAATAACTGCATCAAGCAGAGGGGCGTGTTTTACTAATAATTTGTTTATTTTTGCACAAGGCACTACATAATTTTAATTATTTTGGTGTTTTCAGAATACATAACACTTTCACAAAAATCAACACAAATATTCACTCTAAACTGAAGAGGGCTGTTGCTGCTATTTTGTTAATTTTACTGTTTCCTGGTACTCCTTCTCCTTCCTTTTCTGTATCCTTTCTTTTTTTTTTTGGCATTATGCTTCCTGCAGGCATGATTAAAATTAATTGTTTAAATACTTTTTGTTTCACAAGCAAAATAACTTTTTAGCTTCACACAACCAAGCATCAGAATACTGAATTGCCTGAATGTTTTAAAGGGGTCATGACATGGTTTTTTTTATTGTATTATTATGTTCCCTTAGGTGCAATTATAGTATTAATATATTTTTTTTTAAGAAAAACTTTTAAAATCTAGTGATTTATGACCTTTTCCCACCCTGTTTCTCATCCTCTGATTCAAACAGTCTGTTTTGGGGGCGTTTTCCATTTAAGACTTCAGTGTTAACGCCCACTGTTATGATTGGCTAACGTCAGTGCCTATGTATCAATTATTGACGCCCCCAGCCAGAACAATATGCAAGTAAACTAAGTAAAAACACTGTGATTATTCATAATGAATGAAATTGCGCTTTAAAAAGTAGTTTAAAGTTTAAAATAGATTACTTACAGTTTGCGTCGTCGTTGTTCCCAGAATAGTCGGCACGGACTTATCTTTGAGCAACAGTTTTCTGGCAAAGCCAGCATCATATTGAGATTTGTTCTCAAAACAGTCATCCTTAAAATGTACAGAACAAACGCTTAAGTTAACACTGCCGTGACTGGGACGTCCGCAAAAAATAAACTGCATCCATTTTTCCCTGACGTCTGGATCTTTCGGCAGCTTATTCAGAGGTTTTGTTTGACCACAGCCAGGAACAGCACATCTGTGTGGCATCGTAATTTTCCTGTGCACAAGTAGTCTCTGTCAGAGCTCGCTGTCCATCGACTGAACACTTGTGAGGCGCACGGCGATACTGAAATGAGCGTAGTTGTCTTGCGCTTATAAGCGTAGTTATGTTGTGCTGGAGGCGGTCATATGCAAACGCTGTTACGTCACTTCTAACCGACACGTCACTTCTAACCATGAATCCAGAACGAGCTGTATTTTGAGCTTGATTAAATAAATGATTCGTTTAGAATGGAGAGGACGTCTTAAAATATTAAACTTGCAGGACGTTTTAATGATACAAAGACCTCTTATATACCAAAAGATCAAGGCAAATTTGGTTTCTCATGTCATGACCCCTTTAATCAAATACATAATATGTACATAATATAATATTATTATTGCTATGCATGTACACACACACACACATACACAATAACTGATGGTGACATGGACTTAGTTTCACATTTGAGGGAGAACTGTATCATCATCATCAAATAAAACCTTCAAAATCCACATTTAGATGGAGTTTGTTTTAAACCTACTATCCTCCATCTGTTTGCATCTGTAGATTTCTTCTAAATTCACCCATTTAGATTTCTAAATTTCAGGGGGAAAGACTCTTGATGTATGTAAGTCATTAACTGGGGATGTTCTGTGGTGATATGCTTTAATTATTTTGTTTATCCTATTTACCTGCATTGCCCTGTCAATTAGATGCAAATATGCGCATTTTATCTAGTTGACGCCTAATTTGCATATCAGTTTATCGATTGTGATGATGTTATTAGACACACACACACTGTATTCACCTGTAGGGTCCCCATTTAGTACAGTAGCACTGTATGGCCATGATATATTTGCCTTAGCTAAACTGTAGCTAACTTATTACATTAGCTATTAGCTCATGAGGCATGCATGCTAGCAAGACACAGGTTAACTATATTCGTCTTTGGCTAATCAGCAGTAAATTCGAGGTACTGGTAGTTTAATCTTTTGTTCATCGCCACTCACCTCAACACAAGCCAAGAAAAACACTGCTGGGAGGGGCCGCTGCTGCCTCGTGTGTGTGTGTGTGTGTGTGTGTGTGTGTGTGTGTGTGTGTGTGTGTGTGTGTGTGTGTGTGTGTGTGTGTGTGTGTGTGTGAGCGTGTATTTATCACTTTGTGGGGACCAAATGTCCCCATAAAACCCGAAATTTTTGACCTTGTGGGGACATTTTGTCGGTCCCCATGAGGAAAACAGCTTATAAATCATACTAAATTATGTTTTTTGAAAATGTAAAAATGCAGAATGTTTTCTGTGAGGGTTAGGTTTAGGGGTAGGGTTAGGTTTAGGGGATAGAATATAAAGTTTGTACAGTATAAAAACCATTATGTCTATGGAAAGTCCCCATAAAACATGGAAACACAACATGTGTGTGTGTGTGTGTGTGTGTGTGTGTGTGTGTGATGTGCCGATGTGCGCCCCTGCGCAGAGACGCGGGTGGGGGGGGTGCTTCAGAACTCCTCACCCAATATTTATATTACACTATTCAATAAATATATTTGCTTGACAGGGAAGCTGTGCGCATTTTGTGCAAACAGGAATATATATTATTTTTCAAAAAAAAAAAAAAAAAAACACCCCAGAAAAAAGGGCACTTTCTCTCCAGGAATAAAAAGGGCAGTTGCCCAAGCCCCTTTTGATGTCTATGTGTGCACGTGCCTGAACGGTACCACAATCTGACGAAAGTCTTGTGGTTTGAGGCATTATGCGTCTCACAGTACAGACATTACAATTTATTGCTGTGGCCACATCTGCTGTCCCCATGCCTCCATGCATCATGCCCATAGGTGGAAATTCCCCCATCTGATGGTTGTCCCCCCTAAAATACAATTAAAATATGTGTATTGTAAATAATATAATGATATATTCTTAAAATAATTGTTTAAGAAATAAAATAATACAAATGCAAACAGGTCAACAACAAAAAAAACCTTGGTGTCCCCTTCAAAAATTGCTCATGAGAATTGTTATGTTTATTGTCCCCCCCAACATTTTGATGAAATTTTCGCCCCTGATCATGCCTATGGCACATTCACGCAGATGTGCAGGAACCCTGAGCATCTTTCTTGTGGTGTTTTTCAGAGTCATTAGTAAGGTCTCTTTAGTGTCCTAAGTGTTTTTAACTGTGACCTTAATTGCCTACCGTCTTTAAGCTGTCAGTGTCTTATCGACCGTTCCACACGTGCATGTTCATTAATTGTTTATGATTCATTGAACAAGCATGGAAAACCTTGTTTAATAAAAGTTATTTGGATTTTTATAAAATTATTTTAAAATACAGTGTTCTGAAAAAGGGAAGTTTTTCTGAGTTTAGCTAACAGCTATTGATAAAGCTGGCTAGCTAGCTAACGTCGACATAGGCTATCGTATAAATGCAGTCAATTGCTGTCTCGTTTGGATGGTCCTCTGGAGGTCACGTCCCTTGAAGGCTGCAGTTTACCGAGTGTCCTCCTTTAGTCTCGTCTAAATGAAACGGTATTCATTGGATGAACGGAAACGTACCGTAACATGGTTGCTATGACAGCACCCCACTCTTTATCAAGCACAAGCTCTGATTGAGAAGGGAACAAAGTCCCTTTGGAAGGGAATGTATGAGGTACATTTTAGGAGAGTTATAATGATGTAAAGAGAAACGACAATAGATTTTACAGGTGTATTTTTGTCGAATGCTTAATTTTAATTATATATTAATAAAATTATACATATTATATACTCTGCACCCATCTACTGAGGTACTTCAACTTGGGAATTAATATTACTTGCTGTAACACAGTTAAAGGATGGGCAAGGAGGAGGCGAGATCCGGCTTGTCAACATAAATCATAATTTTAATGAAAATGATGGACCTCTGCAAATGATCAAGAATGCAGCAGCACGTCTGGCCTTTAATGAACCTAAGAGAGCAGATGTTACAGCACTCTTTGTCTCTCTTCACTGGCTGCCGGTTCAGGCACGTACTAAATTCAAGGCCCTGATGCTGGCATTCATTCATACAGTCACTGGGTCTGCTCCAGCATGCCTAAAAATATTTATCCAAAGCAACGTTCAAATCAGAAGCATGCGGTCGGCTAAGGAATGTCGCCTTGTACCAAAACAAAGAGGCCCCAAAACACTTTCCTGGACTTAAAGTTTCATCATACCACATTGGTGGAATGACTTTCCCAACTCCATCTGTGAAGTAAAATAAAAATTACAATTCTTGTTGCACTTAAATCTGTTTTGTATACTATTCTGATGATAGTGAAACTTTGTAGTATGGCACTTTTCGTACCACTGTCTCCTTAAGATGATTCGCTTATGTTTTCCTCTTTTGTAAGTCGCTTTGGATAAAAGTGTCTGCCAAATGTAAATGTAAAATGTAAAAGCAATATTTAAAAAAAATTATTGGACTTTGAGGTGGAATGTTTGTAAATGTTACTTAATTATTTATGATGTAACAGTGTATTTTAAGACATTTTATTTCAAATACGTTGTAGATATTTCCTAGAGAATCATTGTTCCTCTGGGATTTTGTGAAAAGAGGCTCTTCGAATTTTTGCTTTTGCTTAAATGTGCAATATGTAAAAATTTTCCATGTAATATTTGCCTTTTTTTTGCCAACGTGTGAACGGCTTGTAATGCAACTTAAAAAATTAGCCCTTTCCGGACAAACTAGGTTGCCTATTAAAGCCTGTAGACTGATTTTCATGCAAAGGGATCACATCAATACTGAACCGTGTCAACATATTTATAATGTAGTCTATTTTATAAATAGCTACTGTCATCATCCACCAAATTTAGCAGCTATTGATAAAGCTGGCTAGCTAGCTAACGTCGGCTATCGTATAAATGCAGTCAATTGCTGTCTCGTTTGGATGGTCCTCTGGAGGTCACGTCCTTTGAAGGCTGCAGTTTACCGAGTGTCCTCCTTTAGTCTCGTCTAAATTAAACGGTCTTCATAGGATGAACGGAAACGTAACGTAACATGGTTGCTATGACAGCACCCCACTCTTTATCAAGCACAAGCTCTGATTGAGAAGGGAACAAAGTCCCTTTGGAAGGGAATGTATGAGGTACTTTTTAGGAGAGTTATAATGATGTAAAGAGAAAAGACAATAGATTTTACAGGTGTATTTTTAGTCGAATGCTTAATTTTAATTATATATTCATAAAATTATACATATTATATACTCTGCACCCATTTACTGAGGTACTTCAACTTGGGAATTAATATTACTTGCTGTAACACAGTTAAAGGATGGGCAAGGAGGAGGCGAGATCCGGCTTGTCAACATAAATCATAATTTTAATGAAAACTTAAACCAAAAGCATAAACAAACACACACATGAGGGACAAGCCCGTAATTCTCTCTCTCTCCCGAACCGTCGTCACCGGCCGCATTTATCCCTCGCGCGCCTCATAAGGCCGATTGAGGACCGGGCGCGCGATATTCCGACCCGGCCCCGCCCCCCTCCGCTCCACACTTACGTTTGATTATATTTACATGGAAAATTTTTTTTTGTTTGTTTTTTATACGCAGGGTTGCCAACTCTCACGCATCTGGCGTGACACTCACGCATTCAGCCTCAATCTCACGGTGAGGCTGAATGCGTGAGTGTCACGCCAGATGCGTGAGAGTTGGCAACCCTGTATACGTTTCTGTTGAAGCAAAGAATTGTGGGTTGTGAGAGCCCACGAAGGATACACCTCATGCATCATTTAGATATATAGATCTGTCTCCCGCTACTCTCCTTGACATAACCAGGCTTGGCACTAGCATAACATTTTGTTTTGCTATGTGGTCCTTAGCAACAGTGGGCATGTTTAAAACGCATAATTAGCTACACTGTGACTCCATGTAGTTCTGTTATTAAATATGTATTTCAGTAATCTCAGCCACTCTCAATACAATTATTTACCTGAATCTCAAAACACATGAGATACAGTAACAATTGATAATATCTTTTCTTTTTTTTTTTTTTTACAGGTTGTTCTCAAAGAGTCTAAACCCGTTGAGCTGTTGGCCTGTCATTGCTCATGTGTGGCAGGGCTTGCACTATGCAAAACCTAGAACCCAGGTGATGTTTTCAACATTACCTGTCTCACTTCTTCCTGGTTATGTCACGTAAATCGCATCAACTTTCAAGGCTCCATGCAGCATCCTTCCTTATGAAAATGTGATCATATGAGCTAAATTTCTTTTACACAAAGTAAATAAGTTCTTGTACAACGTTTCTTTACAGGGCTTTAAGCCTGGTCCAACAAATGAGATTGTGGTGTTGTCAGCTAGGCCCAAGGAGAGAAGATTGGCTGAAGGGATCAGGTAATCTGTAGAAATGGGCAGTATGTCTGCTACATTAATTAAAATATGTACTGGAAATGTAAACTTGTACTTTGTATTTTTAGACTAGTCTTTATTAGATTAGATTAGACAATTAGATGAACCTCTAATTGAACTGAATGTCCATATACATACACACACAACACTGAAGTAGAGTTTGACATGAAAAGCATTAATTTATGATAATAACAAACAGTACATACATGCTTGTCTAACTGTTCAGTTGTGTATATTTTCAGGAGTAACCTGTGACCAGACTGCATGTGAATGAGATTTACAGAGGAATGCCAAGGGAAACTGCTCCACCCACAACAACAATGGGAATAGCATTTATTGAATTGTTTATTCAAAGAATATTCAGAGACAGGAGAATCATAAAAACAATCAAACAAAAGGTTGATTACGTTTACTTTTACCTACCTATGCTTTTGGCTTGAAAATTTCCTAGGTTAACTTTCAATCCGTTTTCTTACGAAGTTCAAATAGTTTGGTTTTCATTACATTTCTGAGCAGTTTTCATGTGCTCACTATTGTCATCTGCCACAAATATATTCTAATAGAAAAGAATTCTAGTATACAATGTATACAAATTATGTTATGTAGTTGAACATGTCATCATTCATTTATAAATTACATATTTTCCTATAAATGTTATTTATGTGAGTGTTTGAGGTTATATCTCATTAGTACCTAAAATAGCATTGTTTAAATGCTGTTTGTAATGGCCACAATAAAATACACAAAGCTTTGGGGAGCCATTTAAAAAAGGCAGTTACACACAAATGTAGGTTTATTCACTGGAAGCATGAAACTGAAAATGAGGGAAAAATACAGATCCCTGTATGAAGTTGTAGAGATGTAAATCCATTCTTTATATGAACAAAACAGTAGCTAACAACAGTAAAATAGTTTAAATACTAAACAGAACTGCGAACTGGTCTTGATGCATCTAAAGCTTTTACAAGAGGGCCACTCTGGTAATTTAACAGAAGGCATGCAACTACTTTGAGCTGGTTAATGTTACCAAAAATTTAGTCATGTCAACCCTGTCAAAGAATTTGTGTTCCTTTAAACGGCGAATAAGGAGCTCAACATGCACTCTCAGATGTGCAATAGCCTGGGTCTCCCTGACCTCCCTGAACTCTCCCAGAAAGAAATGCAGGCCTGTACACTTTACAGGGCACACAGCAGGTGCGTCGTTAAAAAAAATTGAATTTATTGATAATTATTATTATTTTTTAATAATTTTGTATTTATTTAAAAAAATGTACCGGGTCTTTTAATCTATCCTTCGGAATCATGTATTAAAGACGATTAAAGGGGTCATGACATGAGAAACCAAATTTGCCTTGATCTTTTGGTATATAAGAGGTCTTTGTATCATTAAAACGTCCTGCAAATTTAATATTTTAAGACGTCCTCCCCATTCTAAACGAATCATTTATTTAATCAAGCTCAAAATACAGCTCGTTCTGGATTCATGGTTAGAAGTGACGTGTCGGTTAGAAGTGACGTAACAGCGTTTGCATATGACCGCCTCCAGCACAAGATAACTACGCTTTAAGCGCAAGACAGCTACGCTCATTTCAGTATCGCCGTCGCCTCACAAGTGTTCAGTCGATGGACAGCGAGCTCTGACAGAGACTACTTGTGCACAAGAAAATTACGATGCCACACAGATGTGCTGTTCCTGGCTGCGGTCAAACAAAACCTCTGAATAAGCTGCCGAAAGATCCAGACGTCAGGGAAAAATGGATGCAGTTTATTTTTTGCGGACGTTCCAGTCACGGCAGTGTTAACTTAAGCGTTTGTTCTGTACATTTTAAGGATGACTGTTTTGAGAACAAATCTCAATATGATGCTGGCTTTGCCAGAAAACTGTTGCTCAAAGATAAGTCCGTGCCGACTATTCTGGGAACAACGACGACGCAAACTGTAAGTAATCTATTTTAAACTTTAAACTACTTTTTAAAGCGCAATTTCATTCATTATGAATAATCACAGTGTTTTTACTTAGTTTACTTGCATATTGTTCTGGCTGGGGCGTCAATAATTGATACATAGGCACTGACGTTAGCCAATCATAACAGTGGGCGTTAACACTGAAGTCTTAAATGGAAAACGCCCCCAAAACAGACTGTTTGAATCAGAGGATGAGAAACAGGGTGGGAAAAGGTCATAAATCACTAGATTTTAAAAGTTTTTCTTAAAATAAAATATATTAATACTATAATTGCACCTAAGGGAACATAATAATACAATAAAAAAAACCATGTCATGACCCCTTTAAAATGTGTTCAAGCAGATCAAAGTTACTATGGTTACAGAATGCTTGTATTTAGAGTGCGCACCAGAGGAGAGAGCCTGAAAGAGTCATCGGTTAACTTACAGCTTTAGTTTAGGGCTTGACTGTCATTGTTGTTTGTGGCTTCTGGTGGTAGCTATTATGGACATTAGACACTTTTTAAAAAGTAAAATAAGGAGTCATGAACGATACGAGGGAGGCAAGAAGAGTTATCTACTGGCGCCGTTCCCTCATCATTAAGCTCAGGTCGGTGAAGGCTCTTAAGCAAACCCTGGTCTAACTTACTAACCCTGTAAGTTACTCACTGTGGTATTAATGCAGAACATGTACTGTATATATAAAGTACGTGGGACCTTACTATTTCGCCTATAGCTAATCCATTTTGTGAGCCATAATCCGTTTCTCGTGAGGAATGTAGATGAAGTAGCCTATACATCTGATTTGGCGATTGAAACACGATGTGTAAATTAACGTTATTCAGGGATGTAGTGGAGGCTAAACGCACATAAACGCCGTTTACGCACCTCCCAAAATTCGGAAATAGCGTTTACCCACCTCCAAAGTGGGTTTATCCACCTCTAAATTGCGTTTATCCACCTCTAAATAGATAGTTCCTAAGCCATTTTAAATTAAGCTTATGTCGTTTTAGTTTCATATTGTTCATTAATAGTTTCATAGGTTGTTTAAACCTAAGACGAAGTCTTTCATAATGCGCTCCATGCGCGTGCATCGATATTGACTACTACCAGCTATATACAGCGTGCTGTCTTGTTGACCAATCAGCAGGAAGCAGCAGACTGCATCAAGATTCATCCGTCACTCACTAGCCCAAACGTCTAATGTAAAAATGGATATCCGGCAATTTTTTAAGCGCCGTCAAGACGGCAGTCCTCCACCTCCTGAGGCCAGCAAACGGCCTCGGCTACAATCCCAAAGTGAGTGAGCTCGGAAAACAGTGCTAAACTTCATGTTTTTTGAGGTTAATTTGGTTAGATTAATAGATAATTAGATTAATGTCACTGACTCAACAAGTCACCTCTACCTTTTCCCATTATCCAATGTTACAAGTAATATTCAGGATACATTATTAATTATTTAATATTCATGTATTATTTATTTGTGTTTCTGTGAATAGCTGTTACAGTTCTACAAATAAAGCATTCTATCTTTTTACCTATCATTTAAAATGCAAAAAAAAAATGCACCTGAATGCAGGAAATGAAGTGTTTAATGGCCAACATTTCCTGGGGGAGGTCCCCCAGACCCCCCATTTATATTATTATTGCTTATTATTATGTGCCTATGAGTAGAAGAAGTAGTTACCAAAAGCGGGCCGGCTTGCGGGCGGGCGGGGGTGGGTAGGGGGACTGGGCTAAGCCCCCAATGTATCAAGATCCTAGCAACGCCCCTGGCACACAGTCTTCCTTAAGAAAGCCTCTGTATAAAACATTTATAAAATGTTTTATTCCTTCTACAAATCATCTGATTTATTGAAGTCATTTTCCATCTGCTGGATCTCAGTGCATCAGTTGTATCTTTAACACTTGTGTCTTTAAGTTTGTTATTTTTTTTTTTAAGAATTTAACAAAGAGGATAAATATTTTTCCATGTATGCATGTCACTTAAACACAATGAAGCATTTTGTTTCATTTTAGATGTAGCTTTAACACAAATTATGTTGCATTTTTACTTTTAACAGAGGAAAAATTACATTTTTAAACAAAATGCATAAAGTTGTCAAGCATATCATAATCAAATATCAGGCATTAAATTACAACAAAAAATCTTACATTGTTCTGATGAAAGTCCTTACACAAGAGCCTTGATCAGACCAGACAGGGTCTTTTGTTATCCTGTTCAAGAAAACAAGATGGCTCAATGAGTTTCCTGGCCTTTAAGATATCCTTTCACTAAATAACATTGTGACAACCAAACATGTAAAAATGAGAAGTCTTTAGAAAAGTGTTTGATGTCTTTTTCCCCTTTTCTCTTCAAAGCAAAATGTTATTAAACTGTTTTAAAACATTTTCATTGGTTTTCTCTGGAATATGTTTCTGTTAACATGTAATTTATTACTCATCATGGCTCTGTATTTGATACATGAGTGTCATTAATAAGATGGTGTGTAACATTTACATCAGCAAGAGAAGTAGAATAACAGATTTGCAACAGCTTTAACAAACAGACTAAAACAGGTCTCTAAAGTTCAAAGTCTTCTCACGATTCATTTGTAAAAACAGAGTTGAATAATCAAATATCTCCAAAGGAAATTTTATGGGAAGTGGCCACCGCATCTAGAGGAGCCCATTTGTTTCGACGTCTGTGATGGTTCACATGGTGTACAATTAAACGTGTGTGATGGTAACCATTTCAGTCTTATTAAAGCTGTACATTCCTCATTACCAATTCATAAAACTGTGGAAATCCATTTCACACACACTGAAAACTCAATTAAAACAGTAGTAGCGTGATGACACTGATTTAGCGATCAGTCAGTGTAGCAAATGCTAGTCATAAAATAAATTATAAACCATAAATAAAAATAACAGAGATATAATTAAGAATAATAATTAGCTGTTTTCCAATATGCTAGCATCCCGTTTCTTTATGATGTTCACACTTAAGAAACGGGATGGGGGGGGGGGGATTTTAACTATTGATTTGGCAAGTGATTAAAAAAAAAGTTATTATCTTAAATTGTTGTCATGTAGTACAGAGGGTAATACTTCTTTAGCCACATATACTGTGTACAGTATAGCTTCATGAAGCACTTGATGGACAAAAAGAAAACCTTTTTTTTTTTGCTTGTGTTCTCTAAATTAAAAATAGACCGTTCATTTACGATATGAGTAACATACATTGCAGAGCCTATGCATGTGTTACGTCCCAGGACATATTTCTTAATGTATTTCCTTGTTACACCAGTGGATGTAACAGTTGATTGTATATTGATTATACAGTGTTTGTATGTTTTTCCTTGTATGTTCTCTCTATGTCATTTTCCCAACCAGATTAATTGACATCAGCTGCCAATGATTAAGCTCAAGTGCTGAGCAGCTGTGATTGGTGGACTACATGGGGAACATGTGGAAAAAGCTCAGGTGGAAAGTCAGCTAGGAGAGACTCTTTCCTCCTGTCCCAACATGTGTAGCTTTGTTGTTTAGTGCTGCAAATTGCATTCTTGTAAAATGTTCCTTTAAATCTTGTAAATATAAAATCCTTTGTGTGTGTGTGTGTGTGTGCTTATTTCCACCCATTAACATTTATGGAAGCAGTAGATAAGTGGGTGCCATTTTTGTTGTTAAAACTGTTTTCTCCTGTTTATGGCTAGATGGATGGTGAAACTAAACTTCTGTTAATTTCTATTTATTTATTTGTAAGGGTAAGTAGTTTGTGCCTCCCATCAGCTTCCTTTTGTTTATTATTTTGGTCTGGTCCCCTCTTGAAGACACAATGCTTCCTTTTGTGTTTATAGACTAAAATAGACAATCTGATATGGTTGTTATTGGCTGGGACAGGAGCGATGACCTCCATACATGTTTCATCTAAATTTTGCTCATTGCTTGTTAGTTTCCTTCCTGACTCCTAGAAAGGGAGAAATGTAACCGCATGTCACATTATTATTATTAATTATATCGCTGTTATTTGTAATATGACTAGCATTTGCTACACTGCCTGATCGCTAAATCAGTGTCTTCACTTTACTGTTTTAACAACAGTTAAAACAGTTTTCAGTGTGTGTGAAATGGATTTCCCCAGTTTTATGAATTGGTAATGAGGAATGTACAGCTTTAAGATTTAAATGTTACCATCACACGTTTTTACAAACTAAACATGAAAAGACTTTCTACTTTAGAGACCTATTTTAGTCTATTAAAGCTGTTGCAAATCTGTTATTCTACTTCTCTTGCTGATGTAATTTTACGCAGCTTATTAAAGACACGCATGTATCAAATACAGAGCCATGATGAGTAATAAAAAACATGTAAACAGAAACATATTCCAGAGAAAACCAATGAACAATGTTTAAAACAGTTTAATAACATTTTGCTTCGAAGACAAAAGAGGGGAAAAAGACATTAAACACTTTTTTTCTCACACATTTGGTCATAATAGCTGACCAAACACATCATATCATGTACAACAGCCGGAGGGAGGTAGAGGAAGCAAAGGTCAAATGTACACCTGTTAGGTCATAAATCATAGGTCACTAATAATAATTTGTCCTATGGTGCATCATATTTTCTTAAGCCTGTTTGTCCATTTTAAATATCCCAGCACACAACCCATTGTTTTGGGCTAGCCTTTAATGCCGAGTTTACACTACACGATTTTAAGCCTGATTTTCGCTCGCTGACAGTTTTGTGGAGATCGCTGTCAAAAGTCTGAAATCATAGGCAAATCAGAGCTCGCTCCCATGAGCGATGTTCGCAATGTATGGCCTTTCAAAGACGTGATTTGAGAGAAGCATCACCGATGTCAATGAGATATCTAGGATGCTAAATATCTGGACCTGTCTGCAATTCTAAATCAGTTGAGAGCATGAAACGGGGCACGGGAAGTTTCAGTGGGAGGAGTCCTGATGTACCTGCAACAGAACATCAACTAGCATGGCTGCGGTATCAAGAAAGTCTCATTGGACGGAAGAAATGGAGGAAACATTAGTGGAACATTGGCAAGAGCACCAGTGCCTATTTGATGCTACATCTGAACTGTCAGGTAAGCAAATGGGTAGATTGTTATGTAGGAGGTACTTCTTCATATTGTAATCAATAAAATATATGATTAAAAACATACATCATATTCTGAAATGCATAAGATATAAACATTGGTTTTCGTATCTTGTATCACTTCTCAGGTGTGCTCCGTTATGAAACGTAATTTGGAGTCCAGGCAGAGTTGTCGTGGATTCGTCAATATTGAAATGTATTGTAATGTGTTCACCCTGAGAAGAAACACAGAAGAAATGCCACGACTTCAATGACAAGACAGGCAGTTGTGTAATATGAACGGTACCACGATCCGTCGTCTTTGAAAGTAGTGTATTGTGCAGGAGGCATAAGTGAAATTATTCTTTGGAAACAGGGAGTTTCCTTTAAATATCTGAATTTATAGAAAACACATCTTGCATATAACATTTTCGAGGGCTTTCATTTTAAAATTCAACAGCAGACTGCCCTGACATTGTGAGAGTGACATCCTGAGGTGGTGCACTATCCTTCTGAAGTGAAATTGTTCTTTGTAAACCGGGAGTTTCTCAATGTCAGTCTGTCATTTCATTATGTAGTTACGTATTTTTTTCATTCATTCATTATTGACCGACTGACTGAATGTGAAATGACATTCAATGGAAGGTCGCTTTTATTTTGAAATCAGTTCCTACATGCTCTTACTCTAGTACAAAGTGTATATACAGTACATGATGCAAAACAGATTGGGAGTGTTGTGTGTTACAATCTTAATCAGTATATATGTGTGTGACAAATTTTAGACAATGTATGCCTGCTAACATATGATGAATGATGTGTGTAACTAACTTGAAAAATATGTTAAAACCAGAAATGCTAAAAGGATAAGTGAAAGTGAAGACGGATAAACTGCAGCTGCATTTCTGACACAGGAAATCCTTTAGGCAGAGGAACCTGGAAACAGTTTACACATTGTAAATTCTTTAAGCAAGGATCTGATAAGAGAGAACCAATAGGAGGCAAAACCAGAAACCCCACTGTGGCAAAAAACGAACCAACCAAATGATTGGAACTTATCTCTTAGAATATTGGAGATGCCCCGTCGTCAAAAATAAGCCAATCAAAAGATTAAAAAACTGAGAACAAAGGAATACATCCTGGGTCAGAAAGGTAGAAAAGAAGGGAAGACTGGAGAAACGGGGGCTTTTTGAGCGGAGCTTACGGGTGAAGCAGACTAGATCCCCAGCTGGCTGAATGATTTTTGTACTTATTCTTTCTAGGAAATAAATACAATTTTTACTTTGAAAACTTGACTTCGTCTCCTCAAAAAAGAACACGACAGGAGCTGGCTTGACCATGTTTTTCCAGGTGGGGGCTAGCCTGACCGCAGTTTACTACATCTTTTTTTAGTTTCGACTTGGTACTTTTGCCAACACTAACCCAGGGTGTGAAAAATGTACCGGTATATAAATGTATGACAGTGTGGTTTATTGTTTACCCCATTGCTATAGGCCTTTTTCACAGTATTTCTTTCATTTTTGACAGGAATAAAAACGATGCTGTAAGGGATATACTTATCTCTTTGACGACATACTCATCGTGTAGTGTTTATAAGCTCCTATAAATCACATTTAAGTAATTTTCCACAACTCGTGTCGTCTGGACTTTTTCGTCTACTGAATGTTTTGCCTGCAGAAGGTTCCAAAAAAGAACTTCTTGCAACTGTACAACCCATTGAAAAGACCTCATTGGCGCCAAAAACAAAGATGGCGCTGCTCTGAATAAGGCATTACAAATAAATGGAATTTAGTTTTGTTTTAAACAGCACATTGGGTGTAATATATTACACACGATTTTGACTCAAGTAATAACACACAAGATTACATGTATATTGTGATTTTTTTTTTCTGAATTTCCATATTCTACAATTTAATTACATTTATCAAAAATGGCATCTATTCAAATTAATCATGTGTATTAATAATTTTTCAAATATATTGCATTGCTTTTCAGACAAAATCCTTACAGTACAATCCAAGAAACTTGAGATTTATCAAATTACAAATTTGCATAACAGAACAAAGAGCGAGATACTCATTTAAGACATTAAATTACAGTAAACACCTGTGTGCTGCACGTTTTGGAGCGCTATGCTGTTATCTATACAGGAGCATTTGTGATGATCATGTAGTTTTTTTTTCCAGTGTATGAGCAGCTGTGAAGCCAGTACAGCAGTACATGCAGAATACATATTTAATGTTATTGCAGGCTTTAGTGGTTTAATAATCAAATTTACAAATCAAATAATTTGGCATTCAAAATTGTATTTTCACCCTAAATATTAAATTTTATATAAAACTTTTTTGGCACCAACAATCATGGCATGCTCCAGATCACGGAGATCAATTTTTTTGTGATTGAACATTAACTGAAGCTCCTGACACCTAACGGCAAGATTTTATGCACTACTGGCACACGACTGACTGCTTAGATTATCATTAGCGTTTCTGCATTTCCTGCTGATCTCCTGGTATTTCCACAAGTCTCTAGAATTTACCCCACACAATACTAGGCAGGTGGTTTTAATGTTGTTCTGATATATATATATATATATATATTCATTTTAAAAATACATTTAGGCATGGAATACACTTCACTATATCTAGTTAGCATCTTATACAATTTAGACCATTGACACATTTTTCCAGGCACTTGCATGAAAACCACTATTCCCAAAATACACCATGGAAAAACCTACATTGGAGGCAACAAAACAATGAAAAACAACCACAAAAACCCACAAAGAATTACAACAGATTTGGTTTACGGAAAATCACTAGTAAAAACTGACAAACTTGTCTGGTATGTTATTGGAACTACTTTCAACATCTCAGTTTGGGGAAAAAAAATGTATTATATTAAACACAAGAGTGACAGGCTCTTCATATCAAACACATGCTTTATTGTGCACACTTGTTTTCTGAAGTAAAAATACATTGTTCAATAAAATGTGACTTCAATAAAATTATGGGGAGACAACGCATTAACACATCTTCATTTCTTTAAAAAAATAAAAACAAAAGTATAAAATGGCAAGTTCATACAAAAAGTTGCTCGCTCACTTTCCTCTTTGGTACAATAAATGGCATCAAAAACCTGGAAAGAAAGAATTGATTAATACAAACAATTTATAGTGCATTAAAATAAGGCTAAACATTACATTTAAAATAATCTGTATAAACCAGCAACATGTTAAAGCTGTAATTAAGATGTTCTGGTACTTCCACCAGACTAGCCATTGATTAAAGTGCCTTAGATAATTACTCATTTCTACTTGTGGCTTGAAATATGCTTTCCAACAACCTCACAGTGAGACAATTTTCTCAATTCTTACCAAGTTTATATTTTAAGTGTAGCTTACATTATGGTCATCAGTCACTGGTTTCCCTGCAAGATGTGACGCAATCCTATGCTGACTTAATTGTGCATACACACACACACACACACACACAATGAAACGTCATTACCCTAAAGTCTATATGAATTTCAACCTCTTAAAATATGGGAATATATTCTATAAATATTAGATTTCTGCTTTACATATTAAAATCGACTGATTCACAAACTGCGTGTAGTCAATGTCTAAATATATAATTAAAATACACTTATTAATGCAAGTATTGGCATTTTCCTCTATTCTTAGTTATATACACATTGAAACATTCAGGCCATGCTGGTCAGAATGTCAATTGTTTAATTACCGTTAATGAATTACGGTTAAACTTAAAGATAGTCACTTATATACATATTTTCAGTTCATTAAAATGTCATGTTATGAATTAGGGTTGTGCGGTATACCGGTAGTAACGAAATATCGAACCAAAGAAATGTCAAACCGTGCGATCGCATCTTGTTAATTTCGGTACCATATTAATGCATGCTGCCATTAGCAAAATGTAATAGTTCAATTGAAATCAAAAATAATTTGAATATAAAAAAAGCCTCCATATGGCCAAATGTGATCATTAAACAGCAGCAGGATGTCATTTAATTAAATAGTCATACGAACAGGCGGCTTCACACACACAAAAATGCAACAACTACTGCTTTGAGTGGTGGTGTAGTGGTCCAAGCACATATCTGAAAATCAGAAGGATACCGGTTCAAGTCCCACAGGCGCCACCATTGTGTCCTTGAGCAAGGCACTTAACTCCAGGTTGCTCCGGGGGGGATTGTCCCTGTAATAAGGGCACTGTAAGTCGCTTTGGATAAAAGCGTCTGCCAAATGCATAAATGTAAAAGCTTGATTTTCATGTATGGAGTCCAATAGTTTCCATCTGCAGAGCCACAGATCAGTGTGTTGTGTATAAACGGCTTTGAACTATATAAATCAACAAATTTCCTGTTGCAGCTCGGAGATTTCAGCTTACGAGCATGGGAAGCTTGTTAAAAGCCCTCACAAACATCAAGAGAGCTTTCAAAATATTTCAATGTGTTGCTTGTAAGGCTGGCACCAGAATGTCTACTCCCAAAAAAGGCGCTTTCCTGGAAAGACAAAGATCTTGGCAAAAACCAATGCCATAACACACAGAAGTGCATCTCCAACCGAGACAACACCTTACTAGCAAGCAGAGGCGGCGTCAGCCGATTTTGCCGGGGCTTCAGCCCCGAATGTTTTGAGTGTAGCCCCGAATGTATTTTGAATAGCTGACTGACAAATATGAAACCGGACAAAAGCCTATGTAAACCCCCGAAATCATAAGTTGCCTTATTTCATTGTGCACTGGCTTTGCACATACTGCATACAGCCTGTAAAAATAGACATGGGCATAATCTAGCCTATAGAATAAGTTCCTTTGCTGTCGGTAGCCTATGGGCGACTCCGTTTCTTCCTCTCTGTTGAATATGCAGCAGGTAGAGGAGGAGCTTGCACAGTCGTTGTCATCAACTAACGTTACTTAGTGGCGAGTTAACGGCAATTAGCAGGAAAGACAGCAAAAATTAAGCAAATGAGGCTTTAGGGATTTTTCCGAAAGAAGTCAGTGGGTAAGAATTCACATTTGTTTTTGTCCTTAAAGTCTTAAGATCATCATCTAGCTGGCTTTCACCCACAGTAGGCTAAACCTCAAGAGTTGTAGCCTCTAACCTCCTTGTTTAGATTGACGCAGCTTGGTAGCTCTGAGTTAAAGCAGTCGCCTCTCACGCCGGAGACCGCAGTTCGAGACCCGTTCGGCGCGTACTTTTCTTGTTTATCAGGTATTGATTTTGCTAAGGATAACCAATAGCATTAACATAAAATGTATGTGACTTGTTTTGTGATATTAGTTTGTAGGAAATATACACTTTGATTTGATTAAATGGTTTTGTAGAGTGTAGCAAAGATGAGCATCAGACTGAGCAGCAGCAGCTGTGCCAGAATCAGGCATGGAAACTGGTAACAATTCAGTCACTTTACTTTAGAAAGTTAAAAGTGAAACATTGTTTATCTCAATGATCCTAATGAAAGGATATTGACAGATGAATTATTCTCATAGAGATGAGAATTATATACAGTTCGATGCCATAGTGTGTCAATGAACTTAGACTAAAGTCATTCATGTATTGCTTTAACTTAGGATCTTATACATCATTTTGACTATTTATGTAAAAAAGTATAAATTACTTATATTCAATATTTTTTTTTTTACCTCACTTTATTCACTATAATATAACTCTTTTGTGATGACTGTTAATGTACATGAAAATTCAAGAATCATGACAGATCTTAGGGCAATCCCACTGATCTGCTCTTCCCAATACATTTTCTTCAATGGTATTGGTCCACAATTTGACATGTAGCACTTGAATTAGTTGTTTGAAGCTGATTTGCAATAAGTTATGTGCTGTATCTGTTCTTTTGCATCACAGATGATTCAGGGAGGAGAGAGGATGTTGAGGATAGTACTAGAGTGGAAGATTTAGGAACTGTAGAAACAGGCCCAGCCAGAGCAAAACTCAAAGAATACCCTCTCACCAGCTTTGGACTACAGGGAAGTGGTTGCTAGTGTGAAAATTTAATTGTCTGGGCTAAGCCCCGGATGTCCTTCAATGCTGGAAACGCCTCTGCTAGCAAGTACCATACGACATTTTTTTGAAGAAAAAAAAAAAACACAAACAAAAAAAACCCTTTCCCTGTCTTAGGTCAGTTAGGATCACCATAAGAATGTGAACTGTCAGAATATTAGTAGAGAAGATTATATATTTCAGCTATTATTTCTTCACATTCCCAGTGGGTCAGAAGTTTACACTTTGTTAGCATTGCCTTTAAATTGTTTATCTTCAGTCAAATGTTTTGGATGGCCTTCCACAAGACTCACAATAAGGTGCTGGAATTTTGGCCCATTCCTCCAGACAGAACTGGTGTAACAGAGTTAGGTTTGTAGGCCTCCTTGCTCACACACACATTCATAGTTCTGCCCACACATTTTCTATGGGATTGAGGTCATGGCTTTGTGATGGCCACTCCAATACCTTGACTTTGTCCTTAAGCCATTTTAACACAACTTTGATGGTATTCTTGGGGTCATTGTCGCATTGGGTCTTACAAATGGACAGAGCTTTAACTTCCTGGCTGATGTAGTTTCAATATTCACCTAATTTTCCTTCATGATGCCATCTATTTTATGAAAGGCACCAGTCCCTCCTGCAACAAAGTACCCCCACAACATGATCTTGCCACCCTCATGCTTCACGGATGGTAGTTATAGCCAAACAGTTCAATTTTTAGAAATGCCCTCATCCGATGAAACAAAAAGTCTTTATCCTCATGTGCACTTAAACTGAAGCCGGGCTCTTTTATGGCAGTTTGAGCAGTGGCTTCCTCCTTGCCGAGCAGCTTTTAAGGTTATGTTGATATAAGACTCATTTTACTGTGGACATAGATCCCCGTCTACAGTTTAATCCAGCATGTCCTTTGTTTTTGGATTGAAATTGCACTTTTTGCAGCAAACCAAATTCATCTCAAGGTGCCTGTGCGGTATTATGGCTGGGTGGTCCCATGGAGTTTAAACTTACACACTTTTGTTTTTACAGATGGATGTTGACCTTCAGACATTTGGAAATTGCTCCAAAGGATGAACCAGACTAGTGGAGGTCCACAATTTTATGATCTTGGCTAAATTCTTTTGATTTTCCCATGTTGTCAAGCAAAGAGGCACTGAGTTTGAAGGTAGGCCTTAAAATACATCCACAGGTATACCAACAATTGACTGCAATTAGCCTATCAGAAGCTAACTGGCAAAATGCCTTTGATTTACATTTTCTGGAATTTTACAAGCTGCTTGCTTAAAAGGCACAGTAAACTTGGTGTATGTAAACTTCTGACCCTCTAGAATTGCATTAGTCAATTAAAAGTGAAAATCGGTCTGTAAACAATTGTTGGAACAATTACTTGTCATACACAATGTAGATGTCCTAAACGACTTGCCAAAACTAGTTTGCTAATATGAAAATCTGTGGAGAACACATTCCATTTATATAAAAGCACTCAGTTTACATTGAGCCCACTTCATCTCTGATCTATGGCTGTGCAGCTCTTCTGTGGTTTGGCTAAGACATGACATGCAGCAGGCTAGTGCCCTCTAGTGGCAGATCACTAGACAGCCTCAACTTGTCATTGCTGGTCGTTTAAATTGACTAAATCAATTTGATTAATCAACATCCCTATCAAGCACTGCTACTAAAGATTACATTTATTGAATGAGTTTAAGAATTAAGTGATCACAGCTCTTTAATGAAACCTAGTGTGATGGGCCACGAGGCAGCCACACATCAATGAGCGGTATGTTAAATACCACGCACATACACATGTACATGCTTGCTCTAATTTACCCGGCACATTGTTTGAGCTTATTTTCATTCTCTTAATGGTCTGTATTCATATCGCAGGTATTACGGTAATTATATTTAGGTATTTAAGTTCTAGTGCATCATTGACTAGTTGGAGTGCACACATTCTAGTTTATGGTGTACGGCTTATACTTTTATTAATATTGCATTTTCTGAGTTTAAGTTACCGCTGTGGTGCCGAGGAGTGGATGGCTGGAGCTGTGAATAGTGGTCGGTGAGTTTCCGCATTTGTGGTCCAAGTGTTTTAAGGACAGGCATGATGCTTCGACGCTGCTTTAGTTCCACTTGCCGCTACCAACAAGCAGATTGACTGTGGGGAAATGGGGTGGATGTGTTGTGGATTTTCTTTTCTAATTTGTTGGTTTTCTTAATTGATATTTGTTTATTTCTTCAAGATATGCCTTTAATTTTATTGTGATTCTTTAACTGGCCTGGTTATGAATTTTGTAATTGTATTTGAAGTTTGTGTTTCTCCTTGTGTGTTAATGTGGACTAGTCCGTTTGTATAAATGTGTCCCAGTTTTTTCATTCATGAGGTCAGTTCAGTTCGCTCATATTCTGTTATTGGAGTTTAATTTTGTTCTGTTGACCTCTTATTTGCCTGGATTTGGGTTATTTGGACTTTATTTTTTGTTTCTATTTGAATTATTTTGGTCTGATTAATTAAGATTATTTTGGGAAACAGTTTGTCACGGCCCTTATTCCTTGACTGTGCGGTCCCTCATACACAGGGAGAGCCAAAGTTTAAAGTTTAATCCTATGATTCCCAATTACTTTACCTAGCAGTAAAACAATTAAAATAAAAAAACCTAGCAATTAAAATAAATATTTTTTCCCTGACCAGTGGTTTGTGTTTAATCACCAATTTCAACAGCAGATCTAAATTAAAGACTGATTCAAACCAATCCAAAAATATTCCAGAAAACCTCAAGACTAATCAGACACAAACTGGTGACACACGTAGCCTTATCCCAATCAAATGGCATTTTTAATTAACTATAACATAGCTTACCATCCATGAAAGGTCTTATATTTTGGTGAAAATAAACCAAATTTGAGTTTCCATAAATTAACAAGATTAGAACTACATTAAAAAAAAAAATTTGTAGCATTGTACCTGTAGCAGCTGCCTTGTGAACTCTGTCTGGACACCACTTCTTTGCGTCAGTCACTGAGCAACACAAAAAAAATTGTTAGGATACAAAATCTCAATCCAACTCTTTACATGTCATCAGCTTGTTAGATTGAAGAGGATCTTTAGTCTCATTTTGTACAACAGAATTAAGTAAAAACGTGTCTTTAAAGAACAGAATATTGGACTAAAATCTATAATTTATATTGTTTCAGCGTTGCACTTAATAAAAACACATTCTACTGAAGTCTACCAAGCGTGGTTTTAGAAAGTTAATGTTATATGATACGTATTAGCCATGGTAAGGAATATTGGAGGCTTTTGAATTAGGAAACATTTGAAATTGGACTCAATGAGTGAATGAAACAGTAATGCTAAAGAGAGAAATTTAGGGTTGATGTTACCTTTTTGAAGCTTGCGTTACATCTTACGCCGCCTTCCCCACTTTTGTGCTTTATTAAGCCAGCGAAAGTAGCGTAACTCTGCTTGAGCACAATGTATATCATGCAGTTTCTTTTGCTTTTTTTTTTTTTTATTAAAGTTTCACACGCCCAAGGACAGATATCCGAAGACCAAACAGCTACATTGTTTTCTTGTAATAATCTCCAAATACTTTACCTTCTATAAAGGGAATCTATTGGTTCTTTTAGAGGTGACTCTGCAGGTCTTACCTCAACATCCTTTTCAATAGAAGACAGACATGGAGCGTGAGTTCAATCTCTAACATCAGAGGGATTTAGTGACTCTGATGTGAGGTAGCTTTTAAAACAGGTATACACACATTAAAACTCCAGGACTTTGTATTGTGTATAAATCATTGTTAACTTTGATAACTTTACTATTAACTGTTAAAGGGGTCATATCATTTCATTCCTGAGATACTGTTAATCATGTTTTGCAGTTAAGAGGTCAATAAAATTCTCAACCATTTGCCACCCTCTCACTGACCCTTAGAAATAAACTGTTTGTCTAAGCTGTGCCTTTAAGACTTATGTAAATGTTCTTCTGAACATCAAATCAGTGCCATAAAGATTTAGATGGCGAAGTATGCATTTTATTTTGGGTTTCCGATGGCTGAAATCAAAGGATATCAAAACAAAGTATTGTTGCCTATGGTTAGGTCAAGAAAGTTGACTTATTTTAGTACACAGAACTGTTAAAAGGTGAATTAGATTGTCATGATAGGACCCCTTTAAAATATTAGTAAATCATACAAAAATATTATTATAGCGAACAAATTTGACAAATTTCTTTATTCTGACGTCTATTATTGTACAAGACAATAAGAGCTATGTAGAATTTTTCTCATGATCTAGTAAATGCAAATAATTGTACACCAATTGCACACTATTTAGCAACGGTTTATACACAATATATTTTGCATAATGAACAGTTATGCATTAGGCGAGTTCTCTAAATATTTTGAAGTATATAAATATGAAAAGTTACAAATAGCATGCAGAATTTAAGCAACAGTTGTCAGTTTTGTATGGGGTGTGATTATGACTTACGGTCATTCATGGTTCACTAAAATAAGTCAAATACAAAGTTTTGAAAGCTGTAAAAGAAAACTATGCTTTATTGACAAAATGATAGGGACACAATTTTGGACAGTTTTAGTTCCCTAGTTAAGCAATGCACACAAATATGCTAATATTTTGAAAACTGCAAAGCTAAAGACATCAAAAGAACAACTTTTAATATTTGGGATATGTACGTACAATAATTTGAGTAAACTGTACTTTTATTCGACTGAAACTACAACCTCTGGGATGTATGTTTAAGTTCAAACTAATCCGTAAGTGGCATAACTTTTGTAAAAGTGAAAATAAATGCATATTTACAAGACTTTCAAAAACTAAATGTCAATTAAAAATTATCCTACACCAATGGAAATTGTCCTTAAAAAAATGTTTGCGCATTTGTTTGTAATGGAACTAATATTTCCGTGCATCCCTCATCTTTTAAGAACCTTGTTATGCTTTACAAAAGCGCATTTTGAACAAACCTAAGTGAGCTACATTGCCAGGCAGTTTTTACATATGATTATTAGCTATTTATCTGGCTTTCAGGTATAAATTTTTCATGGACGAAACAAAACCAGAGAAAAAAAAAAAATTTAGAAAACAGCAACGCAAAGAACTTGTAAGCACATCAATGATTGCAAATCTAAATATGCATCATCTCGAACTCTAGAGTGTTTAGCATCCCATTTAAGGGTAGATTCAGTATACTAAAGCGCTTTAAACAATTATAAAAAAACAAAAAAAAAACAACTAGAATTACTTTAGGTGGTTATAAGGAGTTACGAGAGGAGGTTGTTGCCCAAGCAACCAGTGACGGACAGCTCTCAGTATCTGCCGTATGGATGCTCCCGATAGGATTTACTCTGGCGGGCAGGTGGGGCTTTTCCACCACTGCTACCCCAAGCACCGCCATCCCAGTCATCTTCAGCTAGAAACAAACAAAATCAGATGCTTAACATGAGAATAAGTAAAGCCAATTTTAATTTAACATCTATCTGTGAAAGGCTCCATTCCAAAAACCAAAGCTACATTTCTACTTGCTTCCAAGACAGCACCCTGACTGAAATGTGACCTACACTACCAAGTAAAACAAAAGTTTTATGGAGGAGTAACATTTGTCATAGAACAAAGATGAGATCTCATAGCTTGACATTAACGCTGGTCTGGAACAAGTCGATTTCTAAAGGGGCAAGTGAAAGTATTTACTTGCCAATGGGACAAGCCCAATTAAATGTTAATAATGAAAAAATAAAATAACCAACTGTGTGTTACCCTAAGCCACTCACAAATAAAATATTCTGCTGTTGAAAATCCAACAGATCCAAATATTCAGCACAAGATTGCAGGTAGTGTGAGATTTTAATAATTCCTCCAAGTTCCTCCAACACACTTCACTTAAACATTTAGCTGAGAATTGGTAAACCAAATCAAAGCAGATGAACAAATCAATAACGTTGTCTTTGAATCAAACTTTAATTCCAGAACCTCCATCTCCTTTTGTGCTCATACAAACTTGAGGGCGAGTAATGACAGGACTTTCATTGTCATATAGATAACAAAAAAAGTCAGCATAGGATTGTATCATGACACGATTGAATAACGGCAGGGAAAAAAGTGACTTAAGGCCATAATAAGTCAACATAAGTCAACAATGTAGGCAACATACTTCATAAAAATAATTAATTAAATAAAATGAGGTAAATGAGAAAAGTAGCTGCCTGTGAGATAGTAATGTTTTGGTATTACACAAATGTTACAGAATTATAACCCCCCCTCAAGTAAAATTATAACTTTGGTTCATAAAACTACTAGGTACAACGGTCACGTTGGAACTGTATAAAAAGAAAAGGCACATGGCAATGCTTAATGTCTGGATTTCATAAACCACTAATATTGTTCTAGTACGCGTGTGTTTCCATGAATTCAATCTTTGGCAGCCATGCATTAGTCCTTAATACATACATAACAAACTTACTGTAAGATGGATAAGTCTCCTGTGCCTCTCCATGACCATAGTCATAATACTCTGTGTCTCTGTAAGGAAGAGAAAGGGTTCCGGTTAAGTAGTGACACTTAAATGATTGTCATTACATTTTATAACTAACTCTTTAGGTAGTCTTCTATATAAAATTGCCCAGCCTTAGTGAATAGTCATTTTACACTGTTCACCAGTAGCACTGCTTATGTATTGACTGTACAGAGAGGAATTGGTCCCAAACAAGAGAAAATGAGGCAGAGGTAAATGGCACTTACGGCTGAGCAGGAGGCTGACTGTAGTAGCTTTCATACGCTTCATAGGAGGTCTCTGGATATGGTTGTTCATAGGCCTGAGAAAGCAGAGACTTAATTAAATGCTGATCCTGCAGTAAATCTAACGAATGTTTGGCAGAGTATGTTACGGAAGTTTGTTTACACAAACAGCCAGTCTTTAAGGAGAGTAAGATGACTTAAGTTTAAGCAGCACTTTTCACAATTTAATTAAACCAGCAAAAAAACAAAAACAAAAAAACAAGCCACAACATTAAAACAACCTGCCTAATATAGTGTAGGACCCCCCTTTTGCCACCAAAAGTGTGTCACAACCACAATTGTACAGAACATGGATTGTTGGGCCAGACAGGCTGGTTTGCTTATTTCTGTAACAGCTGATCTCCTGGGATTTCACACACAATAGTCTCTAGAATTTACTCAGAATGGTGACAAAAATAGAGAACATATTGAGTGGCAGTTCTGCAGATGGAAACACCATGTGAGGTCAGACTGGCCAGACTGGTTCAAACTGACAAAGTCCATGGTAACTCCGATAACATCGGTGTACAGTTGTGGTGAGAAGAATATAACAGAATGCTACCGAGATGCGGGGTTGGTGCCATTTTGGCGGCACGACCTACACAATATTAGGCAGGTGGTTTTAATGTTGTGGCTGATCGGTGTACACACATTTCTGCCAACAAATGTTTACACACAAGTTAGGAATGTACAGATTTTGCGCTTATGGAAATAAATTGGTACTTTTATTCACCAAAGTGGCATTCAACTGATGAATAGTCAGGACATTAATAACATGAAAAAAATTACTAATACAATTTGAGACCAAAACAAAAAGTTCAGAACTTCTTAAACTACTTCAGGTGTTCACAAAATCCTCCACCTGCAGCAATGGCAGATCTGCAGACCCATCTAGATTTGATCAACTGACTTATCAAAGAGTGACGGGGTGTTTTCTTTTCACATCAGTAATCCATACTATATTTTGTTAACAGCTGATCACGAAACCCTATCTGTCCATTTCAAACTCTTGTCCGCCAGTGTACGTGTATGAATGTATGTGTATGTATGTATATAAAACATTTGCTGGCACATGTTGGCATGGAGCATACTGACTCACATATTCATCGTAGCCTTCAGGTTTCGGTAGGGACTGGTGTTGGTGGGAAAGAGCAGATGCTGGTGCCATCCTCTGAGATGGTGCTGGTGGTCTTGAGCGAGAGGAAGCTCCTCCTCTGCTTTGTGTGGAGGGTGGAGGACCACCTCGGCCCACAGGGGCACCCCTTGCTGAAGCTCCCCGCCCCGGTCCTCCTCTTGGAGCACCACCTCGGGGTCCACCACGAGGGGGCATACCTCGACCCCTGAGAAGAGACAGATGCAATAAGCTTACAGGGTCACAACAACCCCAGTTTCAGCACAGTGCAATTCTTTAAACATTTTTAAATGATGCACTCAGTGGGCCTGATCAGCAACAGAGTGGAGGAAGCAGGGGTAGTTAACGGTCTGATCCAGTCACTCGCTTGTCAAACAAACCCTTCCACGCCACAATCAGTGACATTGACTCTGTTCTGGCTATTTTCATCTTATGGGTTTGAAATGTTCAATTCCTAAATTAACCCCTTTCCTCTTGAAACTAAACATACTTTCTATTTGAAAAGTTTAGGCCGATTTAATTTTGTTTTCTCCGAAACCCATTTTCCTAAACTGACACGCAAAAAACCCCACTAAATGATTGCAGGTGTCTCACCTGTACTAATATTTCTGGCAGAAATTACTTGCATTATATATAATTTTTTTTATTACATGAACACTGTAGTTCCTGCACTGCATTAAACTATGTTCGGAAGGGCATAGTGAGGTGGTTTGATTACTGTACTTATGCATTTATTTTTTTTATATCCTTATATCCACACACGGACCACTATCGCGACCACAAGGTGGTTATCCCATGTAACTCAACCCTCTTTGGCAACCGGGCCAATTTGGTTGCTTAAGAGACCTGGCTGGAGTCACTCAGCACACCCTGGATTCGAACTTGTGACTCCAAGGGTGGTAGTCAGGATCAATACTATGAGCTGCCCAGGCCACCTTACTAATGGATGGAGAGATAGAGATATATATATATATATATATATATTGTATTGACCAATTAGGTATATCCCCTTTAAGCTAAAACTATACTGATTCATTAGGCGAAAAAACCTTGAATAGGCTAGATTTTTCTGAGGTGAGACCATTACCTAGCTCCCATTGGGGGAGGTGGGCCACCTCGTCCCCTGCCTGGAGGGGCTCCTCTGCCATGGGGAGGAACATCCTGTGAGCCATTCAGATAGCCTGGATCCATGTAAGGATCTTGAAGCATCTCATCCATATTATCCACCTGAAACCAGAGTCAATCACACTGATATTTAACACTACATTTATAGTAAGGATGCAGGACAATATATATATATACACAGTGCAATGGTGAAAGTGTCATGGACCAATCATTTAAACCATAAGCTAGTTTTAATACTTACGGGCATAAGGAACTTCTTGACCTCATCCATAGCATGAGCCATACGCAGGTAACAATCAGGAATGGGAGCAAAAACCTCAATGTACACGTGAAGCTCCATGCCCAAATGTGCATACTTGAGATCTCCACCCTTCCTCAAATCCTCTTCCTGCAAAAGTGGATTCACAGCAGGTTTAATGTGCAATTTGATCTCCAGTGAAAGTGCCGTTTAAGAGAAATTCAAATTAAGTTATTCTTAAGGCTGCCTTGGCAGTCTATACTGGCTGTTTACCTTGGTCTTATCTCTCATTGATCCTTTCCCCAACACAGAGATTTTAGCCCCTGTGTCTTCTTGCAAGCGTTTGATGGTGCTGCCCTGTGGTCCCAGAATCTTTCCAACAAAATTAAACTGATAAAAGGGAGAAATGATTGATTAATGGATGGGCAGAAGTAAATTCTTACTAGTCATCAGAAGGATTCTTAACGAAATATGCAATTGAATAATTGAAGATGTATACTTGGACAGACTGTGGAGACACTTACGCGAGGGTACTGCTTCACAGGAATGAGCACTCTCTCCTTCACCCGGACATTCTTTGCGGTGAACAGATCCAGATAGGTCTCGCCATCTTTCTTTGGTTCGCCTTTTTGAACCCGCTCAACCTCTGCAAAAGAGAAACAAACAGTGAACCAAATTATTATTTTTTTCTCAAAGTTTATTCACACACCAAAGCGAGCTAATTATCTAAATACTGGCACTTTAGACACATTGCATCAGGTTGACATCATTAACTGTTTTCATTTTAAGTTGTGAATTTAATTTGTGAAAAATTAAAATTATTATCCACTTCAATTGAGCATTTGTGTTGTTTTTTTTTATGCACATAGCTATTGATGCCTAACAATTGGTTCTCGAGTGGCACAAACAATTGTGCCATGAAAGGTCTGAAAAGGAGCTAAGAACTCTTGTATGTGTGCATAAACCTTGAAATGTCCAAAATGTAATTAATTATTTTATTTCTTTGAGCTTGGGAGTCAAAGCAGCAGGTAATTATACAACAAAGGGGACAATGAAACAGATTCCTTGCTTACATTTTGCCATTGCGGTCTCTAGTTACGATCACGATTTCAAGCTTGATTGCACTTCATAGAGACACGCGGGTGCGCAATAAAGCTTGAAACCATGCTTGCCAGGGAGACAGCTGATTGTAAATAGTGAAAAATTATACATTTTGGACATTCTCAGGCAAAATATTTAGCAAGATTCTTTAGAAGACATGGATTAAACCACTGGAGTTGTATGGATTACTTTTATGCTGCCTTAAATTTATTTGCGCTTCAAAGCTTGGTCACAATTAACTGTATAGACCAACAGGGCCATGGCCGTGTTTGTGTGCTGTAAACGAAAGTCAATCATCTGGGCCAGAGAAAATTACAGATATTTATTCGTAGGGGTATTATTCCTTTTAGAACTTGGGTAATGTTAAATATTTAATACGATTTAGATAAAGTTGATAAAAAAAAAACGAAATCCCCTCCCCCACAGTCTCCCACTAGCATGCTAGCACTGTCGCAGGTACGAAATCGGAATAGTTCAAAAATATCTACTTTAAAAAGTTAAAAACGTTTGATTTATTACGTAAATTGATTTACTAAAGACTACCTTTAACTTAATCGTCACAAGTCTGCCATGAGGTGGCCTAACCGCAAAGCCGTTCAGGGCGGGCGCCTTTGTTGACCTAGAAAGATTACGCTTACGAAAAACGTGTTGGGCAATTCTTACGAACGTTAAAAGCTAGTTATAATACAATATAATATAAATAACAACATACAATACAGAACAACCGAATATAGACGATTTAGAAGACAAACCACCCCATGCGGCCTATAACAAACGCGCAAACACTCGATCATCCTTCCTGTAATGTACAAGCATAAACTGATCTGGGGTCAGGAGTGCAGATTTTGTTTGGAGTTAAATATTGGGAAAAGAATGGAGAAGTACTGACCTGCGGTCAGGAGTTTCATGGCGTGCGTGAATGAGGAGTCCAAACTGTCTTTTTCCGCCAGTAACTCCGGCAAATATTTATTTTCGCCGGTGCCATTCTTCCTCTTAAGATTCACATCCATGTTGTTCACGTCTTTCGGAGACTTTCAGAAGAAAACAAAGAGTTGTAGAATCGTGCCAGACAAAGCGTGAGCTGCACCGTTTCAGTTTCGAGGAACAAAGAAAATGGCAGATGGCGCAGACGGATATGAGTGGGAGAGCGAGACTTCCGGTCTGATAATGGCGGGAACTAGAGGGAGGAGCCAGCTCTCATTGGTCAAACCTGAAACTGTTCTTTAAAAATGCCGTTAAATTCAAAACCTAAATTTACCAGAAATACATTAAAAAAATATAACAATAGAAGATGGTCGCTTTCAGATTTTATTAAGTGTCATTTTTATTGGATATTTTATTTTCATAAATGTATATGTTCTTTAAAACAAAGCCTTTATTATCAATATTTAAAAAAAAAAATGTTGAGTTGCGATACGTCCTTAAAATATGTAAAAAAAAAAAAATAAATAAAAGTTTTTTAATTAAAATGGATAGTTTATCAAGGTTCATCTATCCTGCATACACATTGGCAATTCCAAACAAAGTGATTAAAAAAATTAATCAGATTAATTTTGATTATATCTGGAGAAAGAAAGTCCATTACATTAAAAGAGCAAAGTTGACTAAGGATTTCAAGGAGGGAGGTCTACAAGCCATTGACTTTGATTCCATAAATGGTACCCTGAAAATTAACTGGTTAAAATATTTTCTAAAAAACAACAAACTTTGGTTTCATATTCCCAGAGAAATTTGTAAAAAAAAAAAAATGGGAGGGATAGAATTTTTACTTAGATGTGATTTCACTCCCCGTCTCCCTATCAAACTATCCCAGTTTCACCAGCAAGTCTTGTTGTACTGGAAACTTACAATCATAATTTCACGCCACTTAAAACCCCAATATGGAATAATAGATATATCACAATAAGAAATAAATCATTATATAATAAGGACTGGATGGAGAAAGGTATTTGGTTAATAGCAGAGGATTTTTTATATCATATGATAATTTTTGTCTTAAATATGATATAATCTGTAATCGGAACACATTTAATTCTATAATCAAAGCTATCCCCCAACTCTATTATATGTCTAATCAAAGGATTCCTTTCAAATTCTAATCCCACCACCCTGTGTCTCCCATCACATTTTGATTATTGGAGGTTATGATTTCAAAGAAACTACATTTTCAAACAAATCTATCAGAAATTTGTTTGATAACATTGTATTCCCTTTTGTAGGATACAGAAACTTGATATCACAGTTTTTCTCGAAAGAAACAATTTTCAGGTTACAAACAAATTATTTAAAATTAATCCATTTCAAAATTTTAAACAATGTTTATCCTTCAATTGAATTTGTACGACAAAGATTTGGAATTGAAACTAGTCACTAGTCAACTATTTTGTGATGAGATTGAAACTACTGATCATTTATTTTTCCATTGTATGTATGTAGATGCTTTAGCTTGATATTCATGAGTGGCTTTACCCAAAGGTTCCTCTTCTTGCAGTTTTCTCTCATAAGGACATTATCTTTGGACTTGTTATGAACAGCAACAAAGATGATTTTCTGGTTAATGAAATCCTTATTTTTGGGACAATTTTTATACACAAATCTAAATATTAAAGTGAAAGTAAAACCGAGATTTCTGTATTTCACAATGCGTTTATTTCTTACACAAAGTCCCTTCAAATGATGAAAAGTAAAAACGCACAAAAACTTTTTGAAATAATTGCAGAAAAATAACAACAATAAAAAGCTAGGGTTTGTTTTTTTAAATCATATTCTGCTATGCACTTTTACACCTGATTTCAGTGTTATATTGCAAAGAAATATGATTGTTGCCATGTTGTTTGTACATGATATAGTTCAATAATAATATATTTTAGTTTTAAATGTTAGAATATTTTTTTACGTTAACTGAATAATTAAATTCGCACAAGACCCTGATAATGATACTTTTTTCTCTCTCGTGGAGACCCATTTGTATTTTTGTAATGCTTTGTGGTTTTGGAGATAAAAAAAATAAAGCATTACAAAAATTCAAATGGGTCCCCACGAAATATATACAGGTCCTTCTCAAAGAATTAGTATATTGTTATAAAGTTCATTATTTTCCATAATGTAATGATAAAAATTAAACTTTCATATATTTTAGATTCATTGCACACCAACTGAAATATTTCAGGTCTTTTATTGTTTTAATACTGATGATTTTGGCATACAGCTCATGAAAACCCAAAATTCCTATCTCAAATAATTAGCATATTTCATCCGACCAATAAAAGTGTTTTTAATACAAAAAAAGTCAACCTTCAAATAATTATGTTCAGTTATGCACTCAATACTTGGTCGGGAATCCTTTTGCAGAAATGACTGCTTCAATGCGGCGTGGCATGGAGGCAATCAGCCTGTGACACTGCTGAGGTGTTATGGAGGCCCAGGATGCTTCGATAGCGGCCTTAAGCTCATCCAGAGTGTTGGGTCTTGCGTCTCTCAACTTTCTCTTCACAATATCCCACAGATTCTCTATGGGGTTCAGGTCAGGAGAGTTGGCAGGCCAATTGAGCACAGTAATACCATGGTCAGTAAACCATTTACCAGTGGTTTTGGCACTGTGAGCAGGTGCCAGGTCGTGCTGAAAAATGAAATCTTCATCTCCATAAAGCTTTTCAGCAGATGGAAAAGTCTCATAGTCTCCAAAATCTCCTGATAGCTAGCTGCATTGACCCTGCCCTTGATACAACACAGTGGACCAACACCAGCAGCTGACATGGCACCCCAGACCATCACTGACTGTGGGTACTTGACACTGGACTTCAGGCATTTTGGCATTTCCTTCTCCCCAGTCCTCCTCCAGACTCAGGCACCTTGATTTCCGAATGACATGCAAAATTTGCTTTCATCCGAAAAAAGTACTTTGGACCACTGAGCAACAGTCCAGTGCTGCTTCTCTGTAGCCCAGGTCAGGCGCTTCTGCTGCTGTTTCTGGTGCCTGTGCATGGTGGCTCTGGATGTTTCTACTCCAGACTCAGTCCACTGCTTCCGCAGGTCCCCCAAGGTCTGGAATCGGTCCTTCTCCACAATCTTCCTCAGGGTCCGGTCACCTCTTCTCGTTGTGCAGCGTTTTTTGCCACACTTTTTCCTTCCCACAGACTTCCCACTGAGGTGCCTTGATACAGCACTCTGGGAACAGCCTATTTGTTCAGAAATTTCTTTCTGTGTCTTACCCTCTTGCTTGAGGGTGTCAATGATGGCCTTCTGGACAGCAGTCAGGTCGGCAGCTCTTACCCATGATTGCGGTTTTGAGTAATGAAACAGGCTGGGAGTTTTTAAAAGCCTCAGGAATCTTTTGCAGGTGTTTAGAGTTAATTAGTTGATTCAGATGATTAGGTTAATAGCTCGTTTAGAGACCCTTTTCATGATATGCTAATTTTTTGAGATAGGAATTTTGGGTTTTCATGAGCTGTATGCCAAAATCATCAGTATTAAAACAATAAAAGACCTGAAATATTTCAGTTGGTGTGCAATGAATCTAATATATATATATATAGGTCTATATAGTTTATTTTATTTTTTTTACCTCATTCTATGAAGATAATGCAAGATCAATAAAATGCGTCATTCACACTCTGTGGTGTTTTGAAGTATAGCGAGACATTGGATACAAAGATGCAAATCTAGATTCAATGACGCCTCGGCGATGTTGATGGGGGAGATTGTAGGGAGCGAGGTGGGGGTGTACAAGTATGCAGAATGGAGACAAAAGAATCTCGATTTGGGGCATTATGTTGAATCGTTTACAGGGCAGAAGTGTGAATGTGAACAGGGTGGAGACCACTCAACTTGACTGGAGGACAATAGATGAATGATTGCTTAGTAAAATCCCCCTTTGGAGTTTGTGAAGGTATCTCCCTAAATACTCTTGGCAAAACTCAGTTTTGGAATGATTATTCTCAAATTTGAGCTAGACCAGATATATATCTTTCACTCCATTATGTCTCAAGACGTTGATATAGACAGTGTTGAAAGCTTTATTTAATTGCATTTTTTAAATAGACCAATTTCATATAACTTTACAATAAACTCAGGCTTTTCTTACCAATTTAACCATCTGACCCTAATTACTTATCAGTCTTGCACAAAAACTCAATGTCAAATAATGTTCATGAACCCTTTGTAATGCTGTCTGTAGTACAAATGATTATTTGCAACTATTTTATTTGGAATAACTTTTTCAGGCATGTGCAGAGGTTAACTGGTCAAAATATGTATTGTTTTTATATGCATTTATGTCATTTAAACCCATTCATTTAATATTTCATTTTTGGCAAAACATATACTGCAACATTTCAAATTGTCAGTCCTACTGTATCTAGTACACAGGAAACAGGATCCATCTTATTTGTGGCAACTGCAGAAACACTTTTGTCCTTTGACTTGTTTGTCGCACCAATTGTGTTCACTTGAGGATGTCTGGACCAATTCTGAAAAAAAAGTGACACAACAAAAGTCCAAGAAATGATGGCACTTGTTTTTATTTTAATCAAAACCATACACGTCAGAGTTCACATCTCAAGTGTACGATATGATTATTAAATCACATCGAGAAGTTAAATTAATTTTCTCTCAAAAACTTCAAGAACTCAGTGAAGAAATCTGTACACAAAAGCAAGAATCTGCAGAAGAAAAGTGCTGCAGAACTATATTTCAAGTATCTGTGAATTTAGACCATGGATTTAGCATCAAACTTACATAATAGCATCACATGATCAAATCATCAACAGTGTTTAAATCCATAGTAACCGAGGACATGGACACACAACATTGATTTTGTGCATGTAGAGCAAAGACTAAAAGAACAGACTGCACACAACACAGAGCAATTGTTTGGTTTCATGATACATACTGGACCAAATGCAGGTAAATCTTAAAAATGAAGTGTGTAGTTTCTGTGCTACTAATCACAAATCAGAACTCCTTTAAAAATTGGCTTGATGGGCTTGAGACATTTGCTCACTGTCTGAAGTACTCAATTGACCAATTTTCTCTTACAATTGTTGACATTAAATTTGAAAATCAACTACATTGATTTAAGATGCATTCAGCATTTTCACACCATTTGACTTGGAATCAATATTCATTATGAGAAAGAAAATGTGCCCAGGCTCCAGCCTTTCTAGAACAAATCAGTGACATTGATTGAGGTTTGGCTGACTGCAATTTACACAACCGCTTAGAAACAAATCATCTTCATTGGGTAAGTTACAAAAAGTTTCATCCATTCCTCTTGGGAATATTCAGGAACACATTTCCTTTATTACAGAAGCAACATTTTTGGCCTTTAAGATGGTGATTATGGTGAAAAGAGCATGACATTATGACAGCAAGTGTCCATCAATATTAACCATAGATTCCCCCTCTGGAAAGTCATAAGCAGTTGCATTTACAACTGGAATAAATACAATTTTAACATGAGAGAAAAGGTGCGGTGACTTTGAGAAATACAAAAACAAAAAAAACAAAGGCACCCGGATACTCCCTTTTAATGGTTGTGGCACCTCAAGGCTGAGAGCAAGAGATAAACAAAAGAAAGAGAGAAGAATCAGGGGGATGTCTAGCTTATACTGACTCGGATGGTCTCCAATCAGAGTTCAGACCTCTTTTGGTCTTCAATGCAGGAAGCGAATGCTCATCTTCTGTTCAACGTCCACCTTTTCCAATACCTGAGAAGGGAACAGGGATCACCTTAAAGGGTTAGTTCACCACAAATTAACATTAAAAGGAATATTCCGGGTTCAATATAAGAAAAAAAAGTTATGCTTAATCAACAGCGTTTGTGGCATAATGTTGATTACAACAAAACTAAATTTTTGACTCATCCCTACTTTTCACTTTCTGAAAGTGTCCAATAACAAGATGGTTACTGCGATTAAGAGAGTAGTATTCAGATAGTCATGTGATTCTAAAATGGCAGCCCCCATGTGGGTGCCCCTACCTCAAGTAGAATAAAGCAGGATTTATAAGGTTACTGATATGACTAGAGTCTTCATATTATAGGAATAGTCATGATTTTATACATAAATGTAAAAATTACAATTAATTTCATTAGGAGTATTATGGGGAGTGCACCTTTAAAAAGGTAGAAATATGATGCTTATAATCTTAAAAAAACTCTTACATAAATTCTTCTGGTAAAACTGGTTTTATTTTAAATGAAAAAATAAATAAAATAAACAAATCATAAAAGTTGTTCATGCAACTCATGTTCTATATTCCAAGTCTTCTGTAGGCAAGTGAAACATTGAAAAATATTTTGTTGTGAAATAAAGCAGAAGATAAAAAGTAATTGAATATAAAAAATCTAATTGAAGATAAAAAAATCTACATTGAAGTTAAAAGCATGAACTTCACAATATTAAGTACACTTTACATTTGTACTTAATTCAAACTTAAAGTATTTCTTTATCTTAAAAGTAAACATCACTTGTTTGTTATCTTAACATTGCATATTCATGTAGCAATCCTAAAGGAGAAAATCTTGTCATATAAATCTGCTAATTTGAGTAGATTTCACAAGTAAATAAATTAAGTACATTTTACGTAACTTTTAGAAGCTGTTGTTCGCAGCATGCACCAGGCTTAAATAATTAAAATAATAGTGCATGTCTGCACTAATTGCAAGTTGATTTACAATGGTTTTTTTTGTTGTTGATTTTGTTGTTACAGTTGGTAACTTCACGTTTTATGAAATTGTCTATTAAAAATTACACATTCATGAAAAAAACTATTATCTGTTGATTGCTACCATCACGTGTTTTGTGCACCAAATGTTTAGGTATGCGCGAGCAGCTCTGGGACTTGTTTTTATTGCCAGTAGTGCGAGGTGATGTTGTCTAATAGACTATATAGCATTCGTAAAGCTTCCCTTAGGAAGGCTTACAAGTATCATGTGGTTAATTAAGTACATTAAATCAAGCATTGAAATACAAGTACATTTTTAATAACTAGGTTTAATTTAGCATTACATTGCTTGAGTAAAATGTACAAACAAAGAGGTAGTAAAACTGAATTGAGAGTATTGCAAAGTCAAATGAACTTGAGAAATTTTAATTAAACGCTCCCACGATTTGTGCGTAGCAATTACTTTAAAATTTGTATGGTCTGTTAAATTTACTAGCAATTTATTTTTGGAAATTGTTTTCTAGTTTTGTATACGCCACTTCAAATTATTTTCAGTGTAGCTTTTTTGAGGAAGAGATGGAAATTTAAGTTGTTGGTGACTGGAAATCTTCTCTGTGTTAGCTCACACATCTCATGTGGAATTGCATTTTTCAAACTTACCGCATAACGACTGGTCAAGTGACAAAAGCACCGTTTTTAAATTGAACAAGTGGTGAGTGGAGGAATATCAGTGAATAACAATTTACATTTCCATCTGTTCCACACAAAGTCAAATGGCTTAAGAAGACGAGCAATAATAGCACTCTTGTCACATGGGCTCCTCTTATGGTGACTTTTTTTGTTGTTCCTTCGCGCGCATGCACGCACGCACCCCCCCCTCTCTCTCTCACACACACACACACACACACACACACGCACGCACGCACGCACACGCACGCACGCACACACACGCACGCACACACACGCACGCACACACACGCACGCACACACACGCACGCACACACGCACGCACACACGCACACACACACGCACACACACACGCACACACACACGCACACACACACACGCACACACACACACACACACACACACACACGTTTAGGCATTACCTTGGTGAACTCATTAAAGGAGATGCACATGTCTCCATTAGTGTCTGCTTCCTGGATAGTTCTGTCTGCAATACTGCCTAGCTGCTCATCTGAAATATTCACACCCACCATCATTCTCAGGACCTGAAAACACAAGTTTGAGGTTGCGTTTATACTGGTTTTATTTTATGTTGATAATTAGTGCCCTCTAGTGACTTGACAGCACATAGTGGTGATTTATAAATGTACTACTGATCATTGAAAAATCATAAATCATTAACTCCAGTCTGAATATGACCAGTGTTTTCTCTTCATTTAAAAGTTGATTCATTATTTTGCTATCATAATGGAGGATTATGAATTTAGTTGCATTTTATTATTTGCATTTAGCATTGTTTTGCCCTATCAGAACAGACCTACCTGTTGAGAGCCATTGTAATAAAGTATTATAAATGTAAATAATTTAAAGCATTATAGCTTTATATTAGTTTCTTTAAGTTTACTGATTTTTCAAATGATCTTTTGAGAAGCAGCTGGGATGACTCAGAAGTGTCCCTGTCTTAAAGTGCATCTTCTGTTTACTGGGTGATTATAACTGTCTGGTTTCATGTGGCAGGAGCAGGTGAGTCACAGGTGGCATTGGTCAGGCAGTACAGATCCTTCTTTGTCTCTCTTGTCAAAGCCGGGTACTGAGGATTCTGTTGTACATTAATAAATGTAAATCGCTCACCTGTAGCAGCTCATCTCTGGAGATCTTGTCATCTCTGTCGAGGTCGTATAACTGGAAAGCAACTGGGAGGGACAAGAAAAAAAGACCAAAGTATTATGAGAAGCTTTAATCACAGCAGCAACTGTTAGTAGAAAACTCACGCGATGAGAACAAACTGTAAAGGCTGGTAGCAGAAAACTGGTTTCCTGAGCGGAGATTAAGAGCCATGGAGTATTTAGAGGATCACATTTACATTTATGCATTTGGCAGATGCTTTTATCCAAAGCGACTTATAGTGCACTTATTACATGGACAATCCCCCCGGAGCAACCTGGAGTTAAGTGTCTTGCTCAAGGACACAATGGTGGTGGCAGTGGGAGTCGAACCAGCAACCTTCTGATTAACAGTTATGTGCTTTAGCCCACTATGCCAACATCACTCACAATAAACAGTGTAATTAAGTTTAAGACTAGGATCAATTTAATGCATTTGTACTCTTTGGGAAACTTGAAACTTGGTCCTGGACGCTGATTGGTCAATACAGCATTCCAGCTGTGCTAAAGTCCACAATACAGTAACAGCTATGACACAAACTAGTTTGTGACATAATTCAAATATTAAATGGAAACCTCCAGTTTTTAGTAAAAATACTTGTGGTAAATATTGCTATATTTATTAATATACATTTTTAAATTGGTGCATAAATTGTATAATTCTTACTTGTGTTCTTTTCGTGAAAAATGTGTTGATTACTCTTAACTACATTTTTACTGTGTAATACTCAGATATACATTGATTATTGTCAACACGGCTGAAAAATATTTAGATATTTAACGTTATTTTTTTTTTTTTGTTATACTGCACGGTCCAACATATTCGTAGCGTACATAAGCCAAAGATTTGCAAGGACTATTTTTTTCTTTGTGTGAAATTTTGTGAACTAAATTTTTCTATAGTAAGAAAAGACATTTTAAGAAAAGAGTCTCTGCTGTGTGTCATGTCGAACAAACCCTTTTCTCCATCACTATATTCAAAATGTATCATGGGGCTGATATGAGAGATATTTGGTTTACTCACAGAGGAGTTTGTTGGATCTGCTGTTGAGCGGCTCGCCTGCATTTGCAACTTTGTTCTTTTCATTGTCCTCAACAGGACGAAAATGAGCCAGAGTCTTCATGAAGTCCCTGAAGTTCACCTGATCCTCACTAAGAAACATGAGACATAAGAAGGACGGGGACATTTCATTTGTTTGAAACTGATTTTATGTTTGCTCTGCTGAGATCTGATCTTGAGCCAATTTCAAGATCCAGGCTAGTGGACGACTGTTAAGAATATACAGGATATATTAATATAAAGACTCTCTTTTCACTCTATTCTTAGCAATCAGTTCATAAACCAGAAATATATTTTTATTTAAGCCTGAACATAAACAAAGTTTAGGATTTTAAATAACTTAAAATAAAGAAAAGGTACGAGTAAAAATTTTGCAGGAGGTCATGAATAAAATGCAAGCAAATTTGTGACATTGATCATGTTAACCGTCCAAAAAGTCCAAAGTGCTTCCAGTGACAAAAGATGCTCTCTGTAACATTCTCAGATCATGTTGGAATAATCATGTATGTAATCATCAGGTTTTCAGGAAAAATCTTTAAAATTTTGATCGGAACTTTTCATGCAAATTGTAATGTTGATAATATAACTGGTATAGAAAAAAAAAAGTACATTAGAAAAATATAATAAAACAGAAGCATTTCACAAGTTACTACAGCTTAGTAGACAGTAGATCAGCCTAATGTCCTAAAGCCTTTTTTAGCAATGAGAATCATTTAATCATAATCACACAATCATTTATGAATCAAATGGATGCAGCCAAATGGCTAGCTTGCAGAGGTAGTGCATTTAATTATATTTTAATAACAGCAAATTATACATTCATAAATTGCTGAAATGAAAATAATTTATTTGACCTAAAAACATATATTTTTATTAATTTTTTTGACAAAAAGGAGAACTAAAACTTTTTCCAATCAGCCCTGACAAACTGCTGTCCTACTGAAACATTTCCTGACATAACCACAGGAAAGTTTCTGTATACTTTTCAAGGAATCCAAGTCCACAGTAACACTGAAACACTTGAAACCAAATAAGCCATGAAGTAATCAAGAACCATGTGAAACTGCCCACATGCCGGGTGCTTTGTGAGTGTTACGCTGTCACTAAACATGTCACAAGATATAGCAGCATAACCAGTTAAGGCCAAAATATACACACTGATAAACTGACATAGAAATGTCCCCCGAGATATCTTCACAGATATCAAGAAACCTGTCAAAAACATGTCCGTGTCATATTTCATTGCAAAATAAAAATAATAAAAATTATTATATAGTGCATCCGGAAAGTATTCACAGCACTTCACTTTCCCCACATTTTGTTATGTTACAGCCTTATTCCAAAATGGATTAAAATCATTATTTTCCTCAAAATTCTACAAACAATACCCCATAATGACAATGTGAAAGAGGTTTGTTTGAAATCTTTGCAAATACTTTGATGAAGCACCTTTGGCACCAATTACAGTATATTTGTATTATATACCTCAAGTATTTTGTGTATGATGCTACAAGCTTGGAACACCTATTTTTGGGCAGTTTCTCACATTCTTCTTTGCGGGACCTCTCAAGCGTCGGTGCACAGCCATTTTCAGATCTCTCCAGAGATGTTCACTCGGGTTCAAGTCTGGGCTCTGGCTGGGCCACTCAAGGACATTCACAGAGTTGTCCCGTAGCCACTCCTTTGTTATCTTGGCTGTGTGCTTAGGGTCGTTGTCCTGTTGGAAGATGAACCTTTGCCCAAGTCTGAGGTCCAGAGTGCTTTGGAGCAGGTTTTCATCAAGGATGTCTCTGTACATTGCTGAATTCATCTTTCCCTCGATCCGGACTAGTCTCCCAGTTCATTCCACTGAAAAACATCCCCACAGCATGATACTGCCACCACCATACTTCACTGTAGGGATGGTATTGGCCAGGTGATGAGCAGTGCCTGGTTTCCTCCAGACATGACGCTTGCCATTCAGGCCAAAGAGTTCAATCTTTTGTTTCTCATGGTCTAAAGAGTCCTTCAGGTGCCTTTTGGCAAACTCCAGGTGGGCTGTCATGTGCCTTTTAATGAGGAGTGGCTTCCATCTGGCCACTCTACCATACAGGCCTGATTGGTGGAGTGCTGCAGAGATGGTTGTTCTTCTGGAAGGTTCTCCTCTCTCCACAGAGAAACGCTGGAGCTCTGTCAGAGTGACCATCGGGTTCTTGGTCACCTCCCTGACTAAGGCCCTTCTCCCCCGATCACTCAGTTTGGCCGGGCGGCCAGCTCTAGGAAGACTCCTGGTGGTTTCAAACTTCTTCCATTTACAGATGATGGAGGCCACTGTGCTCTTTGGGACCTTCAATGCTGCAGAATTTTTTGTGCTTTAAGTGATTTTAGCTTTCAAAAGCTTTCACGTGACTGAGCTGTTGAATTAGCCACGCCTCTAATTCCAAAACCCCGCCCTCCAAAGATAATTGAGACATAGACTGAGCTAAAGGGCAGCACTGTTTGTTCCTGTGCCTGTCACATTCAACAGTGGCACAATAGCGCCCTCAACTGACAAAAATTATGAATCATAGCCTTAATGATGCGCTTCAAATACAACACTATGAGAACGAGCAAAATGATTGACCGGTGAAGCTGCCACAGAGACGTGAGATATCTCAGAACACTAATTTCATTAATATCTTTAAGGGAGTAGGACAATATTTTTACTTTTCCATGAAAAAAATTGCTTATAGCACCTTTAACTGAATCTGAAACAATACAAAGCATTAAAGCTATCTGTATGCTATGCTAACTAGTGCAATAAAACAACCGATCAGGCTGAGGTTTCAAAAGTCTTGAGAAGTGCGTCACAACTTTCTTACCCCTCTGGGAAGAAGGCATTAATTATTCGATCTCCAAGAGGATTAATAGCCAACTCTGGAATCCGCTGAAAGTCTTCTCGGCTGAAAAGAGAGAGAGAGCACGAGAGGTTATTGTGTGAGAATCTGTTCTGAAAGATTCTCAGGTTTTACACACACAGATGTAGCCCTATTGAAACAGGTGTTGGTGTAACACTTTACTATAAGTTTTAAACCACAGAGGATGTTTGTAAAAAACAAAATGTTAACAAGAATGCACCCTGTGTATTTGATAAACCGAATGAGTTTTAGTTATGCAGGACAGGTCACAAAATAGCATAGTAACTTGAAGGTGGTAATGGGTGTAATTATTGAACTGATAGGGTCACCAAACGGCATTGCAAAAATATCTATTTTCAACAAGGTTTCCCCGAACACTCCCCTATGTGCCAACAGTTGAAGATTGTTTGAAGTTGAACATTTACTGTATAGCATAAATATTGATTGCAAAGCATAAATACTCACATTATTTTGAATTATGGCCCTTACCAATAAGAATAACAGTACATATAATAAAATAATAGAAATATATATGCAAGTTACGCCTGCACAAGCAATCTATCAAACCATTTGACACTGTTTGTTTTGAGGTTTCATATTTTTGAGTTATAAGCATTACTTAGAATATATGCAGGTCTCCATTACCTGCGTTCTTGAGTTGACATTGGATCATGTAATGTTTATGACTGTGCTTTACAGGACAGCCGATCCCTTATGCTGTGAAAACGTGACTTGTTCTGGTAAAGGCTGATATGAGCGATAATGTCATTAATATCTAGACAGAATGATTAGTGAAGTAATCTCGTTACAATAAGGAAATGGTTTATTTTTTTGGTATATCTTTCTCAGAGCTAATAGCAATTCCAACAGAACTGGCTTTGCTGAATAACAAAAGTGGTCGTCTGGTGTCAAATCAAAAAATTACCATAAGTCTTGCCAATGGATAATATTGCAAATTTTCTGATTTTAATTTTATTTTAGGTAATTTTCAGTATATTTTGTGTAAAATAAAGGTGTACTTGATTTTAAAATTGTGTATAATTTTACCATTAAATTGTATACATATTGATATTATATCAGCATATCTACATATTGTATCAGTTAACATATTGGTCGAACACTTCTCTTACACTAAACAAAAATTATTTTATTAATATTTTTTAATTGTTTTCTAGTAAAAATATTGTTCACATCAACTAACAATGAACAATATTTTAGCAGCACTATTTTTAATAACTAATTTAATTTAACAATTGTATAAGATAACATAAGTTAATGCATTATGTACAAACATGAACAATTGTATTTCAGTCAAATATGTTGTTCATACTTAAAGGGATAGTTCACCCAAAAATGAAAATACTCTCATCATTTTTTCACCCTTATGATATCCCTGGTGTGTATTACTTTCTTTCTTCCGCAGAACACATTTGAAGAAAAATTTAAAATATCTTAGCTCAGTAGGTCCTTAAAATGTAAGCGAATGGTGATTAAAGGTCATCCATATGACTGAAGTTAAATTAAAGTCTTCTAAAGCGAAATGATCTCTTTTGGTGTGAAAAAGATAGATATTAAAATACTTTTTTCTATAAATCATTGCTTAGCAGTAGGAACATGTGACATAATCGCATTGGCATGCAAGCCACGCAAGATCTGACGCAAGAGCGACACACTCGTAAGATCAGCGCTGTTTACAACTGAGGAGGAGGAACGCTGTACAGAAGCTTCATTGGTTTTGGTTTAGATCTGTATTTGTATCTATGTTTTTCACAATGGTGGGTTTGTGTTCTTTACTGGATGTCTCAACCATGAGAAGAACCTGAGATTACGTCCGTAACATGCCAACACAAATACGTCACACAAGAGACAATGTGAACTCAGCCCTCTTGTGACTTGAACACGCATATCACTGCTGAACAGAAGCGATTTAAGAAGTACTTAAAAATCACCAAAAATGATCATGTTACTTTAGATGACATTAATTTAACAGTAGTTGTCATATGGATGATGCTTATGCTGACTGTCTGGGATTTTTGGAACTTCAAAAAAGGTCTGATCACTATCCACTAGCATTTTAAGGACCTACTGAGCTAAGATATTCTTCTATTTTTCTTCAGATATGTTCTGGTGAAGAAATAAAGTCATACACGCCTGGGATGGCATGAGGGTAAGGAAATGATAAGAGAAGTTTTTGGCAAATCAATCCTTTAATGATATAATACATTTATTAATCTTTACAAATAGAACCTGTAAAGAGTTATCAAAATATCTCACTGACAATTAATCATAATGATGACAAAATTGAGTGAGGTTTGCCACTGGGGTAAGAATTTTTTTTCTCCCCAATTTATCTTGTTATAAGTATGTCTTCATGTCTCCACTAGAGAGCAAGAAAAAGATTAAGAGATTGTTTTTGAAGTGAAAAAAAAGCACACTGCACAAAAATAATTTTCGCACTCAGTATTTTTGTCTTTTGCATGTTTGACAATGTTATATATAAAGGGATCTTTCTTTCTTTTTTTTTTTAAATGTCCAAAAAATAAATATTGTTTTTTCAATGCAGGGCTTCACAAGTGACCTCCACACTCAACCAGATGACGCATACCTCACTGCCCTGATATCTGAGTCTACTTATCATTGAAACACAAGAACATATCTTCTCTGAAAATGTACTAATCGCAGTCTGTCGGATGTTTTGGGTGCCAACAAATGCAGCGTGTTATCAACCTAGTTGCGTGCTGTCAGTTTGTTTTTTGCTTTTTAATACCAACCACCCTGCTAGTTTTGTGAACCACTATCAATCATCTCACAAGGTTTTAAATCATTGTGGATGTTGTCATTAAAAACAAACAATTTTAACAAGGTCACAACCTGTGACTTCAGTGTATTTGGTAAACAGAGTTATTATCCTGTTTGAGTCTGGTATGTTGCATCCTAAAAATCAGGGAAATTCAGATTAAGTCAGAAGTTCACATACACCTAAACCAAATAAATGTAAACTCAGTTTTTCACAATTCCTGACAAGTAATCATAGAAAACATTCCCTGTATTAGGTCAGTTAGGATCACTATATTTTATGAATGTGAAATGTCAGAATAACTGTAGAGAGAATGATTTATTTCAGCTTTTATTTCTTTCATCATACACTTTGTTAATATTTGGTAGCACTGCTTTTAAATTGTTTACCTTGGGTCAAACATTTTGGGTAGCCTTCCACAAGCTGTCTCACAATAATGTTGCTGGAATTTTGGCCCATTCCTCCATACAGAACTGGTGTAACTGAGTCAGGTTTGTAGGCCTCCTTGATCACACATGCTTTTTCAGTTCTGCCCACAAATTTTCTATCAGATTGAGATCAAGGCTTTGTGATGGCCACTCCAATACCTTGACTTTGTTGTCCTTAAGCCATTTTGCTACAACTTTGGAGGTATGCTTGGGGTCATTGTCCATGTGGAAGTCCCATCTGCAAACAAGCTTTAACTTCCTGGCTGATGTCTTGAGATGTTGCTTCAATAAACATAATTTTCCTTCTTCATGATGCCATCTATATTTTGTGAAGTGCACCAGTCCCTCCTGCAGCAAAGCACCCCCACAACATGATGCCGCAACCCCCATGCGTCACAGCTGGGATGTGTTCTTCGGCTTGCAAGCCTCACCCCTTTTTCTCCAAACATAACGATGGTCATTATAGCCAAACTGTAAAATTTTTGTATCATCAGACCAGAGAACATTTCTCCAAAAAGTAAGATCTTTGTCCCAATGTGCAATTACAAACTGTAATCTGGGTTTTTTATGGCGGTTTTGCAGCAGTGGTTTCTTCTTTGTGGAGCAGCCTTTCATTTTATGTTGATATAGGACTTGTTTTACTGTGGATATATAGATACTTGTCTACCCGTTTCCTCCAGCATCTTCACAAGGTCCTTTGCTGTTGTTCTGGGATTGATTTGAACTTTTAGTTCCAAGCCATGTTCATCTCTAGGAGACTGAATGTGTCTCCTTCCTGAGCGGTATGATGGCTGTGTGGTCCCATGGTGTTTATACTTGCATACTATGTTTGTACAGATGAACGTGGTACCTTCAGTCATTTGGAAATTGCTCCCAATGATGAATCAGACTTGTGGAGGTCCACAATTGTTTTTATGAGGTCTTGGCTGATTTCTTATAATTTTCCCATGATGTCAAGCAAAGAGGCATGGAGTTTGAAGTTAGGCCTAAAAATACAACCACAGGTTCACCTACAATTCAGTACACCTCCCTTTAGAAGCTAATTGACTAAAGGCTTGACGTTATTTTCTGGAATTTTCCCAAGCTGCTTAAAGGCACAGTTAACTTAATGCATGTAAACTTCTGACTTCATTCTGTAAACAATAGTTGGAAAAATGACTTGTCACGCACAAAATTGATGTTCTAAACGACATGCCAAAATGATAGTTTGCAAATCTTAAATCTGTGGAGTGGTTACATTTGTTTTAAATTACTTCAACCCAAGTGTAATGTCAACTTCTGACTTCAACTGTAAATGTCTTATAACTGTGGGAGTGCCGGCTACATCTTATAGCTGCGTTTAAAGGAAAATTTACAATGAAAGTCATATTTTTAGCAGTCTAACAGGGGGAAAAGTCTTTACTCCTAGTCATAGCTCAAACATTGTGGGAATCATTCATTAACGCATTAACTTACTGTGTTCAGAGCCTGAGGCCTATGTGAATGTTTACCCGTGTATGTAAATCTGTTCAAACTGAAATTATTCGTTTGAACAGATTCAGGCCAAGGGATTTTAAAAGTAAAATAAATACAGTCAAGTATACTTTCTAGTAGAGATCAGGCCGACCAATAGTGGATTTTGCAAATACAATAACTAAGGTGGTGGAAAAGGCTGATACCTTCCAATAACGTTTAATTGGCAGATCGTTTTTAAAATAGATTTTAAGAAATTTTCTTAGCCTTTCCTTCCTGTAACAGGCAGAGGTTGGGGACTTGTTACATAACTTGACTAGAGTCGCAAATTTAAGGACGTGTAAGACTTGACCTGAACTGAATGTTTTTTATTATTATTTTTAATAACTTATTATAAACAGTAATGAAATGTGTTTAAAAAATATTCAATTAATTCATATGCAAAAATGTAATCCCACCAGCACCATTAATCTGCATCTGCGCAGTTAACGCTGCGCTCACAATGCGCCAAAATATTCTCCTTTGGATATAAAGATTTCAAATTGGACCGTGTGAATAAAAAAGTCTGAAAATATGCAAGGCAAAAAATATCCGATACAACCACAACAACCTCGAATTTCATCAGACATTTCAAAAACCACAAGGAAAGGCAAGTACATAATTGCATTATCATTTCATTATCCAGAAACATTCATATGTAAAATTACTGTTCAAATGTTTGAGGGTTGTCAGTAAATTAAGTTTTGTACCACAACATGTTTGAAATTACCCAACATTGCCTCGAAACTTCTCAACAGTCAACAATATACCATAACCATTTGTTGGCAATATAAAAACTTAACATATTTAAATATATTTAAAACGTGACTAGTATAAAATATACAGAATGACTCGTGATGAAATCCAAGTGCTCTCATAGTGATTATGACTTCTGAAGACTTTAACTAAAGCCCTTGAATGCAAAACCTTTGACTATTTTATATAAATGTATCTCTGAAGGGAACTGACTGTCTTCGATGGCATTTTCTCTAGGGGCGAGAACCGGCTTGGCAATATAAATAATGGTTTAAATAACTGAACCAAAAACACACAAACAAAGATACAGAGCAGCTGTCTGTAATTCTCTCTCTCTCTCGAACCGTCGTCACCGCCTGCCTTTATCCCTCGCGCACCCCCATCAGGCTGATTGGGAACCGGGCGTGCATTGTTCCAGCCTGGCCCCGCCCTCCACTGCTCTACAAACGTATCTCTTAATGTTGCACAGTGTGCCATGTTTTTTCTCAAAATCTCACTGGAATAATATCGTACAGTCTGAAAAACAGCAATCGTAAAGGAATGAAGAACCATGAAAATCGTACACTGTGCACCTGGCTTTAGACTTTATCTTGAAAGTCTTGAGATTTGACTTGGACACGTTACAAAAGCTTGAGGTTTGACTTCAGTGAACATACCTAGTTTGCAGTCATGACCAAACTTGACAGCACAAACTTTCCACGTGCAACATTCGCTTCCTCTCATGTCTTAAGCCAAAGGTGTTGCAATATCACATTGGACTATTACTCAACTCATGTAGCACATTTACTGTGTGTGTCATACCTTAGTGCTCCGTTCTCTCCTTTGTCAAGACTGTGAAACCGGCTGTAGAGTCGAGTGATTTGACTGTGGGAGACTGCACACACACACACACACATTGACAGTACTACTTAATGTCTTATCTGAATGACTTCTCACACTGTAGATATTTCTCAAATGTCCCGACAATGGGGACATAATATAACAGGGAAGTGATTATTTATTGTTTGCTGAATCTTGGCTTGATCAGGGCAGAACTACATAATCTACATACATACCAAAAAAACTTGATTGGGATCTTTTTCGAATTAGAAATGTATTAAACATATGTGGCCCACACACTGCAAACCAATATTTTGAGTGCATGTATGTATGTATATATAATATACACACAAGTTTGGAATAATGTACAGATTTTGTTGTTTCGGAAGGAAATTGGTACTTTAATTCACCAAAGTGGCATTCAACTGATCACAAAGTATATTCAGGACAATACTGATGTAAAAAACAGCATCAAAAGTAATTTTTGATCAAATCTAGAGGGGTCCCATTTCCAGCAGCATCACTCCAACACCTTATCCTTGAGAACATGATGCTAAATTGCTAATTTGATCCTAGAAAATCACTAGCCATTATATCAAACTCAGTTGAAAGCTATTTGGGTTGTTAAATAAAGCTTAACTTTGTTTTCAGTTTTTGAGTTGCCACAGTACATAAGTACATCAGATAAGAACATCAGAGTCTCTAGTTTGAGAAATAGACGCCTCGCATGTCCTCAGCTGACAGCTTCATTGAATTCTACCCGCTCAACACCAGTTTCATGTACAACAGTAAAGAAAAGACTCAGGGGTGCAGGCCTTAGAGAAGAATGTGCAAAGAAAACACCACTTTTGAAAAGCTAAATAAAAGGTTAGAGTGGGCAAAGAAACACAGACTTTGGACAAAAGATAATTGCAAAAGAGTGTTACGGATCTTAACCCCATTGAGCTTTTGTGGGATCAGCTAGACTGTAAGGTGCATGAGAATTGCACGACAAGACAGCCACATAAGACTAGACAGGCAAGTGCTACAGGAAGCATGGGGTGAAATGTCACCCGAGTATCTGGACAAACTGACAGCTAGAACAACAAGGTTCTGCAAAGCTGTCATTGCTGCACATGGAGGATTTTATGATGAGAACTCTTTGAAGTAGTTTAAGAGGTTCTGAACATTTCATCAACTCTGTGTCTATACAGTTATCGTGTCTAACATCCAGCTGAGCTATTGACATACATAAACACGTAAAAACTTTGGGTTTAAAATGACAACACAATAGATTTACTGTTCAAATTAAGAAACTTTCTGGATGTCAAATGTCAGTGGGACATGTCTATAGCTGATGTGCTGAACTTCACCGGTAGATAATCTGCTAAGTGAACTTGAGGAACTGCCTTCATACATCCACTAAAAATCACCTTGGGAAAAGTTTGCAATTGCAAATATGTCAGACAAATTCATAGATTTGAGAGCTCTAGCATCAATTGTTTGCAGATGCCACTAGGTTTGATATTCTGTTATCTAATGCAATGACATACAATGTAAGTGCAGATAAAGGGCATTGACAAATCAGCTTGTAATGACAAAGAAAGCTGCTCAATTTAGGATGCTCAAAAGTCAGTGAGCCTAACTGGGACATAATTACATTTTTAGTGAACACTGGACACACCTCGTGAAATCGTAAACTGGGGCATCTGGTCATTCAAATAAAGCTGCTTTGGAACAATCCGTGTTTGTAAAGTGCCATTCAATAAATCTTAATTAAACGGAGAATGTAACAGTTGAGTCTGTTTGGTTGAGACTTTCGGTTTAACCACAGTAAAAGCAGCAGAGCCAATTAGTGACCACATCAATGGAACATCCACCCCAACATTCCAGGCTTTAATCAACACAGTACAGAGTGATCAAGTGAATGAATAACTATTCCACCAGCTAAATCAAATCATTGTACACACGAAACTGTAGCACATACAATGCTGTTCAACCTGGAGTTAAAACACAACCACAGCTGGTGAAGATTACGGACTTCAAATAATCAGGTGTGAAATTTTGTTAGGGTTTGACACCAGATGGAAAAAGAACAGAAAAAGAACAATACGAGGAGGAGAGTACTTGGTGTGGCTTTACAGGAATGTAGTAAAATCTGGGCTTACAAACACATAAAAAGGGTCACGTCAAAGAAACATGACTGCACTATGCTTATTTCTTCAACTATCTATTATAATTAGCGCTATCGATTTAACGCATTAATTCAGTGAGATTAATTTTATTAAAAATAACGTGTTAAAAAGAATTACGCAATTAATCGCAATGCCCCCTGACCGTATAGAGGACAGCGACGCAGAGGATTTCATCAATGTGGTGGTGTGGGAGCAGTTTGTCTCCTGGTTGCCGAAGGGGACGGTCCAGTGCCACCAATCGGCGTTGCTGGACGAAGTAATCCACCTGGCGAAAGACCATTTGGTGGCGAAAGACCACCTGGCAGCGTATCCGGAGACCAGCGTGCCCTGCACCCTTCCCCCCCACTCTAATGTCTCCTCCACTGCCCCACCCCCATCTCCTTCCATCCTGTTCCGTTTCCCTGGAAATGGGGGAACATTCTCTGCTTCCACAAACCCTGTCTCTCCCCTCTTCGTACCAGGTGAATGAGTCCGCTGCCAGGATTGTGGGTGGGAGACTTGGGCTGGTCTGCTGGAGTTGCAGGGAGCCGGGTCATGTTGGAGAGTAGTGCCCGGTAATGAAGGTGGGGGCCTTGATCCAGAACCCCGGCACCCAACAGGCAACCCTGATTGGGCAGGGACGTACCAAATACCCATACATAAGGGGGATACATACCATGCCTTGGTGGATTCAGGTTGTAATCAAACATCCACTCATCAATGTTTGGTTCAAAACATGGCATTGGAGGCAAATAATCGGGTGAAGGTGAGGTGTATGCACTAGGATATTCATGATTATCCTATAGTGACCGTCACGGTAATATTCCAGGAACAAAAGCATAATATTGAGGCAGTGGTTAGTCTTCCCCTCATCCATCCACTAATTTTGGAAACTAATTGGCTGGCTTACCGATCATTATTGAAGTGGTTGTATGTGGATTGGGAGGTGTCATCCTCCCCCACCCTTATGGAATTTCCAGTAGGTTTTAATATTGGTTTCATTTGTGCCAAGATTTGTAATCATTCATGTGACTGCGTATACCGTACCAAAGGCCCTGTATCCGTTCGGTTCGGCACGGATACATGTACCATTGCAGCCCTAATATTTATATAGTCTACAGGTGCTGCATGCTTTTGAGTGAATGTGCACTCTCTTTTGTGATCTAAATAATGCAGAATTTTTTCATTTGCATTAATGAGAATTGGGGTAAAAATGTGTGTAAATGTTGTAAAATTAGTGTCACATTGTAAAAAATCTTAATGACCCTAGATATTCTATTTAGATATTCTATTTAGATATTCTATATAAGTAAAATATCATTTCAATTTGTGATACTTCTTTGTGTAACGATTGTATGACAGCATTTCTGCATATTTTTGTAATGAAATCTCCGATTTATATCTCAGTAGCTAAAACCATGATTCATTTCATCGTCACTCAATCAGTGCATCAGCACTCAAATGTTCACAATTCCACTTGGCATTTTACTTCCTTTAAAATGTTTTAGTAAAAATACTGTAAACGTTTTTTTACACTCATACAGTATTTTGCAGATTATTACAAAGGGTCTTTGTTCTCATCTGGGGATGCGTCAAAAGCAAGTGTAATCAAGCACAGAAAATATCTGCAGTTCAATCTGGACTGTCTGCTTGGTGTTCTTTCATCAGGGTTGAAAATAAAGTTTTCCTCTAACATTGAAAACATGTTCCCAACCTATTTCTAGATCTTGCGGGGGAGAATGTCTCTCTCTGTGGTTCATCTGTACAAAGAGCCGAAGCACTGAGATGCACAGATTGGAAAATACTACTTTTCTTGGTTCTGACACATCGATCACATAACATCATCTAAGCTACAAATTACAGCTGCACAATCAAAATCAAATCATCTGCATCAGCACAGTGCAGATTAAAAGGCAGCTGTAACCTCACCATAATCCACACATAAATTAATCCAGACGGGCTCGATATACACAGCTCTGGAAAAAATTAAGGGACCACTGCAAAATTATCAGTTTCTCTGGATTTACTATTTATAGGTATGTGTTTGAGTAAAATGAACATTTTTGTTTTATTCTAAAGTCCAAACAGACACATACAGGACTTCCTGGACAGTTCAGAATGTCAAAATAAAAGCGCGAGGGTTTAAAAAGTGCACGACTTAAATATATTACCGTTGTATTTAAAATTAAAAGTCAATAATAATAATAATAATAATAACAATATGAATAACTATTTAATATTATTATTATTGTCATCATTAGTATTTGTTTACAATTTATAGCAATATTTAAACTGAACGGGTTCCAAAAAAATAACTGTGTGAATGAAAACTGGACTGATGTCTTACAACTAAATTGAACAACAACAACAAAAAAAAAGAGATCTGAATCCTTTAAAGTCCAGATGTAAGTTGAAACATTTTTGGGGAAAAAAGAAAGAAAGAAAAAAATGCAAAAATAAAACACTGGTTTTTTTTCTGCCAAAGACTTGAAGAAAGGAATTACTGTTAATTTTGCTGCTACATTATCCAGTATAGTTAATAAAAAAGTGTTTCTTAATACGCTATACATTTATATTGAAATAATGTGTAGTTAGAGGTTTGTGTTTCTTTACATATTAAAGAGTACTCCCAATTAGTTACACACAATAATGTCAAGATATTATAAACTGATTATGCAAAAAAAAACTAAACAACAACACTGGTATCGGAAGAGAAAGTGTTATTGGTGCATCCCTAGAAAAGAGTGTTATGGATCCTAAACCCATTGAGCTTTTGTGGGATCAGCTAGACTGTAAGGTGTGTGAGAATTGCCCGACAAGACAGACACATGTATGGCAAGTGCTACGGGAAGTGTGGGGTGAAAGGTCACCTGAATATCTGGACAAACTGACAGCTAGAATGTCAAGGATCTTCAAAGCTGTCATTGCTGCACATGGAGGATTTTTTGTTAAAAACTCTTTGAAGTTCTGAACATTCTTTTAAAATTATAATAGTAATTTTTCACGTTATTAATGTCCTGACAATACATTGTGATCAGTTGAATGCCACTTTGGTGAATAAAAGTACAAATTTCTATCCATAAGAGCAAAATCTGTACATTATTATGAACTTTTGGCCGCCAGTATATATATATTATTAGTTCAACAGAATATTTTTTAATGTAACAATATAAAAACATAACTGTGTTGTGGTTATGAAAATCACAATTGAAAAGTTTTTAATAAAAAAACAATAAGAACAGTATAAATAAAACATCAAGATGTTTATGGTAAAGACAATTGAGAGATAAATGTGCTTAGGTGTTCTGAAGATGTCACAATCCCCAAAAATCATAATGGTCTTAAATGCAGGCTTTACTTTTTATTATGGAAAATATATCCTATTTGTTATTGATTTATGGTTAAATATGACCAGTAGATTTTCTTGAATGAGAATCAATTAATTGCACACATATAAAGGAGTTTTTCCACCATTTAAATAACCTTTTAGCCTTCATTTTTTTTTAATAGTAAATATACCGTTAGTGTGACAAATTAAATTTCAAAATAATTAATGAAAGAGTAACATTTTCTCTAAGATAGTTTGGAGTGAATAACATATCACACCGCAGGACAGGGACAATGTCATCAATTTCAATTAACTTATATATAGACATTTTTCACAATACATTTTGTTCCAAAGAGAGATAGCACTGTACTGTATTATAGACACGCTGTCATTACAGTACACTATCAATGCATGCGTCAACTATAATAGTTAAACCAGACACTCCCAGTCACAGTCAGCCCAGCCAAAAAGGATACTCACATCCAGTTTCTTTTTTTATTTCTTCAATGTCCTCTTCTCTCAGTAGAGATGAAGCTCTTGAGCCCATGATTGCTGTTTGTACTGAAGATCAGCTCTAACTATCACAAGAAATTCACTCTGAAGCACTGAGAAACAGCTCTGTAAAGCTCTCAGAACAACAGTCAGCGTTCAAACGTGTCTGTCCAGATTTATTACCCACCTACCTCTGAATTAAAACCGTATTAAACGCGATAGTTATTAAATCAAGAGAGTTACAGCAAGAACTGAAGACGCTAAGCTAACGGCGCGTCGGAGTGAATCTGTGCGACGTCACCTTGCGTCGGTTATGTCTTTGTACGCACACGCCTCTGAGTGAATAAAGCACTATGATTGGCTGGTGTAACGTGGGCGGGTTTAATGGGACAGCCGTGTAGTGTAGCTGGAAACAGTTCGTCCAGACCGCATTGACGGCGTTGTGAGCGACTTAAATTATTGGCCAGACCGCATTGACGGCGTTGTGAGCGCCCTCTGGAGGGAAAGGTTTTAATGCCTCATACTAAACAATGATTCCGTAATGAAGTGCTGCCTTCTGCTGCATGAAGAGAGAAGTGAGGCGTTTTATTACTCATACTTTACCCGGTATCTATCCAGCAACAAATAATAATAATAAAAAAAAATATATATATTTTTTTCTTTTAGAAAAATTAGTTTCATTAACTGCAATATGGCAACTCAATGTTCTGTTATATCAATCTAAAAATATAATATCAATATAATGATTATTATTATTTTAAAATATTATTTTATAATTTATTTTTTATTATATAAAGATAAATTATTGTTAATTATTACATATTATATTATACTTTAGATGTATTCATTATATTATTATTTTTATCAAATACGAAGAAGTACGATAGTACATTAATAATATTGATTGATCATTCGTATTTCGCTCTGATTTTTTACATTAATTTGCTAAATCTGGATTGTTTTTTGTTCATTAAAGATATAATATTAATATAATAATAATTATTATTATTTTTAAAATATTATTTTATAATATATATTTATTATATAATGATAAATTATTTTAAATAAATTATTACATATTATAGTGTGCTTTAGATATACTCTTTATATTATTATTTTTATCATAGTCGTAGAAGTACGATAGTACATTAGTTATATTGATTGATCATTAAAATTTCTCTCTGAATTTTACATTAATTTGCTAAATCTAGATTGTTTGTTTGTAAATGTAGTTTCACATATAAAATGATGATAGTTAGGTGTCTCTCTGTAATTTAATCTAAATGTCAATTAATATAATATGCTGGAATTGTCAAAATATACAAAGAACGTGAAATGTGTCATGCGTTTATGTTTTTATTTGTTCTTTTAAAATAATTAAAAAAATTGACAAATCCTGAATAAACGCAACATTTCTAAACATCCTTTTGTGAGAGCTGTATGATATATGATGTAAATGAAGAAAACAATAAAAGATGTTTTACTTTTTTATTTTTTTAAAAATTTAATAAATGATATATCCTGTATATATGTACAATATATGTACAGTATAAGTCTGTGCCAGAAACAGCAGTGATAAATTACTTTTATACCATCTGAGGACACAGGTGAAAAATCAGACCACTACATTTATCAGTAATACGTTACTATTATAAAAGGTTTATGTTGGAGGAGATTATGAGTTTGGGGGTTTGCTGCAGCATGTCTATGGATCGTGGAGTCTTAGTCGAAACACTCATTAAACGCTTGCATGAAGCCGATTACTTTCTTACACAAGGACTCTCCATTCGTGCACCTCAGCTCACCTGGGAGAGACCTCTGGAGCCTGTCCAGCCTCTGTGTGGTACCATCACCACCAGCATGCAAATACATCTCTACTGAACATGTTTCAGTTTTGTGTATTTCTAAAGAGTCTTGTGTTATATTTTAAAGAACAATCAATAACTTTTTGATCAGACTGATCTTCCCTTATTATGTGATTACTATGAGCAATTGTTTATGTTTTTCGATATAAGGGGGCAGTTCTCATGCAAGTCTTGTATTTTAGATAGATGATCATGTTTTTTCTCTGTGCCCTCACAGGGGGCCATGAAATCACTTATGAATCACTGATCTGCATCCTATAAATACTGTTTGTACATCTTGGTCTGAGTTAAGAAATAAACATGGCACAGGGGCAGATGATTTTAAAATTAGACTTGTATAGGAATGTTTGTCAAGACAAATTTTGAAAGCCTTGTATGGACATTTAGAAGAGTTTGAAGACTAGTTTCAAGTTTGAATGTAATATAGGTTTAGTTTGAAAACATAGGCAGTTACTATAGTTACTTGGGCATTGATAAGTGGTTGCTAAGGTGATTTGAATGGTGCTATAGAGCTTCTTGGGCATTGATAAGTGATTGTTAAACTTTTTGAGTATTGCTAAGCAGATGCTTGGGTAGTTGATAAGTGGTTGCTAGGTTTTTTGAGTAGTTGCAAGGCAGCTGTTACGGCATTGATCAGTGGTTGCTAAAGTGTTCCGAGTGATTGCTAGGCAGTTCACAAACAGACAGACAAGATGGATGGATGGATAGACTTGTAATACATAGCTTACCGTTTTAATTCTCCAACTGGGGCCCTAATGTACTTGTACGCAGCTGTTCACACGGGCCAGGGAAATGCCGCAGCTGGCACCTCTGCCAGGCCACAATGTTGTTGTTCTTGGAAGTCTCGAGGGCAGGAACATTTCTCCAGCTCTGCAAACCCATAGATACCCTAATGTGTTTCAGCGACTTTATCTGTTCCATTCCATTCCAATCATGAGCCAGTGGAGTGACATGAAGCCTGCAGTAGTTTCAGGAAAGCGGGTCAGATATCATTTCCAGTGACCGTGTGTTTAAGGCACCTTCACAGAACAAGAGTTTGGCTGAGACAGAAGATGTCCCTTTCAACAGAAACCTCAAACTATTTAAAGCACTGTTGTTTTCATAGCGCACGTGCACCCATGAAGTAGAGAGAAAGAAAGACAGATCCAGGAGAAACAGTTGGAGTCATTGTGAGCAGGAATGCTGCTGTCATTTTCACTTTAACCCAGTCGTTCCAAAGGATGCATTGAGATTTAAAACTCAAAGCAGAATTCTTCTGTTCAGTGACAGTTAAAGGTATAAAATAGTTCACCCATTTACTCACCCTATTCCGACACCATATTACGCTCTGTCTGAGATTCTATTTTCCATTCAAGGAAAGTGGATGGTGATTCTGTCGAGGCCAAAAAACAAACAAAAAAAACAATCACCATAAAAGTATCAAAATAGTCCATACAACTATTGCTCTATATCCCAAGTCTTCTGAGAAACAGATCAATATTTAAGTAATTGTTTGCTAGAAATTATTCACCCTGCCCAGTAGGGGGCAATATGCATGACGAATGTGCATCACCAAAAACACAAATAGAAGAATTTAACATTCAAAGGAATGTAGGGATAGGTCAGGAACAGGGAGAAGTAGAAGAGCAGGAACCATAATTTGTCCAAAGACTTATGTTTGGACATTCAGCATTTAATAGTACATTGCTTAGAATAGGAATCATGATGCAGGAAATGTGAATTTTGTAGTCAGAAAGAAACAGAAGAGCATGTAATGACAATCTGTCCCAAATATCATAATGAAATAACCAAGTTGATTTCCAACCTTAAGAAAATTACAAGCATATGGGTAAAAAATTAAAGGGATGAATATTTTTCATCCCTTTAATCTGTCCCAAATATCATAATGAAATAACCAAGTTGATTTCCAACCTTAAGAAAATTACAAGCATATGGGTAAAAAATTAAAGGGATGAATATTTTTCATTTTTAATCCAGTATTTGAAAGCGACAGAGTTAAGCAAAAGAATATAGTTTAGTTCACACCCACTAAGAAAAGATTTGTTGATCACGACCCACACTCCTTACCAGCTGGTGGCTGTAATGCACCTTTTGTTGAATGCCAACCGCCATAGTAGTCCAGAAGATGAAGAATGTGAAAGTGAAAGTTAAAGTGGAGATTGGCTAAGCAGGTAGGAGAATTTATAGTAAAAAGAAGATTACTTAAATGTTGATTTGTTTGTCACCCACACTTATGATACAGCTTCTGAAGACATTGATTTAACCACTGGAGTCTTATGGATTTATTTTATGCTGACGTATGTGATTTTTGGAGCTTCAAAATGTTGATCTCACTAGCCATGACATTGTGAAATTAATCAGTGTACAACTGCGCATGCTCCGTTTTACAAAGAAGCGCAATACGCGGGTGAATGTTGGAAAGCGCAAGCCTGATGTCATCCTCCACCTGAAGGCGATTTCAGTACTTTGTTTTCAAGGCTGTCAATTTTGAAAACCCAGACTCTCACTGATAAGTTGAGGCAAATGGAAGAAGTCATTTTACGGCGGCATCAAACAACCAAGGATATTCAGTTATCACCGTCGTCCAAACCGAGAGCAGAGAACAAGTGGTATATAGTACACCGGCCACAATTCACTTAAGCTTAAGATAGCTTCCGTCACGTTTTTGTGTTTTACACTTTATAGGGGTAGATGACGATACTGTTCTTGCTACAACTCGTTTTTGGCACGTGTGATAAACTTACCCATAGCCTACTTACCACCATGAGTTCGTTTGGCTAGTCAATCTCTGTCGATCTGGTGGCTATTTGCATGGTAGCTCCGCCCACCCCACTGTTGATTGCACTAAACATCCTCTTACGCTTACTCTCAGTAAGTGGCAGTAATGATCATCAATCACTAAGGGGCGCTACATTCACATTGAACTATTAAAGTGTTACAGTAATGCTTTTGTGTGTTAAGGAAGCTGGTACATGCAGGTGTAATTATTTGCAAAAACATTATAATGTAAAAGCAGCTGATGTGGACTTGTAAAAATAACTTCAAACATTATTCTTCATACATTATTGATCATATTGAAATACTATACATACTGTCTTATTATAACAGAGATATTAAAACATGGAAAGTGTGTGTGTGTGTGTGTGTGTGTGTGTGTGTTTAAGTGGATTTGCAGGTTCTCTGATGGCATTGACTGAAGGAAATAGTTCTTTGAAGTGGTAAAACTGCCTTTCATCTCTCTCTCTCTCTCTCTCTCTCTCTCAATTCAATTTGCTTTATTGGCATGACAAAAGTACATTTTGTATTGCCAAAGCTTTTGAAAAACAACATATAAAATAGTTTAGAACAATTGAATTAGGATTTGATCATGCAAATATAAAAGGAAAAACATTGAAAATCATTAAAGAAAAACAGATAATAAAAATTATTAATTATGTTTCAAGTTAACTTTAACTAATGAACTATATAAACTGAATTAAATATTATCTACATTTATGGGGGGGGGGGGTACATTTTTGATAATACATTTATTGAATGTTCATTAGTTCTGGTTGATCCTCAGGATGCTACAAATCTTGCTGGTATATTTGCACATTTAGCTTTTTTGCCGAGAATAAAAGGGAATTTTTCAGTTGGGCCGCAATTATTAAATTGGGGAATTTTTTTTGATAATTTTGGGATAATAGTGGTTTCTGATGATTTCATATTTTGGTCATTCTGTGAGGAAGTGCAGCTCTGTCTCCATTATTCCCAGATTGCAGTGGGAGCAGAGTCTCTCCTCTCGGGATACCCACGTCTCTCTCTCTATCTCTCTCTCTCTCTTAGTATAATTTAAGCATCTTTTACTACATGCAAAATGTAATTTCCAACTTTTTATTTATTTATAAATGTATTTATTTTGGGGTGAAATGTGACCTGGAAATGTTTCCTTAAGACATAGTCAGTTTAGTGCACTGAACGCATATTAACCAACTGAATTCAGGCAAAAAAATCAGCTGTAAATAGAACAATAGACCATTGATCTCTCTCTCTCTCTCTCTCTCTCTCTCTCTCTCTGTGGGGTTTAAGGGCTTTAGTCTAATAGCTCCATTAGCCCAAGCCACTGGCATTAAGTAGCATAACCGGACTGCTTTAACTATAATAACAATCTTTTTACTCTTAATGCTCTCTTTCTTTCCTTTCTCTTCAGACCTTTGGACCCCACTGTACTTCCCCAACTGGTTCTTCTGTCATATTTGTCCTCTGTTAGTCTGTCTTAAATGCGTATTGTGCAATGATAAATTATCTGTCCATTTTGCTTATTTGGCTTAATCTATTAATTAAAATATACTGGGTTTCAGCAGAATGTATTAATTAATATATAACTGGAACATTGTATCGACCATTTTTAGCATCTAGTACTGGAACAATCGGTTTTACACACACACACACACACACACACACACACACACACACACACACACACACACACACACACACACACACACACACACACACACGGTGGGATAGGTGAGGTAATAACTGGAGCATTAACACATTTGAAACATACCTTGTGATCTACAAACTCTCTGTCATCGTGGAGGAAAACCCCCTCATCAACATGACTCTTTATTTCCAGGCCCAAAACGAGTGTGAGCTTTGTTTCTCCTATCACGATGTGCGTTTCATCTTAGTAATTATGTCTAAATGTGGATTCTGCCAGATGGATGGAGCGATTGAAAAGAGATCCCTTGTCATCTTTCTCTCTCTTGCAGCCTCAGGGTTAAGATATGGAGTCAGATTTCTGAGAATGCCAAACATTTTATAAACAATTGTCTGTCTGTCTGTCTGTCTGTCTGTCTGTCTGTCTATCTATCTATCTATCTATCTATCTATCTATCTATCTGTCTGTCTGTCTGTCTGTCTGTCTGTCTGTCTGTCTGTCTATCTATGTATTTTTTCTGTCTGTCTGTCTTTTATGTCCGTGCTTAGAAGGAAACAAATAAAAGCCTCATAACAAGAGGAGATCGTTTCCCAGATTTGTCGTTCATGAGGACTGCTGTTCTTGTGAACTGTGTCTTTGGGGAGATGAGGGGTGTGAGAGGGTTTAACCCCCCAATCTCTGTTTCTCCTTAAATCAACTAATGAGCCAAGATCTCTTATAAGATATTGTCTCAAGCCCTCTGTGTACCTCCTCCTGATTTCCCGGGTTCTGCAGGAAACAATATCTATTCTTGCTTAAGTTTGATTGCATGTCACTTTTATGGGAGAAAACGCAGCCTGTGTGAGTTCTCATGATGCATTATGGGAACTGAGCATCCTTTTAAAAGGCCTTTGCTTCTAGACGTGTACATTAATAGTTGTATTACAGTAATGTTTTCCTGTCAAAGAAGCAGATGAATCAGTGATCTTCAGCCAGACACAATGCATTTGTTCAAGACATTGTGAAATATCATACAGTATAAATATAATATAATTACATATGAATATGTATTGTTTAGGTTGGTTTCCAAGGTGAAAATTGCATATCTAAAAAGACTTAAAGGGTTAGTTCACCCAAAAATGAAATTTCTCTCATGAATTACTTACATTTAAGCCATCCCAGATGTGAATGGGTGCCATCAGGTTGCTGGCGGTTTAATGATCCAAAGGTTAATAAAGTTAATAAAGTTTTAATTATCGATTTATTTTTTACACAAACCTATCGACTTGCTTTAGAAGACTTTAAATGATTGACTGGAGTCGTGTGGATTACTCTTATGCAGCCTAAATATGCCTTTTGGACCGTTAAACAGCCAGCAGCCCGATGGCACCCATTTACATGCATTATATGAACAAAGTGAGCTGAAATCTGCTTGTAAAAATCTTCACTTCGGTTCTACTGAAGAATTAAAGACATACATATCTGGGATGGCTTAGAGGTAAGTAAATCATGAGAGAATTTGTATTTTTGGGTGAACTACCCCTTTAATGGAGTGTCCTAATCATGTTTTTTTAAGTATCAGCTTTGTCATAAATGTTTTTTTGCAAGACTCTACATGCATTTAAAGAATTGTCTTCATCTGAATAAAAAATATGCCCAGAAAGAATCTCTTAATGTCTATTTCCACAAATTAATTTATTTTCTACTTTTTCTACCTCTACTTTTCATTTATTTGTATTTTATTTTATTTGATGAAATGTTGTTTGTACATGTCACTGTTTTTATTTATGTATGTATTTATTTATTTTGCTTTCCCAGCACTTCTGTTTTGTTATAATATTTTTCTTAGCTAGTTTGTATGTTTATGTGCTACAGTAACCACAACTTCGTCATCTATTCTCTCCTCTTAAATATAGGAGTTCTCAGTTCTCTCTCTCTCTCTCTCTCTCTCTCTCTCTCTCTCTCTCTGTGAGAAGAATCATTAGTTTTTGGTCCCTGTAGTCTCTGTTTCACGGTCTCTGTGTGGGAATCATGATTTTGGACCCAGTCTCTCTTTCCCATCCCAAGTCCAGTGTGTTTTTCTCTGGTGCAGTTAAAAAATAGTCGTGTGCTCATGGGCTCCCGAAGCAAACTGGTTTCAGCCCGCTTGTTCTCTCTTCTCACAGAGGCTGGGAAGAGAGAGGTCAGAACACTTCTAATGGCTTTCATATGGATGCAGGTACCAAAGGGCTCCCCCCTGACCCAGGAATTGGTTTCCATGAGAAACCAAAGCAGCTTTTGGAAATATATAAACTCTTGATTTATGTCAAACATTTTTTATATTTTTTAATCAAGAGATGCCTTCTTCCCACAGCCGTAGTAAATAATGATGATCGTTTTCAGAATCAAATTTTATAATAATAATAATTTTAATGATACAACAAAATTTCAGAGACAGCAAGTGACCAGAAGTCATTTAAACATTGACATCTTTTATCATACTTCTTTTAATGTTGCAATAATGTTTGCCGCTCCACTGAGGAACAATTTTTGTAGGATTGTTAATGTATTATGAACTTTGGTGTCAGTAGAATTTCCTTCTTATACTTAGGGCCCTAAACTCTACTTCCCCTTCTGTCACTCACTCTATGTTGTGTCGCCAGAGTGACACTAGTTGTCAGAGTTGTTAGAGCCCGAAACACCTTCAGATCTTTGAGAAAAGGCCAATGAGAATTGACTAGTTGACTTTGCATGCCACTCCCCCCGACATGCGGATATAAAAGGGAGGCCAGCAGGCAAGTTCATTGAGATTTTCTCTTCAGAGCCGAGCGGTCACACTACAGCAAGCTGAAGTCATCTGCTCACTCATTCACCTTCCCTCTCAGAGCGTTGCTATTGGATCTATGGCGCTTTCCAGTGGTCTCTCACGGCCATTGTTCCCCGGAAGTGCATGAAGAGCAGTTTCCTCTCTCCTCAGGTTAGATCGCCGGCATTCTCAGTCGCCGCCCCCGCGGCCACTGAACACCTGGTCATTACAGCCTCGGCATCACGAACACGGCCCCCCGCCTTCTCATGCCCTGCTGCACCACGCAAACCACATCCCCGGCCAGCCGCTGGTGACGAGTTTCAAGGACACCCCGAGAGTTCCTCCTCCTCAGTCGCTGACCCGCCTTGTGCCGGATGCATGAAGCAAGGTAAGTGCTTGGAGGGTCTCCTCAGCACTCCTGCCTTGGGTCGGAGCCCCGTTCCCCGACGTGGCTCTCCCTGCTTACCCCCACTGCGAGGCCCCACCCTCAGGAACGTCGGATGCGATACTTCCCTTAGCGCCCCTTGCCTGGTGTTTGGACGCATGGTTATCACTTCCCAACCCATCGTGCTGGCTGGCCAGAACCGTCCGACTCGGCTATGCGATTAAATTTGCCAGGAGCCTGCCACAGTTCCACAGCATTCTCTTCACATCGGTGAAGAACGAGAGCGCCGCCGTTATGCGCACGGAGATCGCAGTCCTGCACGTGGAGATGGGTTCCCATCTCATTGTTCCCAAGAAGGGTGGTGGGCAGCACCCAATCCTGGACCTGTGAGACCTGAATCGGGCTTTGCACAGATTCCCATTCAAGATGCTGTCACAGAAGCACATTTTGTCATGCATCCATCATCAAGATTGGTTAGCGACACGTACTTTCACATCTCGATTTTACCTCGACACAGATCCTTCCTATGGTTCACGTTTGATGGTCAGGCGTATCAGTACAAGGTCCTCCCCTTTGGCTTGTCCCTGTCCCCGCACGTCTTCACGAATGTTGCGGAGGCTGCCCTTGCCCCGCTAAGGGAAGTGGGCATACTGAACTACCTTGACGACTGGCTGATACTAGCACACTCTCGAGAGTTACTTTGTGCACACAGGGACCTGGTGCTCATGCACCTCAGCCATTTAGGGCTTCGGGTCAACTGGGAAAAGAGCAAGTTCTCCCCGATTTAGAGCATCTCGATTCTCAGCATTGAGTTAGACTTGGTGTGAATGATAGCGCGCCTCACGAACGAGCGAGCGCAGTAGGTGTTGAATTGCCTGAACTTATCCAGGTGGCAAATGTCGGTCCCACTGAAGTACTTTCAGAGGCTCCTGGGACATATGGCATCCTCAGCAGTGGTCACGCCACTCGGGTTGATGCATATGAGACCGCTACAGCACTGGCTCCAGACCCGAGTCCCAAGGCACGCATGGCACCGCGGCACACTTCGCATGGCTTTAACGCCCACTGCTCGCTGCCTTTTCAGCCCTTGGACAGACCTTGCACTCCTGCAGGCAGGAGTCCCAATACAGCAAGTCATATCGTGGTTATGATGGATGCCTCCAAGACCGGCTGGGGCACCGTGTGCAATGGGCATGTAGCTGCTGGTTCCTGGACAGGACCTCACCTGCTTTGGTGGCCAAGTTTGTTTACGCTACCGTCTCAAGTCACAACTTGCCTGTCATCTCCTCCTTTGGAGTCAGGTCGCTGCACGCCACTCACATCACGGGCAACCTCAATATTACAGCAGATGCTCTGTCACGGCAGGTAACGCTCAGGGGAAAGTGGAGACTCCAACCTCAGGCGGCCCAGCTGATTTGGAGTCGATTCGGCAAGGCACAGGTAGACCTGTTCGCCTCCCAGGAATTCTCCCACTTCCCACTCTGGTATGCCTTGACAGGAGCTCCCCTTGGCACAGACATGCTGGCACACAGCTGGCCCCAAGGGCTGCGCAAATATGAACGGTTCTGTGCAAGGTCAGGGAGGATGAGGAGCAGGTCACCCTTGTGGCTCTGTACTGGCCCACTCAGACCTAGTTCCCGGACCTCACACCCCTCCCTGGTGAATTCGGGAAGTCCTTTTTTCTCAGTGACAGGGCACTCTCTGGAATCTCCATGTCTGGTCCCTGGATAGTCTACAGCCTGCTGTGGTTATCACGATCACTCAAGCCAGAGCCCCTTCTACAAGTGAAGACCCCCAGAGCTGTGCAGTCGGGTCAGTGCTTTCCTTCCTGCAAGAGAAGTTGTATGGGCAGCTGTACCCCTCCACTATCATGGTTTATGTAGCTGCTACAGCAGCGCACCACGATGTGGTTCAAGGTAAGGCCCTCGGTAAGCACAACCTTATCTTCAGGTTCCTGAGAGGCGCCAGGAGGCTGAACCCTCCTAGACCATTCCTCTTTCCCTCATGGGACCTCTCCGTGGTCCTCTCTGGCCTACTTAGAGCCCCCTTAGAGGCCCTCGAGTCAGTCTCTCTGAAGACTGCCCTCCTGACTGCGCTCACTTCTATCAAGAGGGTCGGGGACCTGCAAGCGTTCTCTGTCAGCAAAGAGTGCCTAGAGTTCGGTCCAGAAGACTCTCACAAGATCATGAGACCCTGACCGGGCTATGTGACCAAGGTTCCCACAACCCCCTTCAGGGATCAAGTGGTGAGCCTACAAGTGCCGCCCCTGGTGGAGGCAGACCCAGCCTTATCATTTCTGTGTCTGGTGTGTGCTTTACACATCTATTTGGATCGCATGCAGAGCTTTAGATGCTCTGAGTAGCTCTTTGTCTGCTTTGGTGGACAGCGGAAAGGGAATGCTGTCTTCAAACAGAGGCTTGCCCACTGGATCGTGAGACGTCATAGTGTTGGCCCAACAGGTCCAGTCAGTGGCCACCCTCATTGGGCGGTTCGAGCACACTCAACGAGAGATGTGGCATCCACGTGGTCACTGGCCAACGGGACCTCTCTAGCAGACATATGTAGGTCAGCGGGCTGGGCAACACCCAATACCTTTGCAAGGTTTTACTATCTCCGGGTTTAGCCAGTCTCATCTCGTGTTCTTTCAGGTGCGAACAGGTAAGTAAGTTTCATTACAGAGACAGCTGGCTGGGTGTACCGCTTGTGCATAGCGCCATTCCCTTCCAAGAAGGTGAAGCCATGTGCTCTTCTCTCCCATGCATGTTCACGACGGATGAACCCTGGATGTTCTTCCTCCTAGCCCAATATTGATTATTGAGTATTTTGACTTGTTTTCTTTACAAAACAAAACAAAAATCTGGGTTACAGTAAGGCACTTACAGCTTAAAAGCTTAAGGAGGCCAAGAAACCATAACCCTTGTTTGTTCAATAACAAATTAATAGAACATGACAACACCTCCATTAATGTGATAGTAATGTCCTTTTGTTGCATATGCACTTAACCCAACTCATTAGGTCAATTCACTGTCTAACTTTACACTCCACTGAGGGTGATGCAAGTAACGTCACCAAAAAGTATTTTCAAATCATCATATGGACTGACAGTAATACTGACTGCATGCCAGGTTTGGGAGAGTGGACATGTTTACATTTGCATTACATTTGGATAGTCCAGGTTGGGTTTAAAAATAGAGCAGCAGACACTTAAAAATGTAACAAAAAGCACCATTGCTGAAATGGTTGAACCATCAGAAACGATGAGAATCTTCACACATCTATATAGAGCAGCTGTTCGTCCTGTAGGGTGGAAGGCGTGAAAACTTAATTCTGAGATATGATTGTGTGAAGTGCAAAGTTGTTAGTGTGGACTTCCTTTAAAGTGACAGAAAGCACATAATTGTTCACACTTCTACACACTAAGTCAAACTATTAAAGTAATTCATTACTCACGGTCATGTAGTTCCAAAACTTGTTAGACATAATTTTTCCATGGAACACAAATTTGTTTTGACAAATCTTCAAAGAGTTCTTTGCATACAACAAACACAGCTGTAAAGCTCCATAAAGGACCAAAAAACTAAACAAAACTAAAAACGTATTAAAAACACCATAAAAGTCTTCTGAAGCCATACAATAGCTTTGGGCAAGAAACATAAAATGCCATTATTGACTGAAAATATTCCCATCTTTCCCAGCTCTAAAATCTCATTCACATTCTTGTACTGAGAAGTTGCAATGTGTTTATTTATTATTGATGGACTATGAATGTTTATAAAGAATGAAACCGTTTTTCTAGTCTCACGTGAGTGTTAATCACTTATTTGTCAAAACCTTCACATGGAAAAAATACTTTAATGATCTTGATCAAATTACACCATTTTAACATGTAAATATTGAGGAAATGTACTGGCAGATGCTATTTGCTCCCTGGTGCAAATAATGGTATATGTTTTTTACATCCCAGTGAAAATTGTGGCAGATATTACATGCACCCCAACCCTGGTGCAAATAGTGTCAGATAATATTTGCACCCATATTTACAAACATACAGTGTGGGCATCACTGCATTGTTTATTGTGTTTATTTAGAGTCCCACAGACACACTACATTAACCCCTACCTTTGTTTTACTACAGTAAACATGGTTTCACCATGGAATGTTGTTGTAAATTTATAGTAACCACAAAAGTAACCATGGTTTCTATATTATCACCATATTACTGTACTAACACCATGGTTAATTGCTATTAAATCAACATTTATATTCATTTTTATCTATTATTTTAAGTAGTATTAAATTAAATATTGCCAAGTTGATACAGGAAATCAGATGGGAAAAGGAGTGCAACAAAAGGCAGATTTGAACTGCGGTCACTAGGACAACATTATACATTCACACACCACCTCTCCACCCCATTCTACTGCAGCGACATCCAATGTGTAGTTTGTTGTATATTTCTGTGGTACCACCAGACTATTGGGGTGCAAATAGCTGCACTGTGTGGCAGATGCTATTTACACCAGGGTGCAAATAGACAATCCAAAATGTTTTATTTGCTTGACTTTTTACTGTGTAGAGAAATGATTGCATGCACAACAAAAAAAAACAAGTAAATGAAATTCAAAATCACAATTAAAGCCTGATCTTTTAATTAAAATGCATAAAAATGTCTTATCTGTAAGGGATATTTCAGAACCAATTACAATGTAGAAGGAGTGAAAAGGAAATTTTGATTATAAATTTCAACATGATCATTATCTATCTGTAAACAATCACTTGAGTTATATTCATTTAGCACTTGGAACATTATGTTTACTGCCTACACAGTACCTTCTAAAGCAACATCCTAACTGAAATGGAAGTTTATAAAAAAATGACTGATTAGTGATGATTTAGTGACTGATTAGAATGCTTTACATAGGCAGCAATTGTCTGCAAAGGATAGGGCCAAAAGAAGGGCTCTTAGAAGACAGCATAAATATGTTGTTCAATTTTATCCTTCAACTCACTGCTTTAGTTTAGTTTAGCTACTCTGTACTCCTATCCTGAGGTCACCAGAACCAGCTGGATCCAGCTTCATTCCTGCTTCATGTTGGACTTCACTGCTACGTGTTGCTGTGTGATGATGACTAATAGCAGCCAGTGCCAGCCAAACATCGATTCAGTCTATTACGATGGACTTCAGAGGATGAACTGATGCCAACATCAACCATAAGTCATGGCATACATCATATGCCAGTGCCTGAACCTTAGGATAGACCTCACCGAAATTACCGGCCAGTTTGAACTGCGATGCACCTAACTGATCTCTGCCAGCATCACCTCGGTCTAATGATGGGACTACACACTTGAAATGGATTACATAGACTATCAATTCATTGCCAACAAAACCCTTCATCAGCCAAATAATAAGGACAATTGCATCAATGTGAACTTCTGCAGTTAATCCAAGATGGACTTCAAAGACATTAGTCATTAATCTTACAGTTCATACAAAATCTTAGTTTAAACACTGACCCTTAACACTTACTTAATGTAATAATTTTAAACCACGACTTGCACTATAGATAAGTAATATTAGCTTTATATTCATGATGTTATCCAGAGTTTTTTTTTCCACCATTAATCAACATCTTCTGGAGTTTTGTGTTCCTTGCCACAGTTACATTCGGCTTGCTCACTGGGGTTATTATTACAATTATTATTTAATTACTTACAGTGAGGAAAATAAGTATTTGAACACCCTGCTATTTTGCAAGTTCTCCCACTTGGAAATCATGGAGGGGTCTGAAATTGTCATCGTAGGTGCATGTCCACTGTGAGAGATATAATCTAAAAAAAAAAATCCAGAAATCACAATATATGATTTTTTAACTATTTATTTGTATGATACAGCTGCAAATAAGTATTTGAACACCTGTCTATCAGCTAGAATTCTGACCCTCTAAGACCTGTTAGTCTGCCTTTAAAATGTCCACCTCCACTCCATTTATTATCCTAAATTAGATGCACCTGTTTGAGGTCATTAGCTGCATAAAGACACCTGTCCACCCCATACAATCAGTAAGAATCCAACTACTAACATGGCCAAGACCAAAGAGCTGTCCAAAGACACTAGAGACAAAATTGTACACCTCCAAAAGGCTGGAAAGAGCTACAGGGAAATTGCCAAGCAGCTTGGTGAAAAAAGGTCCACTTTTGGAGCAATCATTAGAAAATGGAAGAAGCTAAACATGACTGTCAATCTCCCTCGGACTGGGGCTCCATGCAAGATCTCACCTCGTGGGGTCTCAATGATCCTAAGAAAGGTGAGAAATCAGCCCAGAACTACACGGGAGGAGCTGGTCAATGACCTGAAAAGAGCTGGGACCACCGCTTCCAAGGTTACTGTTGGTAATACACTAAGACGCCATGGTTTGAAATCATGCATGGCACGGAAGGTTCCCCTGCTTAAACCAGCACATGTCAAGGCCCGTCTTAAGTTTGCCAATGACCATTTGGATGATCCAGAGGAGTCATGGGAGAAAGTCATGTGGTCAGATGAGACCAAAATATAACTTTTTGGTCATAATTCCACTAACCCTGTTTTGAGGAAGAAGAATGATGAGTACCATCCCAAGAACACCATCCCTACTGTGAAGCATGGGGGTGGTAGCATCATGCTTTGGGGGTATTTTTCTGCACATGGGACAGGGCGACTGCACTGTATTAAGGAGAGGATGACCGGGGCCATGTATTGCGAGATTTTGGGGAACAACCTCCTTCCCTCAGTTAGAGCATTGTAGATGGGTCGAGGCTGGGTCTTCCAACATGACAATGACCTGAAGCACACAGCCAGGATAACCAAGGAGTGGCTCTGTAAGAAGCATATCAAGGTTCTGGCGTGGCCTAGCCAGTCTCCAGACCTAAACCCAATAGAGAATCTTTGGAGGGAGCTCAAACTCTGTGTTTCTCAGCGACAGCCCAGAAACCTGACTGATCTAGAGAAGATCTGTGTGGAGGAGTGGGCCAAAATCCCTCCTGCAGTGTGTGCAAACCTGGTGAAAAACTACAGGAAATGTTTGACCTCTGTAATTGCAAACAAAGGCTACTGTACCAAATATTAACATTGATTTTCTCAGGTGTTCAAATACTTATTTGCAGCTGTATCATACAAATAAATAGTTAAAAAATCATATAGTGTGATTTCTGGATTTTTTTTTTTAGATTATGTCTCTCACAGTGGACATGCACCTACGATGACAATTTCAGACCCCTCCATGATTTCCAAGTGGGTGAACTTGCAAAATAGCAGGGTGTTCAAATACTTATTTTCCTCACTGTATTTTTAAACACAATTCACAATTGTATTGTGTGGCAGCGGGGGCGTGGTCAAGCGCCCGTCCGGGAGAGAGAAGCGGTAAGGGCGCTCACACCTGGGCCAAATTATGTCTAACACCTGTCTCTAATTGCAGTAGAGTGAGGAGAGCGGTTAAAAATGCCAGCAGCCACAGAGGAGGGGAGAAACTGACAACGAACTCAGCGTTCGACTAGATGGAAATTGTGGATACTAAAAAGATTGTGTGAATATTGTGGGCACTAAAAAAAAGGGGAATTAAAAGACGCACCTTGCCTTGAAGTCTTGCTTCCTGTCGTCTTTGTTCTATCAGCGTTACATATTGTATTAAACCACACAATGATGACTCTAAGACATTATAGATATTACAGTTTCATTTTCTGTTAATGCCTGATCTTCTGTAAAGCTGCTTTGAAATTATGTGTTGTGAAAGGCGCTATACAAATAAAACTAACTTGACTTGTTTTAATCAAAACATCCCTAAAATAACATGCTTTTACAAGACAATTAAAACTGACATAAGATATAAAGTCAAATAAAATAAATAATCAAAATAAAAAGTTAGTGGGGTGCATGCTTCAAACAAGATAAAACGGTGAGCAAATAATTGCTTCCCCTTTGAATTAAGTTTATTTTTCTTAATCCATTGGCAAATGTTTGTTTTTTGTCTTGTTTTATGCACAAACCTCACTAAATTATGTTAGATGTATGAGTGAAACAAGAACAAAACAATGTGCAAATAAGAATAATAACCTAATTCAAGATCTACAATGTTCTCTTAAAAACAAGTATTGATATCTTGTGCAATTTAGTTCCATAAGTATCTTGTTTTCAGGATTCCTGTAGCTGAACTGGTATGGTGCTGGCAATGACAAGGTTATGGGTTAATTTACAAGGAACAGACAAAGTAATAAAATGTATACCTTGAATGCACTATAAATGACTTAAAACGTCTTCCAAATGCATGAAATTAAATGGAAGGATTACTTATGGAAAACAAGACAGAAATATCCTGATTAAGAAAATTGTTTATTTATAGATTCAAACACTGAGGCACTGTTAGACAATAATCAAACTCTTCATTTATACATTAGACAGAATTGCAGTAGCAAATAGTTTCTCGTGCCACGTTACAGAGAACTCTGACAGGAGGGAAATGATTCTTGCGTGTAACACTTATGACCATCTTGCATGTTGAATCCATCTTTCCTTCTGCCTCCGGCTTTAGGCAATAATCATACGAGAGGCACAATGGAAAGGCAAATAACTGCCCCCGTAAAGGCTTCAAAGCAGCCGTGAATCAGACTGAACACAGGCACTTTTGCTTGGATAACAGCCTGAAGGACGAACAATGATTGTGAAAGGAGATCTATCTCTCTCTTCATCTATCTTTCTACCTGTTTCCTTCAGTCTTTTAGGGCGCTCTGGCCTAAGGTAATGGCAGCAGGTGTGAGCATGGGAAAAGCCTCTCGGTTATGCACTGAAATATTCGCTTACACCTGTTGCGCGACTGTGTGTGTGTTTATGTGTGTGTGTGTGTTATGGCCACTTTACCCTCCTTGTATGAGCATGTGCATGGTTTTGTTATTCAAATAATCAAGGCTGATCACCTTTCAAACATGCCCAATTTTTGTCTCAGATTTCAGTCATTCCAAGAACAAGGTAGGAAAAACAGACAGATAATGTAGGTCAACATATTTTTCACACTTTCGAGATGTACAATGACAACAGGAGATTGTGTGACTCTTTGGCTAGTAAGAGGTGAGGCCTTTCGGGCAATATGACAACATTTCATCTGGAATTCTATCAGGTAAGAATGTTTTACGGTGTGTCTCCATTATGTGGTTTACAAGGACATACAATATATCCTCTTAAATAAATGTTTAAGTGCATTAAAGCTGCATTGGAAAACATAGACATTACATTAAAATTAGTTTTTGTATAATTTAGAAAGAATATATTACAGTAGCACAACTTCCAATTTTATATTAAAGATTAACAAAGAAAATCGAAAGCATGGTAAAAATAAAACAGTAATGCGAAATGTTTTGTGACCCGATCCAAAATAGGAACGTTACCTCATTGGCTCAAATAAATAATAAGAAAATGACAAACAATAAAAATGAGTTCAAACAAACCACAATAGTCTGAAAAATTGCAAAGTCATTAAAAGCAATCAATAATGAGAAAAAAACATAATTACTCTAAAAACTATTCCAAAAGAGATGAGTTTCCACAAGTTCAAAAGACAAACTAATTGCTCGTGATTTTGGCCGCAAAGCAAGAAGCCAAATAATAAAAAAACACAAACGTCTGTCTGTCTCTGGGTTATAGACATGGTTTTGTTTCACATATATAAGCGATTTAAAAAATGACAAACCCACAGCTGAAGGGTGAATCTCACAAAAACCGTCAACCCAAAATATATATATATATTTAAAAAAAAATTTATTTTTTATTTTTCAAATAATATGTATGATAATTGAATTGTTTTGCATTATGGTAGTGAAAATTGGGGAGGAAATGTGCTAATATGTAATGGAAATAATAATAATAAAAAAATGTTTTATAGTCCTAAAAACAGGCTTTGTTCAATTTTATTTCGTTTACATGAATAAAATAAACCCCTAAAGATATCACATTATTTTCATTACAATTAAACACATTTTATGCCCAAATTCTCATTTATGTTAAAACATGGGTGCTTTTGCTTATTTTTTTTGCAACTCTAATTATTCTCATTTGATTTTTAATACTATAATACAGTAAAAATGATCGCAATAACCAGATACTACCATGATGTATAAATACGTTACAGTTTAAATATATATATTTTTTCTTTTTCAAACTAAACTAATGAGTATTTTTGCATTATAGTAATAAGAATTGGGAATGAAATGTGCTTAAATGCCATGAAAATAATGCAGAAATTCTTATTAGTCCTATAACAGGCTTGATTTGATTGAATTTCATTTGATTTTGGCATGAAATACGACCCAGAAATGTTCTTGACGGCTTTTGTGAGATACCCGCTAAAATCCTTTCACTGAAAAATTAATTCGCTGAGATTGCATAACAGTACCTCACACTGACCCAGGCTTGTATTTATTATATATGATCATATCTTATCATTTAAAGACTATTGCAGCCATTTGGGAAGTACCTGAAACCCGTGGGCCACAGCTTTGTATTCTTAAGTACATTTGTGATGTATTTACACATTAAAAGTCAAACACTTTGCCATTTAAGGCCAACACCACCAAAGTCCTGCAACTATGTGAAGCTTTGAGTTCTTTCATAATGTCTGTATGACAAATGCTTGTGATCTCTGCAGCATCTCATGGTCCAAAACAAAAGGCAGATTGGTTTTAAAGGCTGGATAAATTGTCTTTTTTTTTAAGAATATCTCCATATATCACTTGCTTTTGTTTCTTTGGTTGATCAGCTTTTTTTGGTAACACAAAAGTTCCTGATATATTACTATGGGATGCCTTTTTTTAGTTTTTAATGATAATTTTTACTCTTCTATGTACACCTTCTTTTTATTGTGAAACTTGTTTCCTCCTCTATTTTGAGGTCCATTTCTGTCCATTCTTCACTGTTTGTGAGCATCTCTGGCTACTCAATGTCTTTGGTTGTCTTGGAAGCAATAGATGTGGGCATAGAATGACGGGAAAAAAAAAACAATCAAACATGCAAGACTTCTCTTAATTGTGCTCTCTTTTAAAGACACTCAGTTTCTCTGTGCTCTATTTCTCAGTAAGGCCTCCAGACAGACTCATCAATGCGCGTTGAAGCGTTCATCGCCGTGGGCGAGTTGCTATGGCTACCGTCGGCATCCACCCCGTCGCTCTGGTTACCGAGGCTAGCGTTGATCAGACTGTTGTTCCCGCCTGTGGCGCCCCCGCCTCCTCCTGCCGCGGTACAGGACGTCAGCATGCGAGTTGGTGACCGTTCGCCCCCGGTTCCCACGCCGCCGCCGGTCGGGACCATGGAGAACTGGTAGGAGCCAGATCCGGTGCCGTAGTACAAGTGATATGGCGAGGAGTTGGTCTGGAAGTGGGAGTTCTGGTTCTGGTTGCCAGGATACGGAGGTGGCAGGTAGGTGTGATAGCGGCTGGAGGCAGGCATCCCGGCCACGCTGAGACCGCCGATTCCAGTGCTGGACGGGTTGGGGGAGTAAGTGAAGGGACCCGAGTAATGCATGTGTGAATCAGAGAAACGAGAAGCCGTTAATGGAGAGAGAGATGGGAATGATGTTCTCTGCTGGAACAGATCTGTACCTGAATGAGAGACAAAGAGAAAGAGGTGTAAATTTTACTTGATAATTGGTGAAACTTATGTTCAAATAATAGCAAATAACTTGAACTGAAACTGTTCAGTGCTAAAAACAATGCAAGTTCTTGAGTGAACACGCAAGCCACCGTTAACAAGCATTTTTCATGCACTCAAGAAACAGGAAAGTGGAACAGGCATAAGTATACATTTACTCAAAAACAACCTAAATTGTGGGTTGTTTCTAACCAAAGCTGTACCATATGCCTTTAAAAGAAATGGAATATGACACATGAGTCACATGGACTTTTTTTAATTAAACTGTTGGTTCCTTTTTGAGCTTTAAAGTGTTAGTTAGTTAGTTTAAATTCTCTCATCATTTACCCACCCTCATGCCATCCCAGATGTGCATGACTTGATTTATTCAGCAAAACACAAATGAAAACAAGATTTTTAGAAGAATATCTCAGCTCTGTAGGTTCATACAATGCAAGTGAATGGGTGCCAATATTTTGAAGCTCCAAATTTCACATAAGGGCAACACAAAAGTACTCCAGATGACTCATTGGTTAAGTTCAGACACAATATGATAGGTGTGGGTGAGAAAAGTCAATATTTAAGTCCTTTTTCCTTCACTTTCATTTTCTCCTTCTTCTGTTTTTGGTGATTCACATGCATATCTTCATGCATCTCGCCCCCTACTGGGCAGGGATGAGAATTTATGATAAAAAATGACTTAAATATTGACCTGTTTCTCACACACACCTATCATATTGTGTCTGAATACATGGATTTAACCACTGGAGGCATGTTGATTACTTTAATGCTGACTTTATGTAGATTTTGGAGCTTCAAAATGTTGGCACCCATTCACTTGCATTGTGAGGACCTACAAAGCTGAAATATTCTTCTAAAAATCTTAATTTGTGTTCAGCAGAAGAAAGAAAGTCATACACTTCTGGGATGCTAGTAGGGTGTGTACACCATGAGAGATGTTTCATTTTTGGGTGAACTATCTCTTTAAAGAGAGGCACAAACAACTGCCATTGCATTAAAAAGGTGGCCCACAATAAACATTAAAACATCTGCTTTTGTGTTTCGCATTTTTGGGTAAACTATAACATTAAGCTGATCTGTGATCTCTACACTACCACCTGGTGTGAACACGCTGATTCTGTCTCTCAGGACACGTGATGAAATGTCAGTGTGAGTGGATCTCTGTTCCTCAACATTATGAGCCTGAGGAGGAAGAGGATGATGACGACGACTGGTATGCTCTGATATCGGGAGTCTCACTTATTGAGTTTAGTGTTCAAGTGCATCAAGAGTTATGATTCAAGTCAATGCACAAGATGAAAACAGGTGTAATGAAATAAAATCTGTGCACGTATGCACGCGCACACACACACACACACACACACACACACACACACACACACACACACACACACACACACACACACACACACACACAGTTGTGTTTCCATGTTTTATGGGGACTTTCCATAGACATAATGGTTTTTATACTGTACAAACTTTATATTCTATCCCCTAAACCTAACCCTACCCCTAAACCTAACCCTCACAGAAAACTTTCTGCATTTTTACATTTTCAAAAAACATAATTTAGTGTGATTTATAAGCTGTTTTCCTCATGGGGACCGACAAAATGTCCCCACAAGGTCAAAAATTTCGGGTTTTACTATCCTTATGGGGACATTTGGTCCCCACAAAGTGATAAATACACGCTCACACACACACACACACACACACACACACACACACACACACAAACACACAAACCAATCATTTAATTCCATTTCAAATCACTAATGATAAGTTAAGTTAAAGGTAAATCAACAAAGTAAATGAAGATTTGTAACACCACTCTTGATAATTTAGAAAAAGTTTACAAAAATCTATTAAAATCATGGTTAGGTTAAGAGTTTGGGTTAGACCTTATTGTTAGGTTTAGGTTGGGGTTGGGGTTAAACTTAGGAAAAATCATATTATTGATTATTAAATTGTTTTTGTATGATTTTTTTGTCTCAAACTAATTATACGACTTGTCATGAGACAAGGGTTCATAAACGTATTCCAGCATAGGGATTGAAAGTACTACAAGACCTCTGGCCTGACACTACATATTTTTAATGGCACATATGGACTTGATAAGGTGCTTTGACACAATACAAACACCATCTGCTGTCTGTTTTGTCAGTTTGTTGTCTGGTTTTAAATTTGTGCATATTGCCCAGATGCAAACAGGGGCTGTTGGGATACTGGAGCAGGCTTTGGCATGCCAGCGCCCGAGGGAGGAGAATGTCGGCTGTGCGTGCAACTGACTTGTTGAAATTTCTTCCCCCACTGTTTGTCTGGGGCGCTGGGTCCATTTGCAAACAGAAACAGAAACAGAAAGAGCGAGCGAGCGATAGAGAAAAACATACAGTTCCATTTCAATTTCCCCAACTTCAGGGATGTTTCTTCACAGAACATTTTCAGTTCAGATCTTTCTCTCTCTCTCTCTCTCTCTCTCTCTCTCGTGCTCTTTCTCTCTCTCTCTCTCTCTCTCTCTCTCGCTCTCTCTCTCTCTCTCGCTATCTCTCTGTCACTCTCACTCTCTCTCTCTCTCTCACTCTCTCTCTCGCTCACTCTCTCTCTCTCTCTCTTGCTCTTTTCTCGCTCTCTCTCTCGCTATCTCTCTGTCACTCTCACTCGCTCTCTCTCTCGCTCACTCTCTCTCTGAGGGTATTTTCTTTCTCTTTTGTCCGCTTCTGAAAGTTTGGGGGTCTGCATTTGATTCTCAGAGAGAGAATTCTAGAATTCTGCTGGTGGTGATTCAACAAAAGTGCTCACATTGTAAAAAACGTATCGTTTTCCTGTAAAATTATCTAAACACCCTTAAAACAAGATAAAGTTACTTCAGAAACAAAATGGTCTAATATAATAAGACTTATGCTCAGAGAATATATTTAGAAATACGTTTATTATTCTAATAGCAAACAGTATTGGCTATTCGTTTTTCCCAGTTTATATACATAAATATAATAAAATGTAACAACTTTTATGGTTAAAACGGGGGAAAAAACTATTTCAGGAAAAATAAAAATTTATCCAAGATAAATTCTCTGAAAATGTCTTATTATCTCACTTTTCCGAAGTAAACTTAGTTTGTTTTAAAAGGATTGTTCACATGAAAATTACAATTTTGTCATAATTTACTCAACTATCATAATGTTCCAAAAACCCATGTGACTTTTCTTTCCTCTGTAGAACACAAAAGAAGTACAGTCTCAGTCACCATTCACTTTCATTCTATTTAAAAAATAAAAAAGATGCAATGAAAGTGAATGGTGACTGAGACTGTACTTCTTTTGTGTTCTACAGAAGAAAGAAATGTCGCATGGACATTCTGCCTAACATCTCCTTTTGTGTTTTGAAAGTTATGCTGGTTTGGAACAACGTGAGGGTGAGTAAATAATGGCATGACTTTTTGTTTTTTGGCGAACTATCCCTTTGCGGATGTTCAGATATTTTACTTTCTACAAAAGTAGAAATCAGACAAAACAGATATAACCAGATATAACACCTAATCTGACTCAGTGGCTCTATCTAGAGCCTCAAATGGAAATAACAACATCATTGGTGTGTTGCTCTTAAGCAAGAATGTTAATATAATGTAGTTTGCTGTATTTATACGTTTATAAGAGAGAGAGAGAGAGATCGTTTACGGGCATGTCCATCATGTTGTATGCGTTTGTCTTTTGTTTAAGTTAAGCATTCAATTATTATATATGTCATCAAGCCGGTTCTCGCCTCCTCCTTTCCATTGAACTGAGTTACAGTATAACACAAGATCTGCATTAATATTAGCTATACACGACAGAAAAAGAGAGAAAGAATGTTTTAAAAGAGAAAAATCATGGGAATTGTCATGGGTATGTAGAATATATATATATATACACAATTAGGCCTATGTGTGGTTTATTATAATGCACACTGAATCTGAATGCTACTCTAGATTTAGTGGATTTGACATTGATGGGTTTGAAATAACAATAAATTGTTGTTAGTAACAACAAATAACTTTTGGTATTTTGCATGGTGGCTGAATCCACATATTTAGGATTGGTGGTAATCGTTAAAGAACTGGCCATTGAAAACCTGTATTGGTTGACCATTAACCCTCAGACACCCAAGTGTTCTGACACATTTTGGAATATTTTGTTTTGGGGTGAATTTTATGTGACTTTAGCAAACAAAGTCAGTCAATAGGAAAACTCAGATTTTTAATCTGAATATTTGTAAGGACACATTCCTTTATGGTCACTCCCTCAATGGCAGGAAAATATGATTTCTTGGAAGTTCAGCAGTCACAATTTCAAATGAAATAATAATAATAATATTAATAAAAAAACAAACACATTTTCTTTCACAAATGGCAGTTTCATAAGAATAGACATTCCTTTGGACCAGAATGTCTTTGTCTGTTTTTATAACGCGTAAGCGGTCCCCCCCCCTCCATCCCCCGTCGTGATTTTGCCCACAACAGCGAGCAGTTCAGTTTGGCGTTTTCCACTAGACCACAGTCAAGCGTGTAACACGACTCTCTACAAAGGTTTGCCTCATTTGACTGCAGTAGAAACTGATTTTGATTGTTAACAGAAGAGCAAGCAGTAGCTAGTCGCTGTAATAGTGTGTTCGATGGGCAGTCGCTGTGTGTTTGTTTTGTTGCGGGATCAGGGCCCTGGTGTGGATGCAAATGTTGGCCCTCACCTGTGAAATTGCAATGCAAAGATGGATTACACCTGGATCAGGCAAATTATGTGGCCAGAGAGAAAAAAGAAACAGCGAGAGAGATAGATATAGAGAAACATTGAGACAGATATACATGAAACTCTATATTATCTAATTGAATTGTTTATCATTGATTCAGTACGTGCAAAATCACAAAACGGGGCGGAAAAAACAATGTTCATATGCCAATTTGGATGCCAGACTTGCTGCATTGTTCATGGTTTGACTTTGTGCTTTGTGGTTTTATGCACGACTGGTGACAAAAACCCACAAGAACCCACCAACCATTGCTTACAGCCATTGATAACATGCATTTTCTATATACCTCATCAACTACACCAAACACAATGGGCTCAAAAGGTATTTGGACACTGAAGCAACACTTTTAAATATCAAAATATTTATAAATACTTAAAATATGTCTCTCTTTAATTTTGGTCAATTTTATATTTACACTTTTTTTTTTAATAAAAAAATTCAATAAATTATATATATTATATTTATATAATTATTTTATTATACTATGCAATATTATGTTATACTTTATTATACTATGCAATGGTAAAATATTACTTTCCTAACATTCACACGTTATTTGAATGCTCTGATTTAACTCAAGAGCCCTTATCTCTCATGAAGCAAAACCTTTGAGATTTCATTTTATCACTCCACAGAAATAAATTATGTGTGTATAACCAGTACTGCTTGACCCACTCCAAGCGGGATTCGAACCGGCGTCTCTGGCATGGAAGGCGGGCGCGCTAACGAGGAGGCTAAAGGCTACAGCCCCTAGCAGCAGTAGCTATTGCACCTCTTGAGGCCAGGGGAGTGAGCTTCACAGCTACCAACCAGCTGGCTACCATTACACTCAACCCCCTAAACCCCCTAAACCTCACTCACATCCGGGTCACGGCACCACTTTAACAGATCATACTTGACCAACTCAGAGTAGGATTCAAACTGGGATCTCTGGCATGAGAGGCAGCGTGCTAATGAGGTGGCCATGGCGTTTTGTTGTTCTTCTATGACACATTTGGCTCACGTGCTGACTCGCATGTTCTTCTTCATTCATATCCCGGTCCTTGTGTTGCAAGTACAACACTCTCTCAGTTGAGCTACCACATTCAAATAAGCTTTTAAATGTAAGTAATGCAGTTATCTGTTGTTTTACTCATGATATGTGTGAAAGTGAAATAAAGTTATTGTTATTATAGCACGTCTAGTGATTATTTCGGCACGAAATTGGCACGATATGTACAGTACAACAACTCACGTAAATATCGTGAAAATGTAGGTATAGTTACGTGATTACGTATTGACCAAGTTGCGGCAATCTAATTAAAATATAGCCTCGTTTTTTTTTTTATTAAGAGTCAAAAAACTGGAGCTGGATGTTTTGGAGCTGTGGTTAAAATGGGTAAAAGTTTGCGCTGGACATTGATTAATAATAACTGAAGGTAATGGCATATCGTTCAGATGGAGCAGAGAACCCGAGATGCAGGCAAACATGTAGATTTTGTGTGTTTATGTTTATGCTGTAGTCCATAAGACAACACGGCATGTCACATGCAAACAAGCTCGTCTCAGACATGTGCTGCACTGCAAACTCGTATATACACTGTCGCCATCAGGACAGAGCAGGTTTCCATTCACAAACATCTGATACTCTACAGGAGATTTACAAATCAGTTCGGGAATAGATCAGGTGTTAAATAGTCCTCCAGCGAGGAATTGTGACCTTGCTGACTCTAAAAATTAATTTGCTGAAACAATTGCATCATGACCCAATTATTAAGCAGCTTTTGCTGTTCACCAGGACAATGAAAGGAATCAATATGCAGCGAGTCTCTCGATCTCTCTGAAGCTTTTATTATGAAATATAAGAACTGTTGGATCTAATTACCACCAGATCATTGCAGTTCAGAGCGTTGAGTCAAAATTACACACTCACACAGCAGAGAAGACATGCTGTTCTGAACACATTGGAAACAAAATCACAAATTAGATATTTTTGATGTCTCTTAGACGGCAGTAATATTTTATGGTGAGCCTCTGATTTTTCTCCTGAGAAAAAGACGCTCCATTTCAATGAGTGTGTTTACATGCTCAGCAATATGCTGATAATTTCCCAAAATCAGCTTATTCAAACAACCTAATAGCGCAAGAAACCCGTGTTTAAACTAGATTTGAAATAATTGGGCTAATCTCCGCTTTTGACGTCAAAACGTAAACAGGCATGCCCACAACACATGCGCACATTGAAGAAACAGGAAAAGGTGTTTATATGCAGAGCGAAATCAGGGAAATGGGCAAAGTGGATTATTCTTAAGGTGTTTACGTTTCGATGTCAGAAGTCTCATTCTTGCATCGTCAGATTTTTGGAACAAACTGATTTTTAGTACTTAGCGTATTGGTGTGCATATTAATGCACCCAATGATTATCTTTGCGATTCTGTTTGGTGATGCTAGTAGCACAGATATTACACACTTCAGCTTTAATGTCAAATGCGTTTCCTCACAGAGGAGAAATTAAGATGAAACTGCCACCTGGTATTTTGTAACGTGTCACCTGCAAATCTATCAGGAATAATATATAATAATAAATCAATGAAAAGTGCAATTAAAGAAAGCCATAACTTAAATGTTCACGAGTGCATCTATGTGTGTGTTAGTGTGCGGTTCAGGTAAAATGACTCAGCTGGTTTAGATGTTTGAGGTTTGCTGGAACAGGGAGGGTAGGAATTCTGCGTTGCCATGGGGCAAACACTGCCAGCTCCAGGTATGTGACTGTGTGACCATGGCAGCCAGAGTTTGTGTGAATGTTTTTTAGTGCGCTGAGTGTTTATATGTCTGTGTTGCTGAAAAGGTTGCCAAAGCAGTTGTGTGTGTATTTCAACATTTGTGTGTATGTGTGCAGGTGTGTATGTGTGTGTGAGTGTGCGCGAAACAGGGAGGTAATATGTGTATATGTGCATTTGTGGATGCCAGAAGGCTTTTCTATTCATATACGTATATGAATATTGTTTCTTTACATTAAATGCAATTTTAAGTGAAAATGTGTGTGTTCATAGTAAGCTAGATCTGACACAACCTCCTTTTGGGGATATTCGGGGATGCATGAACAATGTAAACAATAGAAGACTATGGTAAGTCTCCATATGGGTTTGTTTAAATGGCATGTTTCAACTTTTCCAGATCAAAGATATTACTGAAAAATGACAAAGTAATCCTAAATGCCCCTCCCCGAATGCTGCATTGTGATTAGATCATTAATATTATAGTTCACCCAATATTAAGGGCGAAACACACACATATACATACACGCTTCTGTTTAATTAATAGGTAAACCACCTGAAGACAACAGTGTGTGTTGTGTGTCTGTAAGGTCTCTTACTTGTCCAGCGTAAATCGTCTTCCAATTTGCATGTCTTCAATGCAGGAGTGTCGATCTGATCTGGCCATAATCCTATACAAATAAAAAAATTATAGTTTAATAAAATATTTTTTAAAAAGTATATATATATATATATATATATATATATATATATATATATATATATATATATATATATATATATATAATGACAGATCATTTAGCCAATTATATGAAATATACAAATTATTAAATTAATTATGCACATTAATATCAGGAAAAATATATATTTTTTACCCTTTTGACAATATTCATGCATACAGTAGGACATTGAATATCATCAAAAGGTGTGTATGTATAGATAGATAGATAAAAAAAGTATTTTAGCCTATTTTTTTATTTTAAAATATCAATTTCATAACAAAATTACATTGAAATGAATTGTGTGACATTTAACAAAATTAAACGAATACAACTAAAAATATATATTTTTTATTTTATTAAAGATTACTCAGTTCAATCTGATGGAATCTTTTTTTAATAAAAGTTAAGTGCGTAAATCCCCCAAAAAAAGATTTTTGTGAATGCACAATGGATATTCCATATATATGTGTTGTGTAGTTGGTGGTATTGTGAAAGAATGCATTTGTCCACACATGTTGTGCATGAGCGGCAGAGCTCATCAAAGGTGCGAGAACAAAATAAACACTTTTGACTCTAAATCTTACACTGGTGTCACATTACACACACTCACACACAGATGTCAGAACTGTCAAAATGTGTGCGTGGTGGTGTGTGTGTGTATGTGCAATCAGATATCTTTGAAATCTTTTTGTTGTGCTGACACACCAGGAAAGTATCAGTGTTTCACAATGCTTTGGGTGTCTGTCAAATATGTGTTATAATCATACTTATCTCATCTTTAGCATTTGATATCTGTTTGTGTGTATATTGTCTTAACAGATGTTTTCAAAAACTTTGTCAGCATTAACACACAACTGTCATGTATATACACACACACACGCCGAGTCACTTTATGAAATAAAGAGTATCGCATGTGTGTGTTTGTGTGTGTCACGCCACACTGAACTGCCAATTTGACATGCAAATGAATCCTGTTTGCTCTTAGACTGAGATGATATAGTTGTAACAAGGTAATTGTTACAACACGCACATGCACGTACGCACACGCGCACTCACACACATGTAGTGTTTCCATGTTTTATGGGGACTTTCCATAGACATAATGGTTTTTATACTGTACAAACTTTATATTCTATCCCCTAAACCTAACCCTACCCCTAAACCTAACCCTCACAGAAAACTTTCTGCATTTTTACCTTTTCAAAAAACATAATTTAGTATGATTTATAAGCTGTTTTCCTCATGGGGACCGACAAAATGTCCCCACAAGGTCAAAAATTTCGGGTTTTACTATCCTTATGGGGACATTTGGTCCCCACAAAGTGATAAATACACACTCACACACACACACACACACACACACACACACATACACACACACACACACACACACACACACACACACACACACACACACACACACACACACACACACACAAGATTTGAGACAAGTTCATATTCAAGCAGATTTTTACATTTGCAGAGGAAAATGTGAGTGGCGCTTTCTTGTGTATTGTCAAAATGTAAAATATTTATTGTCACTATAGGGTTTTGTGGGTGGTTGTCAGGTCATTGCTATGCCGTTGCTAGGATGTTGTTTACCAGTGCAAGTCAAAAGAATCCACCCCAAATTCTCTATGATATTCCTGTCCCTAACTATGACAGGGTTCCCCTTTTTTCAATGTAAATCTTTGGAATTGTTTCGCCTGTTTTATCATCCACCAAATGAAAATCGAAAGTCTGATCGGTTGCAAAAGTACCACACGATTTGATATCATTCATGTCTGTAGCACATGTTCAAATAATTAACTCTAAGTATGAGCAACATTAATGGTGACGCTTGCCTTAGCAAACGCTCCTAACACATTGATTCCAGCCTCTCTCTCTCTCTCTGGTTTTCTCTGCACAATGATAAATTCTTCAGCATAAATGCGCTTATTCAAGCCACAGCTGGTGCTGCTAAAAATAAACATCTCGCCCAAATATTTTGATTGGCTGATATACAATGTCAATAACAGTTAGACAGAAACAGTGCATTTATGTGTGAGTCTATGAGCAGTACAATATGTACGCAACAGCAAGCATTTTTGCATGAGAGTATTAGGTCTTTCTCTGAAGGTTCTACCAGAGACCATTTAGCAGAGACGGGCCACTTCTATTAAAATGAATGGGAGAAATTGGAACACTCAACCTGGGAGCTCTAAGTACTCAACGGTTAACGGGTGTAGACAGGAAGTCCCACCTTACAATTAAAAGAGCCAATCAACTTTTAGCTACAGACATTGCCTGTCAATCAATTCGAGAACGTGCATGCGCATTAGCGATACAAGCTGTGAAAATTGTGTTTTCTAAAGTAATCTGAGGTAAAGAAGCACAATTTAGGATTCCACAGTTGTCAAATTTTATTACTCATTTGAAATATGTTCTTTGCTTGTAAACTTGATCAACCGTTTTTGAGATTTCGGTCTCTCCACATTCAAGCAGATAGGAGCTGAACTGGCATGACTGGAAAAAGGCTTCCCAAGAGCGTTCCAAAGATGGCCGACAGTGGACTGACTTGCTAGAAAGACTTTGGTTCTACTCACAAGCTCGGAAGTTGTAATTATGATGTTATGTGCGTTGGGATTTTGGTCAGAATACAATGGTGATAAAGCTATTCTTCAGCAACAGTAAACAAACTAATTGACTAATAAACTAAGAAACTAATAGTACAGTCAATATTCACAATTAGAACTTAATAGGGTGATTCTCATGAAACCGGTCAAGAAAATGCCTACATGTAGGACACTTTTTCACATTTTACCCTAATAAATAATGTCACAATGTAAAAAATCTTCATGGCCTCTTAAAATAGGCTTTATTTTCGCTATTCAAAATATAATTTCGTATTTGTTTCTTTTGATTTTGGAGTAAAATAGGACCAGGACATTTTCTTGAAAGGTTTCGTGAGAATCGCTCAAGAGTAGGGTTGCAGCGTTATACCACGGTATGAAAATTGATGGTTATCATACATGTCCATTTGCTTATCTATGGTATTGAGAAAAAAAATGCAACCAGACGGAAAATCTCACATGCGTGTGCGCATCTCCTTTCCTCCTCAACTGTCTGTCAGACTCGTCAATTTGCCCCACACGCACACACACACATGCAATATCAGAGAGAAGTGAGATAGGGGGCTGATATAAGTGAGTGTGTGTGTGTGAGTTAAAGCAGTGTTTCTCAACTGGTGGGTCGCAGGTCTATTCGGACTGGGTCGCAGACAGCTGGGAAGGAACAATGACATGGTTCTCCCATTGAAGATATTTCGGCGGCCGCCCAAGTGATAGCCTGTTTAGGACTGCCGAGGCAGAATTAATGATAATCTCACAATCAGCTAAATGCTTCTCATCTGCACTTTCGCACGAGTGTAACGTAACCAGCTCGCGATCATGATATACTCTGCTCTCTTGCACGCGCAACAACCGGGCTTGCCTCGATATTTCGGAGTGTAGACCTCAAAACTGATGTGACCGATTTCAATTCTAGTGAGACTTTTCTAGTTTAAAGCGTTACGGACAAAGTCAAGTCAAACCTCTCAAATAGTGGGCAGCCCTGACATAACAAACAGCACTGAGGAGGAATAGAGCAATACATCATCTCCTTTACCAAATTGTTTCAAGATTTTACATGAGGAAAAGTAACTGCTGTATATGACAAAATGTGTATAGTTTCATATTAAATAATCTAAAAGGTAGAATCTATTAGACCTCATTTTATATCAACAGTGGCAGTTGTAGTTAAAGTTTCAAGATGTGTTTCAGCTAGTGCTTATTTATGTTTGAAATTAGGAAACAAACGGGATAATAATGGGCTCATATAAGTAAATATGCTCTTCAATTTTTAAAAGGGGGGGAGACAACTTCCTGAAGATTTTGTTCTTGACGTCAACAACAAAAATCACCTGATGAATGTACAGTGAAAATCTCATACCATTGCAACACTACTCAAGAGCAATACAAATTTGCTTTCGCAATGATCCTGTAATTGGCCCTGAGAAAGTCGAGGTTTAAAGTCAATTTCGAGTTAACTATTTGTAATTATGACATTGTTTTGGCATTCGTGTGTGCTCATTTCATAAATACACTCATTAAGTAGCAATGTAGACTAGTCTCAGAACCAACACAAGCAAACACAGCCACCATTAAGTCTGGCTTTGCTCTCAGATCCTTCACCACACCTACTTAAAATGACTAAAACACACTCTGCAATTGTCATGAAAATATTCTTTTCTACTGGCCCAGTCGGGCCAGTGCATCAGATTTTTACTTGCCCTGCCAACATTTTCACTGGTCCCAGCTCAAAAATGAAATGTTTTTTACTATCATTGCTTAAAAAAAATGTGTCCGAAGCTAAAAACAATTTATATACTGAATACTGTATAAACAAAACGACAATTTCCACCAAAACTGTATCACATATATAAATTTAAAGATATGATTTATGCCTTATGCAATCTCATAAGCCCTTTATAGATATACATTAATAAAGACATCATATTAACCTCAGCTCTCCTGTCATTTTCACATTTTAGCGAAGAGTTCTGTGGAGAAAATGATGGGTTTTAAGATTTAGTCACTGAGTTACAGATTAGATTTTTGGCTGAATGTAATATACATATGAATCCCGGAGAGAGGAGACCCTGCTGCTAAATTGGTTGTGACGTGTAATATACATTAGGTAGATATTAGGCCTAATCTGTGAATTAAGAATGTGGACATTAGTCAACCCAAACAAGACCAAAACTGGCTGAAACACAAAGCACAGAAAGGAAAATACCTGTACATTCCAGAAATAAGAAATTAAATGTGTGTTATGAGGATGACTGTTTTAAATAGTCATCTTCGGCCTGCAGCTGAACAGCTCTGAAAATAATAACAGCAATAGTGATCTTGCTTCTTTTCATCAAACACCATGCGCATGTCGAATTGATGTTTAAACTTCGAAACATTACCTAATTAAATGTATACTTACATTTTGGATACTGAACAGCTCATGATATCCAGGCATGTGTATAACCGGGGTTCAACAAAGTTTATAATGTTTCATTCAGCTCTTCAAGATAGCACTTGCATGCACGTTAAACAGTTGGATATACGGTATAGAAAGTAACTGTTATTAATGTATTAATAATTTTCACCAGCATGTTAAAACGAAAAAATCTGGGAACTTCACGCACTATGAACATGGAATATGCAGGTAAAATGCTGCACAAGACATGCAATCCCGCTACGAAATTCTAGCTATTCTCTACACATTGGTAATTGCAGCTGCTAAGACACTTGGGAACGAGTGAGGACAGTTCTAGGAGACCATGCTATGCACACTCATGTGTGCTCATGCGACTGTGTTTCACCATGTCAAGTATATTATGCGCTTGTGCATCTTTGCGAGCTAAATACAATCGTGCTCGCTTGTTTCTGAGTGCTCGGTTAAAACACTTTATTCGCTCTGTGTGATTTTTGTGCTCTCTCGCTTGTTGTCTGCTTGCACTAATGTTATAAATGCAGCACTGGCCCGATCGACCAAAAGATAGTTCTAGCAACTGGCCAAAATCTCTCTAACAATGGCCCCAGCCCATTGGGCTGTCCTTATAGTTGCCATGGATGATATATAAAATTTGAGATCTCTTGAAAATCAGTTGTTTCTCCAAGACAGAAATGGGATGAAATGGAGAGGTTTCCTGCTTCTCAGATGTTTCTCTTGAGAAAGTTCCAGTGTTCTCACATTTGTCTCCTGTAGAGTTTCAGAAGAGAGCTCCATAATGTCTCAGAAGTCAGAAGCAGTTTTAGGAGAAACAATATGAGACGAAGTTGATCCCTGTAACTGAAGCATAGTCAAGTGCTCCATTAAGTCTCCTGAGCTTTGAAAGTGCAACTTCTGAGAAATTTTCATCTGGGTTTCGCATGTGATTTCTGAAGATGTGCTGCTACATGTTTGCTAAAGCTCAATTAAAGTTTAATTCGCCTCCACTGCCACAACAATCGTGTGTGTGTGTGTGTGTGTGTGTGCTGGTGGATGTGTATGCGGGACAGAAAATTGACAAATCTGTTTAAGCATGAACCAAGCCTGTGTTTGTGCTGTGAATTTTGTAACCTTATATTTGTTTACAGTCTGCTAACCTGAAGGTTCCAAAATGGATAGATAGATAGATAGATAGACAGACAGACAGACAGACAGATACAGAAAGCTTCAGACACGCATGTGTGTGTGTGTGTGAGTGCATATCGGCAGTGTTAGACTTATGACAGCTCCATAAAGAGATAATTCCTCTCCTAATCCACCTGCAGATATGGATACTAGATGTAAGTTGCCTGCTCAAACACACACACTGTAAAAGTAAATCTGTCTGAGCTCTGTCTGGATGAGTCAGTGCTTTGGTTTGCAGGAATGCTTGTGTAGAATTAAAGCATACACAATTAATATCAGGTCTGCGGTAATGGAGGAATTATACCAAAATCCCACAACAAAAATGCCATTCAACACCTCTAATTCATTAGCACATGGTGGACAATAAACAATCACAAGCCACAAAATGCAGAGAATTACAGTGATATTACCATGGGTTAAACACCCTTTAACTACGGTCAGATACTCTGCCTCTACACAGGATCTTGAGTGGCTTATTTCTTTGATACTTTTCTAAAACAAGGGCAACAGCAGTATTCAAAAAATAAATGTGTTAATAATAATAATGGGAGACTTGTTGCATTCAAACCAGGTGTGACGCAACAAGTTTCCATCTTCTTCACAGAAAGCATAATGCTTTGCAAAACAACACAGGTAATCAACACATATTTGATGTTTAATAGACAGCTGTGTGAAGTGGGATTTTGGACCAATGGCATTTTGCATGTCTTTTTGGACAGCCAAATGTCTTCTTGTTGCATCGTGCCTCTTTTGGACTTGGTATCAAGGTGGTCAACTTACGAATTGATATTAGTCATGAATAAATGGATTCATAACTTTACGACCCTAATGCTCAGAGGAATGAAATAAAACCCATTTAATGTTCAGGATCATTTGTTCTTTATTGGGCAATGATTGTGGAGAGCAGAGATCAGCAACTGTGAATATTTGAATGATTGCAGAAAGATGTGAGTTACGCCAGCTCTGTTTGAGTTCTTACGAAATGTGAGCAATTCTGTATTTCCTGCAGATACAGCGAGAAAAAATGAAAACAATAAGATAAATAAATTACAGCAACGCACACACACACATCGCTGTGAGTATGAGAACTGGTGGGTAGGGTGTGAAATCTGCCTGGGTGTGTATGTCTATTTGAGCAAGAGGGAGAAAATAGAAAGACAGACAGTAACCAAAGTGCATACGTGCCTGTGTGTGAGTGTGAGAAAGAGTTGCTGTTTTGCTAGCAGACATCAAATTCAGAGGTATTTGCATGCATCTGTCAAAGTTTGAACACACCTACTCATTCTTTATTCTAATTATTTTCCACATTTTTTAATAATAGTAATCAAATCAAGCACAAATGGAAGCATGGGAATTATAGAGTGACCAAACATTTAGCCTCTTCAAAGTCATCACCCTTTGTCTATATTCCAGCTCTACACACTTTGATCATTTGTGCCCTTAATGCGGACTCGGAAATATCGTAATTACGAGTTCTGAGCACACGATGTCCCAGCGAAGTCGGAAGTTCAAGTGGGAAACTCGGAATTCTAAATGATACACGAGATTACGAGATGGGAGGAGTCCTAAACGATCAACATGGCGGAGGAGAATACAGTTTCTGTAGTAAACAAACCTGTTGTTGTTTATTTTTCTAAATACAGCTTATATTTAGCGCTTGCCGCTTTGGTCATATTCATTTATGTCATCAACCATTCTATGCATTTTGTTCATTTTTACACCGTGAAAATAGCTTTTATTTGACCAAAATTCCATTATTGTCAGCAAGATAACTGAGTGATATGTAATTTATTATGGTGTCAAAACAAATGTTCCTAAAGAAATATGTATGAATGACCCTGGCGCCATCCATGTTTCCTTTTCTTTCCGACAACAAAGCACGTGAATGCAACGTACTCGTAATTACCACTTCAGAAGTGGGAAGTAGGTAAATTCCGATAGCACATTGTCTTGACCAACTTCATGAAGTGTGTCCTGAAATACTTTTTAGACAGTATTTAAGGAGTTCACATGCATGCTGGACACTTGTTGGCTGTTTCCCTTATCAATCCGGTCCAACTTATCCATTTAAAAAAAAAATGTGTGTGTAAAAAAACAGGGTTCCCAAGTACTTTGACTAATGAATACCCATCACCTTTCTAGTCATTTGAAATGACTGGATAAGGATTTTTTATATTTTTTTATTTTTATTGATTCTTAATTTTACATTCAGATTGATTTTAAATGGTTCAACTGATTCATTAAAATAGAACTGAATGGAAAGAATGATTTGCTCACAAATCAGAGTTTTACATTACACAAGAGCAATATCGAGTCAATGAAATATTTCAGAGTAGAGCATAACGTGAAAAATGTATCTTCACTATAGAAATGTCCATGACTATTCCAGTTCTAGAAAACACTACTGTATTTAAAAATATATCAATTCAATTTTAAAACTTGGATATCTTGGATATCAATTTTATAACCTGGATATAATCTGGATAGGTTTTCCTGAAATACATTTATACATAGGCACAATTTATATTCATCTATAAATCAAATTATGTAGGCCAATTAGCCTTTTCAATAATATCTCACAAAATCGTTTGACTGCTAGTTTATATCTGTTTCTTGCTCACACACACACACACACACACACACACACACACACACACACACACACACACACACACACACACACACACACACACACACACACATTGACGTGGGTGCTGAGGTAATGAGGGGTTGCTAGATTCCAGACTCTGAGGTGTGAGGTGTTGTGACGAGCTTTCGTCTGACTCAAACAAACGCATACAAAAGAATTTAAGGGCATCCAGGGATAAACACATACACACACCTGATATCTGTGAAGTGCTGGAGGGGCTGTAATGTGATTGGTGGGAGCGTGCGTTCCCGTTGCCAGGGTTCATCCTCAGACTGGCCCTTTGGAAACGCTCAATATCGCTTAGACGATCGGAGAATTGCTTGTGAGGGTCATCTGGCTTCACACGGTGACCTGAGAGAGAGAAAGACATCAATTAGGATTAGATTAGTTATTTTATTTAAGGATGATACATTTAGATTACATATTAAATTAATACCTATCTAAATGTAATAAATAAATTCAGCAGAGGCTTTTATCCAAAACGATTTACAGTGCATTTAAGGTGCATATATATTCAGTATGTGTGTTCCCAAGTTTCAATACAGGTTATTAAATACAAGTTAAAGGATTAGTTCACCCAAATATGAAAATTCTCTTCATTTTCTCACCCTCATGCCATCCAAGATGTGTATGACTTTCTTTAGAAGAATATTTTCAGCCCATACATTACAAGTGAATGGTGATCTGAACTCGGAATCTCCAAAAAGCACATAAAGGTAGCATAAAAGTAATCCATACGACTCTAGTGGTTCAATCCATGTCTTCTAAAGCGATATGATAGGTGTGGGTGAAAAACAGATACATATTTAAGACTTTTACTTTTACTTTCACTTCCACATTCACTTCGTGCATATCTCCACCTACTGGTCGGGGCTGATCAGAGGTGGAGATTTATATTGAAAACTATATTGACTTAAATATTGATCTGTTTCTCACACACACCTATCATATCACTTCTTAAGTCATGGATTTAACCACTAGAGTCATATGGATTACTTTTATGCTGGCTTTATGTGTTTTTTGGAAGTTCAACATTTTGGTCACCATTCACTTGCATTGTAAGGACCTTCAGAGCTGAAATATTCTTCTAAAAATCTTTGTTTGTGTTCTGCAGAAGAAAGTCAGTCATACACATCTGGAATGGCATGAGGGTGAGTAAATGATGAGAGAATACATTTTTTTTGTGAACTATCCCTTTAAGCTCCATTGGTGCTATTTGTGCCATAATGTTGATTACCACAGAAAATAATTTGGAAACATCCCCCAATTAAATTTTTGGGGAAACTATCTGGCGAGATGCCATAACTCACAATTTATTTACAGAATGCATTCCTCATTTCAAACAGAATCTCTTTTTACAGACTGTCTTACCTACGAAAAAATAGAGCGCAACAGTCTGGTTCTGGAAGTACAAATCCCATTTATTTTAACAATAATAAATACAGACCTATTGTGAGCTCTGAGGTTGTTAATTAAAGGCAGGGGTGTAAAGTAATGGTAAAGTTTTATACTCAAGTATTATTTTTTGTGATTTGTCTTTACTCGAGTGCAAACGGAATACTTGTACTATTACTTAATTACATTTCCAAAGAAATGTTTGTACTTTTTACTCCTTATAATTTTATTTAAACTTGAAAAGTACTCATTACATTTTTGCAAATCATTTTCTTCTTTCTTCTTACTGGACTAAAGCCGCCTTGTCACTGCATCCGACAAATGACAGACCAGAGGTCAGTAATTTCAAATGGAGTGTCACACGGCGGCTGTGTGGAGTTTCGACCATCTGATGAGGAATTTCAGATCTGATTTGAGCTTCGGATACGTTGAAATATCTGTGCGACTAGACCACATAGACTGTCCATATCTGAGTAAATATTAATCATGAATTCTATTTAATTCATCCATCTGCTCAACAGCAAGGTTTGGTAACAAACCTCAGAAAACAAGCATAAAAGCAACAGTATTTTTTTACTTTTTTAAAAGCTTCATTTGAATTTTTGGTATCTTTCTTGTTCTGACATCGCAATCCATGAGTGGCTTCTGCCATGCAACGAACATTGCGTGACATTGTGTGATGAACAAACCCAAAAGTAAGTGTCTATGAACTGATAATCTGCAGTTTTACTCATGATTTGAAAGGGGAAAGAGGATAAAAGTCTTTGTTGTTTTAGCATCTCATGTGTTCATCCCACCAGTTATTCCACATTTCACTTCAAAACAAAGTTTGTATTGTTGTGATTCACTTTGGAACTGGTTGGTTTAATTCAAAGCTTTTAACTTTTTCATGATGGATTTTATGAAATTCCATCTAAATAACATGTAATGAGAAAAATACTTCCACTGTTGCACTCTATCGTTAAAGCGTTATAGAAATAAAATGCAGTCTTGGTGGTAGGCAGCTTACTGCTTTCAGACAGAGCTTTGTACTCGTTGTGTTTGTATTAATCACGAAGAAACCCCTCAATATAAGTGTGTGAGTGTGTGTGTGGTTGAGTGGGTTTATCACAGACAATAAGTTGCCATCTTACTTTAATAGCTATTACACACACACACACACACACACACACACACACACACACACACACACACACACACACACACACACACACACAGACACACGCACAACATCATTATCATCATCATATGTGTAGTCTGGTCTACTCTAATGGACGAGTTTAATGTGACTATCAGTGGCGTGTATGTGGAACATGTGAACATTTTGTGGTTTTTAATGTGGAGTAATGGCTGGATTTGAATATTTTATTCAGATATAGAGGGATAACAGACGCTGTGATATGGATTTTGTGTGTTCTTACCCTCTTGTTCACCCAAGGGCAATACATCACTCTGTTTTTTTTTTTTTTTTTTTTACCCCTGGGGTAATATTTCTATCAGTTTATCATTCCCTTCATTTGTTGCCACTGTCTCTGCCTCTCTCATTCAATTTAAATGGGAAAAAGTCATTGTTTTACTTTTTTGATTGTTTATGAAAAATTTGATAAACAAGCACACAGTGCCACACACAGGGAAGAAAATCACAAATTAGATCTCACAAATGTCTCAGTTGTTTCTCCAAGACAGCAATGAGATTAAACTGAGATCAAATCAAGAATTTAGCTTAAGTCTCCTGCTTCGCAGATGTTTCTCCAGAGGAAAACGGGCCAGTAATCTCACACATGTCCTCTAGAGTTTCAGAAGAGATTTCAACATTGTCTCAAACTGCTCTGTTTTTCCAAGATACCAAAGTCTGCAAACAAAAGTCTTTTTAAACTAAACATTTGTCATAAAATCATCCCAAAATCAAATGATCTGAGTTATGCTATGCACATTCACTCTGTACTCTTACTCTATGTCAAAACTTTTCTCATTTGTTTAGGAGCAACATCTAAGATAAAGTTGATACTTAAACTAAGCTGAGATGTCGTAGAAAGAAAGAACGAAAGAAAGGCTGTAGTCTTTAGACAAAATGTGGTAACACTTTATTTTAGGGATCAGAACTTAGACAGTAATTACACTTGTAAGTGACTAGCTATGGACTTGTTTGGCATTATAAAGTATTTATTAAGCCTTTATTGGCTGAATTCTTTTTCTTGCTTTATAGACCCTTTTGTCATAACAATGAATTTCTTAGCTAAAAACAAAACATATCAATAGCTAGTATGATGCAAAATTCACCCTTGATAGGTTCTCAGTACTCTGTGTGAATGTGCGGCTTATAAGTATGAAATGCATATAGTATTTCAACAAAGCAGGGAAGGTTAGGTTTAGGTTTAGGGGTAGGGTTTGGTGTAGGGTGTTTGTGGGACTCTAAATAAACACAATAAATATGCTGCAGTGATGCCCCTAAACTGTATGTTAGTATTTAATTAGGGGTTAAAATAGCATCTAACACTTATTTGCCCTTAGTCCAAAGAGGATGCTTTTTGATGCTATTTACATTAAGCAACAAAAGTATCTGCCTTCTATTTTTATTTTATACTTATACATTGCACATTCCCATAGTGTAATGAGAACCTATAAAGGAAGTACTTAGCACCTTACTAGCTATTGGTATCTTTTGTTTTTACCTAATAAGTTAATTGTTAGAAAAAACTAATGTAAAGAGGCTATTGGACAAGGGTGAGAAATACACCAAACAAAGGCCTAATAAATACCTTATAATTCCAAACAAGTCCGCAATTAGTCCCTTACAAGTCCAATTATTAGTCATTAATTATTGTCTAATTTCTGATCCCTAAACCAAAGTGTTACCCAAAAGTGTTAACATCTTAGATTTTAAATTTTACATCCTGGCTTTATAATGTCTAGTTATGCAGCCCACAACATAATGTGCAGTTGTAAATGTGAAACATTCATTCTTAATCACTAATTATTACATTTCCTTTCTAAATGCAGTTTTAAAGTCCTTCTGTTCAGACTCTAGTGTGGACAGTGACTCTCCTTTGTGTGGACGGTTGTAGGGTCAAACCCCGTGCCTGCCCTGTGTAAATTCACCCTGTCTGAATTATTATGGATGAATGAATATTTCATAGGTAAGCGGGCACTTAGACAGGAATGTTGACATTTTGTGAGAATGATATCATAACCACAAGACACACACAGACACACTAATTAGAGTGGATCTCTCTCTCTCTCACACACACACACACACACACACACACACACACACACACACACACACACAGTGTCATGAAGAAATGGTTTGAACACTTTTGTCTTCATTTACTCACCCTCATGTTGTTCAAAACCTCTATGACTTCCTTCTGTGGAACACAAAAGGAGATGTTAGGCAGATGGTTAGCCTCAGTTACCATTCACTTTTGTGCCATCAATTTGCCAAATAAATAAATAAATGGTGACTGAGGCAAATATCTCATTTTGTGTTCCACGGAAGAAAGAAAGTCATATGGGATTGGATCATTCTACCACACACTCTTTCGTTTGAGTCTGTACTGAGTGTGCAGTGTGCACACAGAGGTCCTCTCAGCACACGTTACACTCGCTCACACTACTGATCAACTGACAGATACGCCCTGCTTCCTTCCTCTTCTCTCTCTCTTCATTCTCTCTCTCTTTCTCAAACGATGGAAAGAAAGAAACATATGTTCTCTTTCGGATGGACAGAACACAGGGTCTTTTAACGCAGTCAAGAGTGCGTGTGTGCATGTTTGGGCAGGGCTGAAACTCGACGGTCACTGTGGAAGACCAGATGTGTCATGGCTGGCACACTGTAAATATTTGTTTGGGTGTCTATAAATGGGGCTGATAGGCACTTGATAACATTGTGAAATTGATCTGGAGAGGAGGTTTTAGACTTAGGGGTCTTAAAATGTGTGTTTGAGAGATAAGAAAGTATTTGCATTTGGTTAGCTACGGACTGGCTGGACTGCTAAGTTCAAACAGATGGTTTTCAATAGAATGAGAGAACAAAAACTTATTTGTGGAACTTAAATGTTTCTCCCATTTTTGGTTGTAATTGGAACCTTTATTCTTAAAGGGACAGGTCACCCCTCCAACCCCCCACCCCTCCGCCCATCACTCACTCACCCTCATGTTCACCCTTTCATCCTTTCTTTCATGGAACACAAACAGAGATGTTAGGCAGTATGACAATCTCAGTCACCATTCGCTGTCATTGCATCTTTTTTTTACATTCATTGGAAGTAAATGGTGTCTGAGGCTGACATTGTGCCTATCATTTAGTTTCAAACCTGTATGACATTCTTTCTTCAGTGGAACACAAAAGGAGATCTTAGGTAGAATTTCAGTCTCAGTCACCATTCCCATTCATTGTATGGAAAAAGTTGCTAGAACAGTGAATGGTGAATATCTCCTTACCTGTTCCATGAAAGAAAGTCATACATTTTGGAATGACAAGAAATAATTTTTTTGCATGCCTACATGAACTAGGCTATCCCTTTAAGAGTATGTACGGCTATCTGAAATTGTTCAACAAAGCTCTCAAAACTATAAGCTCTCTATGCAATGCTCATTCAGTTGACAACCTTTCTATTTTAGTCACTCCGGCATCTTTATTTTTCTTGTCAATGTGAAATAAAATGATTTGATTCATAAATATAAAATGTGGGAAGTCAATGCTATGAATTTTATGTTACACATTTAAATAACTTCTGACCGTTGCATCAAAGCCAGCTTGTGATAAAATAAATAAAAATAAGTGGGCAGGTTATGTAGTAACCCAGTTATGCTAACGTTTAGCTTTCAGTTAAGTGGAAGCACAGCTTTGTTCTGAGAGAAGCAGCACCGGCACGAGCTCAGTACCATTTCGGTCTTTTCCTTCGCAGGTGGAGTTGACAGTTGGCGGGAATGAGTATGTGCATATGTGTGTGTGTGTTTAAGGAAAGAGCGTTCAGGTGTGGAACCGAGGTCTCAGATGAAAGTGTATTTACGTAGTAACGAACTCAGTAGAGGTTTTCTGCATCTGCTAAGATCACCGCACCTGACTTCCTTTCTCTATAGCCCTCTTTCTCTCTCTTCTCTTATCGGGCCGTCTTCCTCAGTTTGATGTCATGTTGTCAGACCAGTGCGTAGCCAATCCCATCAGCCCATGACATGAAGTGGGTTTGTGCCAGTGAAGTATACTGTGCTGTAAACTGAACAGAACCTCTATTCAACGTCAAGACGTGTGAGTTTATACACATCACTTGCACGCTACACCATGTTCTTGAGATGTTTAACTTTCTTGCATCCCAAATATTCATACTATCTCATATTCAACCATGTGCAATTCTTTCCTGCTGAAAAAAAGAAAAGAAAAACCCAAACAGCTTAAACCAGCCAGAGATGGTTTGCTGGTCTTAGCTGGTTTAAGATGCTGCCAGCGTAGATGTGCTGGTTTAGCTAGTTGGCTTAATCCCCAAGTGTCCAAAACCCCTTTAAAATCAACAAAGATTTTCCAGCTTGAACCAACCAAGCTGAGAGACCATCTAAGATCAGCAAACCTGTTAAAGACGGTTTACGCGAAAGGTTGGTGGTATGATTCCCATATGATATGAGGGTGAGTAAATTAGGCACAAATGTTAATTTGAAAACATACTATCGTTTTAAGTTTTTTCCTGAGGGATTGTCCCTTTATTAAGCTAACAACGCCACTACTATTTCTGTTTGCGTGAAAGTTGTAAAAACAATTATATCAACCCTTGACGTGCGGTGATAAATAAAGATTGCCTTCTATTATCTGTGATCCTTAAGTCTTTCTCTCTTTCTTTCTTTTCTACTTCTTTAGGACAAGTTGGAGCAGGAGAGATGAAAAGACCCTTCAAAAGCACCCAGATCCGTTGGACAATATACGAGTCAGAGGCAGTCACCACTGCTTTGTGTCCTCACTGTCTGTGCTGTTATGCCCTCTTTGTTTTTCATGTTCAAGCCTTGTGTAGAAAAAGCAGGAAAGAGTGTGTAACAGTGTACATGTGTGTTGTGGGTTTTTGTGACTTTAATGTGTGCGATGTGAAGGTGTATGCGTGTTCGCATGCGTGTTTGTACACACATGCCAGTGCTATTGTGTGCGTGTGTACATGCACCTGCATAATGCATTGTTTGGTGTTTGGTGGTTGACCTACATTAGTAACACTTTACAATAGCGTTCTACAGCATACAATATGTTAACATTAGTTAATGCATTGGGTACCATGAACTAATATTCTTATATATATATATATATATATATATATATATATATATATATATATATATATATATATATATATACAGTATATATATATATATATATATATACAGTATATATATATATATATATATATATATATATATATATATATATATATATATATATACAGTATATATATATATATATATATATATATATATATATATATATATATATATATATATATATATATATATATAATCTCACCAACTAGCTATCAGGGTGCCTCAGGGTTCAGTGCTTGGACCGCTTCTCTTTTCCATATACATGCCATCACTAGGATCTGTCATTCAGCCACATGGCTTTTCCCACTACTATACTGATCACACACAACTCTACCTCTCATTCCAGCCTGATGATCCGACAGTAGCGGCCCTGATCTCAGCCTGCCTGGCAGAGATTTTGTGTTAGATGAAAGATCACCACTTCCAACTCAACCTTGCTAATACAGAGATGCTCGTGCTTCCAGCGAGCCCAGCAATTCATAAAAACTTCACCAGTTTCAGCTAGACGTGTCAACTATCACACCATCCAGGACAGCCATCCTTCTTGGAGTTGTGTTTGACCATCAGTTGAACTTCACAGACCACATCGCAAGGACTGCCTGATCGTGCAGATTTGCCTTGTACAATATAAGGAAGATCAGGCACCTACCTATCGGAACTTGCTGCACAACTCCTCATCCAAGCTCTTGTACTATCCAGGCTGGACAATAGCAATGTTCGTCTGCCAGGCCTTCCAGCATGTACAGTCAAACCTGCAATTGATCCAGAATGTGGCAGCGAGAGTGGTCTTCAACGAGCCCAAGTGAGCACATGTCACTCCTCTCTTAATTAAATTGCACTGGCTGCCAACGGTTGCTTGCGTTAAGTTCAAGGCATTGATGCTTGCTTACAGAACAACCACTAGCTCTGCACCCCACTATCTAAACTCACTACCTCAGACTTATGGTCCCTCCAGATGCCTGCATTCTGCAGGTGAACGGCACCTTGTGGTGCTATCTCATAGACGCACAAAATCACTGTCCCGGATATTTACATTGACTATAAGTGCGGACGCCTACATGTGTGAGTGACAGAATTTGATGCAACTGCAGCTTGCAGGAGTGTGAGAAAAACTATATGTTTGTCATGCATAATAGGTTTTACTCCCCTACCTCACAAACAAAATTCACCTAGCTATTTATGCCTAAATATTAGCTAAAAACGAATAAACTATCTATCTATCTATCTATCTATCTATCTATCTATCTATCTATCTATCTATCTATCTATCTATCTATCTATCTATCTATCTATCTATCTATCTATCTATCTATCTATCTATCTATCTATCTATCTATCTATCTAACTATCTATCTATCTCTCTATATACACTGTATGTATAGTTCATAGTTCATGTTAGTTCACAATGCGTTAACTTTTATGTCAAGAATATTTCAAGAAAGAACTATTTTGGAATCTGATTGTGACTCCTTGAATTGAAATCAAATCGAATTGAAGTGCCAAAAGATTCCCACCCTTACATCTAGTCATAACTCTAATCATGAAACACTTTTGAACCAGATCATATGACATGCACTTGACTCTCATAAGCGTGAAGCGTCATCAAGCAAGCATCTAACGGGCCCGTTCTGCACTCAGCTGGTTGCATGCTGCCCTAAAATCTAATGCCTGGGGTTTATAGGACAATAGAGAGAGCGTACTTTCAGTTAAGGAGCGTGATTTAGGACTGCATTCCCTTGCCAAACTAGTGAAATTAAAATGCTACTGAGCTTTTGCGTGATGAATTTCACCCGGCTCTTTAAATGCTCGGCTCTCACATTAGACTGTTTTTCTGAAGAGTTTATTTGAGATTTTTCTGGAAGATGGAGTGGAAATTACGGAGGATGTTGTCGAAATGACAGAGAAAGGAGCTGAGGTGCTCTGATGAGAACTGCTAGAGGTGTTGAAGGGCAGGAAGAGACCCTTTAAAGCGGGACGCCTACATGTGTGAGTGACAGGATTTGATGCAACTGCAGCTTGCAGGAGTGTGAGAAAAACAATATGTTTGTCATGCATAATAGATTTTACTCCCCTACCTCACAAACAAAATTCACCTAGCTATTAATGACTAAATATTAGCTGTTTGAGAAACAAATCTAGTGTTGCTTCAGATTTATATTTTGGTAGGTACCACAAATTAACCATGCCATTTATATTGTAAAACTGCTGAAATTTTTGTAGTATGTTTGATTACTTTAATATTTAATATTGGTTTTCTGTATTATGGTTTTATTACAAATACTGTTACTGTTCTTTTACTGTACTGTACAAGTTACTGTAGGAAAAAAAAAGGGTAATTTCCATAAGGGATGGATAAATTTATTGCGAGGCAATACAAAATCATTTTGAGGGAAAGTGAGCTATTGTGAGGGAATGCAAAGCTTTTTGTGAACATACACAAACTATTGAAAGGGACCTCAAACTTCCCAAAAGGGAACACAAAACTTATTGTGATTGAATGCAAACTATTGCGAGGGAACGCAAAACATATTGTACATGTTATTTTCATAGCTTACTTTTAATAAATTGACTTTTTGGACTCGGGAGGAAGTTTAGAGTTCTTAAAGTTGCAGAAAGTTTTCATACTACAAATGAACTCTTTTATCTAAAAAATCAAGTAAAATTTAATTCATCATGATACAGTATTAGGGCTGAAACGATTAGTCGACGTTATCGACAATGTCGACAATAAAATATTGTAGACAAATATTTGAGTTGACGAATAGTCGTTTGATCTCATTTAACGTAACATGAGATCACATTAAACTCTAATGATGACGCAGGAGAGCAGCACTGCATGTTTAATACAACCTTTAAGTCGGGGCACAAGCTGAATAATCAGTTAAGAGCTAATGATTAATCATTGCAATAATTGCCAAATAGTAGAATAATCATTCTAATAATCGTTAGATTAATCAATTATCAAAATAAGCATTAGTTGCATCCCTATACAGTATGTCCTATTTCAAATGCTAAAGCACTATCCTCTGACAGAGATAAACCCTCTTTTTCCAACAGCTCTGTGTGTGTGTGTGTGTGTGTGTGTGTGTGTGTGTGTGTGTGTGTGTGTGTGTGTGTGTGTGTGTGTGTGTGTAAGTGTACAGGTTTAACCTCCATTGTGGGGCCAAATGTCCCCACAAGGATAGTAAAACCTGAGATCACCTACATTGTGGGTCCAGGCAGTGGTCCCATGAGGGAAATGGCTTCCTAAACTATTTTTTAATATTTTGTTTTATTTAAAAATGCGAAAAGGTTTCTGTGAGGGTTAGGTTTAGGGGTAGGGTTAGGGAATAGAAATTATCGTTAGATCTGTATAAATTCCATAAAAGTCTATGGAAAGTCCCCACGATGATATAAAACAAAACGCGTGCATGTGGGTGTGTGTGGGTGTGTGTGTGTGTGTGTGTGTGTGTGTGTGTTACTGGAAGCCTGGGCACATCTCGCTCCTTCAATTAGGCTATTTGCAGAATTTTCCTCACTATTAAAAATGGCAGAAAAATAAACATGATTCACTACAATATTCCCGTAACACTCCCTCCCCTGTCTCCTCTCTCTGTCTGTCTCTCCTACTCAACGTCTCTCAGATTTTTATCATGGACTACGAGGTGGGCTTATTATGCGACTTTATTAAATTAGTCTTTAAAGCTGCTAATGGTGTCTACAGGGTGAAAGAATAAACAAGAAAATTCTCAAACACAAGGTGGGCTTGTCTTGTCCTGCAGAGGAAAATAAACTGGGAACAGAGACAAGAGAGGAAAAGAGACATTTTGTGTATGTGTGTGTGTGTATTTGTGTGGGGTGTATGTTAGGAACCTTTCTAGAGTTGTGTAGATACCCCAGCACTCTTTTGTCGGCCTTTGTTGTGTTGCTCCCTCAAAGAAAACCAAATATGACCTGGAGGTGCATATAATTATAGGATAGTGTCATCCTTTATGTCTTTCGCTCTGGGACCAGCAAAGATGAATTGCTCTATGCAGTGTTGGGGAGTAACTCGCTAAAAGTATTGACACTACTACTTGCTTAATGTTCCAGGTAAAAAATACAAATAAAAAAGTTAATCTCAATTGGCAGCATTTGTGGCATAATGTTGATTACCACAAAAAAATTATTTCAACACGTCCCACATATATTTAAAAAGAGAGAATTTTCATTTTTGGTGAACTAGCCCTTTAAATGCTATTAAATAGCTTTAATGTAGTTAGGTGTATTTTGTTAGTAGCTTGAAAACTACTTATTAAAATGGGTAGCTAGACTGTAGTTTAATTCATATAAATTACAAGTAGGTAGCTTATACCGTGGCAAGCAACAGTTTCAAACTAGCTTCTTCAACACTAGTTCTGTGCATGCTAATGCAGCAATGCACGGATCCAATGGCTAAATCTACACTGCATGCATGACTGTGTGTGTCTCTGTGTGTGTGCTTATGTGTGTTTTTGGTGTAATGAATCGTCTGTTCATTTTCAAACGCATTCCATTCATTTGATGTCCGAGTTTTGCTCCATTCATATTTAGGAGCGTCAACAGTGACGAAAGCTGTCTTGGTGACCACTCGCCACTAGCTATGCACACCCGCATTGCTTTGAAGAAACAGATAATAGAACCACTGTTAATAACATTAGCGTGATAACACCATTACAAATCTGCAGAACCCATACACACTACTGAGATATTCTGCCATCCCATCGGTATGAAAAATCTCAATAGAGATCTCTTTATTGTCTTGAATGTTTCTCCTTGATTTGCAATTAAAAGAAATGGAGAGCAAATGGAGAGTTGTCCTACTTCTCAGATTTAACTCCTGAGAGAATGATCCCAGTAATCTCACATGTGTCTACTCTAGAGTTTTAGAAGAGATCTCAACAATGTCTTAAACGGTGTTCAGATTTGTTTATCTTCCTCTGTGACTGGCTGAGGCAGATTTCTGATCATCCATTAGGAATCCAAATGTGGGCGGTCATATGTGAATGTCACATGCCAAAAATAATTGTTTCTGCAGCTCAGTTTCAATGATCATTTTGGACTAGGGAGGACGTTTTAAGTTCTGAACGATACAGTATGTTTTCATAGTACAAGCAACTCTTTTATGGCAAAATAAGACTTCTTTGAAGCAATCAGGCTTTACCTTATGGTGACAAATCGAGTTCACTTTCATGTGTATACGGACAGATCTTGAACATCGTAGACGTGCATGCATATTGCTGTAATTAGCAACAGTCCCAAATGCATTATCCAAGTATTCATATCTTTGGGTGTGGTATGCATTATTTACGGGATGACACACCTGGCAGGTGTTTTACAGACACAAACACAAGAGCATGCATGCTCACTCCTTTATTTGCCGAAAAGAACGAGTGATATGTTTGGAAACATAACACAGCAAATTATATTTAAGATGTACTTACTCTACAAGCTGCGTGCCAAAATGCAAATATGACCAAACCCTAAAACCCTGACTCCAGTAGAATCTCCACATTTTTTTCCCCTTTTTTCTCATTTGAACCAGCTTTGATGTAATGGTCAGAAGTTTTTAAAATATATAACAAATACAATTTATAGAAAATCAATCCACATATATTTATTTCAGATTGACTGGGTTAATAAAGAAATAGAATAGAATAGAACAGACTTTCAGATTTGGCGCTTGAAGTATAGACAGATTTATTTATTATAAGGGAAGCGTTCAAGTTTTTACCAACTTTTGTTCAATTCTGTTTTTTGTGCGTGCCTCTCTTTTTGCTGTATAGTTCTGCATGTTGTGTGTCATTTTGTGAGTGCGTGTGTATGTGTGGGGTCCTGTCCATCAGGTTTATCAACTCTGTAGGTAAACACTAATGAGGTATTATTCTACTGGCAGCACTATCAAAGTATCGCTTGCACACCCCGCAATAACACACGCACACAAGCACACACATAGCCTCAGACAACCCATGCCTGGGGGAGAAGAGGGTGTGGTTTTTCATTTGAAATTAGATCAACACAAAATTTCTGAGAAAAGCAGGATACACACACACACCAGCTCGCATTCACACACAAACAGCAAATGAACAATGCAATGAATTCATTAGACACTAATCTGTCTTTGTGGCAAACAGATTAGCATATTAGTATTCAGTGTAAGATTCACACTGACAGAGATTTTGCAGTGACAAAGCGATTTTCAACAAGAGTTTGTGGTTTCTGCCGTCATAATGACAGCGACCAGCAATTCGTGACCAAGCGACCTGCAATATGATTTTATGCAAATGAGCAGTGACACAATTTGGCGAACACCAGCTGGAGTGCAGATAGCTCTGCCACCTGATAATGGGCACATTCACACTAATCGTTTGAAAACTCTGTTTTCAGTTTCTTAACGTTATCTTCTCTGAAGTATGCGATAATGGAGAGCGTTTTCGAAACACTATTTTTGTATTATTTTTTTTGCCTATTTTTTAGTGGTTGAGAGGCGTAAACGTAGAAAATGTTATGTTTTTTCAAATGAAAACAAATGAATGTTGATGTGGCCACAGTTGGATCCCTGTTAGTGTGAACAGGACTTAATGAGGGTTCACAATACACTTTGTTTTCAAATCACTTCCATGCATCCGCATGCGGAAAATCAGTTAAGTTTAGCCAGAAATGTCAGGCTTCATTGAACTTGGACCTACGAATTCATATAGTTAAAAAGACGTCTGACTAATTTAAATATCGCAGATTGACCTCTTTGCTCAATACAAACTTCAAAACAACATGGTTTGCAGTGTTGCAGGAAAGTGGAGTAGATAGTACACGTTAACATTTTAGCAAATTTTTTTGCAACTATTTTTTAAAAACAAAAGTCTTTAGTTATGACATACAGTACTGTGCAAAAGTCTTAGGCACATAAGAGGCTTCACAAAAGCATTTGTCTTAAGATGGTTATTTATATTTTCAGCTTTAGTGTGTCAATAGGAAATATAAAATGTTAGACTCCCAAACATTACTTTTGCAAATAGATTAGAATAGAAGAACAGGGAGCCCTGCAACAGACGTTATGGCCCCCACAGAACCCCCCCCCCACTGAACATTGTGTCAGTCTGGGATTACATAAAGATACAAAAGCAATTGAGACAGCCTGAATAGATAGAAGAACTGTGGCGAATTCTCAGAGAAGCTTGGAACATCCTATCTGCCAACAACCAAGAGAAACTGTATCCAGGTGTACATAGGAGAATTATTGCTGTTTTAAGGGCAAAGATGGTCACACCGAATATTGATTTAGCTTTTTAACGTTTACTGGACTTTGCATGACTTTAAGTGATAATTGAAACATTTTTCACAAATGCCTAAAACTTTTGCACAGCATTGTAAAATCCTGTTGCCCATATTAGTTGCGGGTGGTCCGAAGCCATTTCACAAGCTCAAAGCCTAGTGTGACCGCACCTTAACCGTGTGTAACCACACACTCACACGCACAAACACACACAATTTACCGCTGCATAGTATCTGAAGCACCTGTTCATTAGTGATAGATGAGAGAACATGAGCTCCAGGTCAGGCTATGTGATCTGCCCTACATGAAACAGCACTATAGAGTCATTACCAGACGCTGACAGAATATGCAGAATTCTTTTGCATTATCTACACCGATGTTGGAAAAAAATTTAAATAAAATTTAATAATTATATTTGAATAGTTTTTCACAATTTTGGTCACATTTTGGCTATTTAAAAGTGAATAATTTCATATATTCAATCAATAAATAATATATTATATTTCATATATAATTTTTTGTTACATGTTTATTGTTTAATTGCATAATTTATACTATTTACAAGCATTTACATTGATTTAATGAACACGGCTAAAATGGGTACTGTCTCTTTAACAAAGCTGGCATTTCTGTAAAGCGTGTTGGTAGATGAGCTAATGAGAGAGGACTTGAATGGCTTAATTATGTCTGTGCCACGGATGATCAGAATTATGTCATTTCTTGTTGTTTTTGATCAACACTTACTATATCTTGTCTTATTTTAGTTATGCAGGCTTAATCATGTGGTCTTCAGGTAATTTATAGTGGAAGGATGAAATCAGTTCCTCTCAAGTTCCTCTCAAATTAACATTGGTAACCACAGGTGTCGTTCATAAAAATATACATTCTTTAAAATAAATGCCACTTGCCATTATTTAATGTTTTGAATGTAATATATATTTTAATTATTATTAATAATGATTTATGAATATAATAATTTCAACAATTATTTAATAACTATGTATATACTATTAAAATAATAACTTTATAATAATTTTATATATTAATATATTTAATACAATGCACACACACACACACACATATATATACATATTTCATATAAATATTAATATTTAATTATTCATTATTTTAATACATTTTTAATCAAATGTTTTTATCCAATGCAATAGCATTCAACATTTTTAAGTGCGCTTTAAGTGACCAAATACTTTTTTGGGGGGCCTCTCGACATATAAAATTAGACATTACAACAACAAAGCTCTCTCCAAAATAAACAGCAGCTATGGCTTCCTTTTTATCTCTCTCGCTCTCTCTGTTCTCTTCTGGCTGTGGTCAAACATTGCATTAGTGTTATGGATCTGTACCCCTAGCAGGTGTTCAGTGCTGTGTTAATTCAGTGGGCTCTAATGCGGTCAGGCACTGCTGACCCCGTCAGCCAGTGAGAGTGCCCATTTTCATTGAACTCTCCATGTTTGTGGCTCGAGGACACACCCTCTCTCTCATACGCCCGACCCAGCTTAATAACACACCACAACTGACATCTGAGGTTGGCAACCATCGAGACTACGAAGGACTATTCGCTGTTTAATATTAACACACACTGCAGTGCAGGTGTGTATACACCCGAACACACTCGAACACCAGAACACATTGAAACTGACACTTAATCAAATATATATATATACACACACACACACACACACACACACACACACACACACACATATTGTGACTCTGGTATCATCTGCGGATGATTCATAGGTCTTTAAAAGGCACCGTTGTTCTGAAAATAATTCAAATACTCTTTCCTCATGTCCAAATGTACTTCATCTAATGCCACAGAACAATTTCAAAACCATTACACATGTGCACCTATATAGCAACAGTATTGAGCAGAGAATGAACTTGAACTTTAGCAGTTTATTATACAAAACTTAACCTACCGACTCTAACACAGAAAGAAAAACTCCAGGAACCAATAGATTATCTAACGTGTTTTACTTGGCACACGTTCCCAAGACTTCTCAGCCTGTTTTTTTGCTGCAGTAAAGAACATGTATTAAGCTGCATCTCGTATCATCTCCACAAATACATTTCTCTTCCTGCACCACTACAGCAAAATGTCAAAAGAAATGATATTTTCATTAATTTGAGAAACACTGTAAATAAAGACATGATGCCATGAAAAAAATACAAAGACAATAAATACAAATAGACAAAATGTCTTCCTAATGCTCATCTTGCAAACCTACAGCACAGCCAATGTAGTTCAGTCATGAATGAATGACTCTTTGATGAATCAGCCAAAAAGGCTCATAAACTCACAAGTTATTAATTTGAATCTGTCTACCGGACCAGTAAAAACAGAGGACTATAGCAAACACTGCCATCAGCTATTACAAGCAAACACTGTTTCTGTTCAACCACAAGCAGAAAATTGTCACGCAAAGATGACGATACCAAATAAGATATGCATGTTATTTTTCTTAGTTCTTTTCATTCTAGACCAGAACTCGGTCATACATCTCTGTCATAAATCTCTTTGATAGTCTTACAGGGGAATTCTGGGTACTCACGCCTTGGCTCCCGGGGTCCGTCTACAGTGACTTTAATAGCGCGGTGGTATGTGGCGACCTGGGGTGGTCCAGTAAATACAGTGATGGTCAGGGTAAAGCTCTTTCCTGGAGGACAAGAAAAAGACACATGAAATACAATGTTGTCATCGCTTGGCTGCATGGAGTCCAAAAAGTTTGAGACTCCCATGAAAATCTTGGATTTGTCATGTTTTTCAATTCAGCATTTCAATCAAATGGTTATGCTAATGATACAGTATAATTTGTACTTGAAAACTGTAATTATAAATGAAAATGCAAAAAAGTCATCCTTTTGGAGCCCAGAGAGAGTTTAGCAGGTAAAAATGTACAATAAAAATAATTTAGGGTTTAAATAAAATGTGCAGTCATTATTTTTAGCTATGTGTTTCCATGGAAAAAAATTAATAAATAAAAAATGGTCAAAGAGGATTAAATGGCATTTGCACTTAACTGTGATTTTACTTCCTACTGTGGAAATCATGATCAGAAAATGGTGTACGGGACCATCATATTTAGGTTTTGCCATCATGAGGCCAGGGAAAATAACATCATTATATAAGGTAGCCTCCCAGAAAAGACAGAAACTCCCTTGAGCTGCATAAAAGATTCAAGCACAATCCCACTGTCATACAGCTGGGTGAAATGAATGAGTTTACTCTGAAAAGAGACAGCACTGCTGCTTTGATGCGCTTTGAAATGCGTTTATGATGTGGATTAGTCAGACAATGTGTTCCAGATTGTTCCCGGGACTCCGCTGTGTGTGCATGTGTGCGTGCGTGCATGCATGTGTGTGTGTGTGTGTGTGTGTGTGTGTGTGTGTGTGTGTGTGTGTGTGTGTGTGTGTGTGTGTGTGTGTGTGTGTGATCTCTAAAAGCAATGAAGCGGCGCTTTGAGGGGAAGAAAGCCATGGCTTGTATGAGGGGTACGAGGATGGGGTAATTGTCTGCAGAAATGAAAGGTACTTTTAATTCGCACACTGCAGCGCTTTCCACTCACCCGTCTGCAACTATTTAAAGTGTAACATTTACAGGAAAAATGTGAGCGCGAGGAGCGGGGCCAAGAGGAAAAGGACGGAAAGAAGGAACTCTTGTGAAAGAATGTGAGCTATGTGAGAGGTAGGGTGTTTTTAGGTGTGTAAACAAGAGTGTTTTTTAAAGCTCAAATCGTTTATAAAAAAAATTGCTGTGGAGAAATGAATTCTCTGGAAAATTAACTGAAGCACGCTATTTCTCTCTCTTTTTTTTAATACAGAAAAACATTGTTTTTTTCTCTCTCCACTACTTTATCATAGTGCATTATTAAATATTAATGAAGTTTAAATGCATGACAATGTGCAGATTTCAGGCAAAGTTATGTTGTACATTCAATGTGTTGATGAATTCCATATGCACAGACAGACAGACAGACAGACAGACAGACAGACAGACAGACAGATAGATAGAAAGATAGATAGATAGACAGACAGATATATAGATACCTCTGCCACTCCTGCCAACGAAGCGCAGGTCGTTGAATCGCGCCACCTGGTTCTTCATGACGGCAGACGCGTTTCTCAGTTCCGCGGAATAATTCTCATCATTTCCCGCCATCACCGTCACCAGAGTCCCGTCAGGAACATCACCCAGAGCCACAACCTAACAATGCACAAAAACCCAATAAACACCATCAAACCTCACACAGAACATCTAATAAACAACAACACTTTAAAGCTTTCATATAGGCTACTTATTTAGGCTCTTAATTACAATTTACAACATCAAAGAAAAACACGACAGAGATGCACATTATGACTATTTTGTATAGCGGTTAATATTCAATAATACAGCTTATTATTATATTATAATGTTTTTAAAACTCTGTGCGAGTGCATCTATAATACATAAATACATACTTTATTTAAATTAAGATTGCTGTAAGTGCACGGTTGTGATTTGTATTTTAATAAAGTATACAATTTAGATTTAAGAATTAATTTAATATATTTCTTTATCGCAAATTAAAAACTAATATCATTCAAATAAATTAACAACAACAACAATAATAATTAATAATGTTTATTGTTGGTATAATTATGACTGAAGAGCCTATAAAATATTATTATTATTAAAATTAATAATAATAATAATAAGAAGGACCATGCAATGTCTCATTTCTGTCAGATAAAGCTAAATCTGAACTTCTCTTTTACGTGATCAATATTTTGTTTTCACTGATCATACTATCAGTCAGAAGTATTGCATGATGTTTGACGAGATCTAGATAAAATCTTTACGTGTGACTGATGCAATGCAACTTCGATGCAATAAAATGGATAAAAATGCATTGGATGCATAAAATGAATGATTCTCAGCCAGGATAAAATAGGTGAAAATAAAGTGTCAAAACCTTTTACCTTGAAAGCCACGGGAAGAGTTTTGTTGCACCTCCAGTGTGACGGCAGAACCGAGCACAGAAAGTTCGGGCTGTCCGTGCGCACCAGCTCTCCGGCGTGATCCGCCAGCACATCCACCACGGAGCGGTTCTCCAAGTGCCGTCCGGTTCTCAGCGGACCTGATGCGCTCATACTCGGGCTCTCGCTCACTTTGGCGCAGGGGAACGAGGCGGAGGGCGGCGTGAACCGTCTGCTCGTGGTCGGGTCTACGGGAATATGCATCACAACAGATTTACAAATGAGCCCCCGTTAAGAGCTCTGAAAGGTCTGCGGAAAACGCTCGTGACCGTTTTTTTGCGTCTCAGTCTCTGATAACAGCAGCGCGCGCAGGATGCAGAAAGTTAAAGTGCGCTTGACTTTCCAACTGACTTCAGCAAAAACCAAGAAACCGCAAACTCACACACACCTCTGCCCTTCTGCACATGCAAATATAGCGCACACATGCACCAGATGTACCACAAAGCGTAAATAAAGTATCAAACTCTGCTTTTCAGAGCATAATATTAACAATAATTCCAGAGTGTGAATTGCAGGTGTGATCCTGGTTGTCAGTTTTAACTGAGCGCCTCTTTCAGTCTCTGACAATAAAGTCCACACAAATGAATTCCAAAGTTTCAGGAGAGTTTCTGCAGTAAAGTCCCACTAAGTTGTAAATTTGTCGTCTCCAACTGGATATTCACTCGTCAAAGTGAGTAAAATCTCAAAAAAGCGGATGAGGTGTCGGACAGTGACAGCCGCTGCGCTCTGCGCTGTACAGACTAGCGTTATTTACTCAACTCATTATAGTCATGAGTGCGCTGAGCGCTCAACCAATCAGCGCCCGGGGCCGGGTTTAATCGACCAATCAGCGAGCAGGGCTGAGTTTAATGCCTACTTCAGACGCGCAGAAGCAAAACTGAAAGCTCCTCTATTATCAGCGATCTAGGCTACTTATTGAACGATGAATACATAATTGAGCCCTCTTCTCACTATCTATTCTCGCTGGTAAAAAGTTGATGTTTTGGCACATAGCTGATGAAATTGAATTTATCAAGTGTAGCCTTTAAATTCACAGACACGAGACATTAAAATAATGTAGAAAAAAATATTCACGGCTCCACGTGCCAGTTCCATATAGTATATTAATTATATTATATTATTTTTGTAAATATTTTTTTCCTCTAGGATAATTTATCGATGAATCCAAGCACTGTTAATAGTAATTGTTGCATCAATAAAATCAAGAAACGTAAAAACAATAGCAATAGCAATTATTTAAACATAACATCGAAACGAGTCTGTAACTCTTTTTTTTTGTCCTGGAAAAATAAAACAAAATCTGATCTATCTTCCATCTTGAAGTGAAATGTCTAATAACAAATGGTTGCATAATTGCTCCATCAAAACAGAAAAACAATAATTATGATAACTAATTTTATAAGCAATGATATTGTTATTAATTAGAATCTAATGAGTTCACACTATCACCACTAGCAGGCGCATTTGTCGTTTCATAACAACAGTGAAAGAGAGAGAGAGAGAGAGAGAGAGAGAGAGAGAGAGAGAGAGAGAGAGAGAGAGAGAGAGCATTTTAATCACTTTAATGAATTCATTCTTATCCATGCAGTTTATAAGTTTCTCATTGGTTGGTTATTCGTGATGATGCAGAAAATGTTCTTCTGTGCTTTAGAACAAAAGCTAGCACCATAACAGGCAAACCAATTAAATGAATGAATTAGGTTAATTACAAGCGCTAAACCGTTCAACACTGTATTCTTTCAAAAAGGTCATTTGCGCTGAGAGAGTAATAAAAGCAGATGTCCCCTACGTATGCACTAACTTAAAAAAAAAAAAAAAAAAAAAACGGTTAAATCCAGAAATAAACAGAAAATTAGAAAACATTTAATATGCAATTAGTGTGCAACCACAATTAAAAATTAAATGCGTTTAAATACTGAATAGACCAATTTGAAATAGGATCAGCCTAAACCTGACGGATTTTCCCCTCGTTGCTTTGCTATGATTCGTAACACAAGTCCACACAATAATAATAATAATAATAATAATAATAATAATAATAATAACAATAATAATAATAATAATATATTGTATAAATATATTATTCAGATTTTATTTATTTGATCATTTTATATTGCAATTTAAATTCATCATAGCCTATCATTTATTACAACTCCCTAAATGTCTGTACCCTAATTTTAAAAGGAGATTCATGTGTTAATTTAATTCTGCTTTTATTCGTTTTTCAATGAGCTCGTTCTGACGGAGAGAGAGGGATTGTGTGTTTATATGTGTGCGCGCGCTCGCCTATAGCCTGTATGTGGAGTGGGCTTGAGGTTTCACCCGTGCTGGCAGGATTCGTGCCAAAACTCTGCGGGCTCACATGCTGAAGATGTGCACCGTTTAAAAACCAGCATTTGGTTACATGGCGAGAACATCCACTCACGTTAAAAAGAAAACAAATACAGGTGTGTTTAACGAATCAAAATGTCAACAGTAATAGACAACATCAGTATAATGACAACAATTACAATGTTGCTGCTGCTGATATTATTATTATTATTAGCCTATTATTAATCCACAACAACCTCAAATCCAAGAATGTGACCGTTATTGTTTTTTATGTCATCGTTTTTTGCTGTTAAACCACAGATGTTTATCTATCTCTGTGTGAGGAAATAATGTGAATATAGCGCAGACGGGAAGTCAAAGTCTCACCCACACAAATGGTCTAAGAGAACCAAATGCTGCCCATTGCATCTCGAGAAATGGTAATTAGCATGTTCTTTAACGTTTCGTCAACATCTGCACGCATGCGTCTTCCTGTTTTTATCTTTTAGCGCCTTTCAAAATGTTTGTCCGTCCGATGCTAAAATTCAAGTGACTTGCATTGAGTAGCCTAACTGTTGGACGAAATAGATGCGGACACAATCCAGGGTTGTCGGACGATTTATTTGCACGCAGCCTAAATCCTTTAAATAAAGTCTTTAAATAGGCTAATGTAGCGTAAGAAGAATGTTTTGATTATTCACAAACATGCAATAACTATAGGTCGCACTTTATGCAACAGCGTGTGTATTTATATAGGCCTAAGTAACCTACTATTAATTAATCGGCTCTAATAAACAATGCAAAGTGCATTATTGCATTCTTAGCCTACGCATTAGTTTGTTTGTCGATTTTTTTAGGCTACTTATTGTTATTTTAATTGCACTTAATTATAGTCAAAATATGTTTAACACTATTATTATATGAAGTGTTTTCCTAAATATCCCAAACTGCCACCAAACCCCAACAGCATGTTGACCCCAAACCAAGCACTATCCTCAAAGACTGCACAGGGATCGTAATTCCGGGTTGTTGTGGATGCAAATATCGGTGATATCTCAGCATCTGTTCATTATTAATATGTGACCGCATGCGCTCAGACTGACTCCGCGCGCAGTTTCTACGGTTACAGTCGCGCAGCAACGCGCCCTCCCTAATGATGCGCGTTGCTGTGATATCTGATCCGAGTGAAGGCGCAGGTCACAGACCGCGTCAAATACACGGGACAACGAGCAATCACGGACTGAGAAATGATGTGAGTACATACAAAGAGGCACGAGCCCTAAAATAAAGAACTCAATTTCAAAGAATGAAAACTATTCCAGACACGACTTAAAACTATATTATCAGAGAGCACCCAGATCCTATTATTCAGTTACTATAAATGCCATAGGGCCTTTTTGATTAGGCAATGTTCTTCTTCCAAAAACACTAAGCATACCAAAGAAACTTTCCTAAACACCTGTTTGTTGCTATGCATATTAACGTAATGGTTCTTTTGATTTAAAAGGCTATATTATTTTAATATGTAGCTAATATGAATCCCTGAAAATCTCACACAGGTCTATGTTTTGGGTCTGGGGTGAAAATCCCCCTTGTCAAAGAGGCCAAAATCATCACCAAAAACATTTCGTTTGGCTGAGCAGTAAAATACAGAATATCTCATCTGCAATAAATTGTGATTCGTAACTGCAAGGGAACATATTTGTTGCAGAGATAGGTGCAATGTGGGTGCTCCGTGACTGCTCAAAATGGGGATTAATTTATAAAAACTAACAGTGAAGCTCCGATATATGCAACATACTGCATTAAAAGCAAAACTACTTGAGCGGTCATGAAATGACAGAAGTAATTAAATCAACAGAAAATTGGCACACTGTTTGCTTAAGTGGTTATTTTGATACTTATAATGATACATTTTGCCATATCTCTATAGTCAGCCCAAGATGCCTTTTGCCCAAACTGGAGGGGGCTTTTACCTCAAATGTGAGGTTTAACCCTGTTGTAACCTATAATTAGAGAATGACTCCCTCTGCATGAACTAAGAGCTATGCACACAGTTTCAACGGTTCATGTGTCAATCTATTTTTATTCCTTATGTACTAGCAAAGTCAAATGCAAATGATGTAGTCATACCCATTAATGACAGATGCATGCATGCACAAAACCTAAGAATATACTTGGATTTCATGCAAAAACATCACGAAGGTCTGAAAAATACCGAATCTGAAGAAATCTGATATTTTCCCTAATGCTCCGCACAGGTAAAACATTACTTCATTAGTCATTACACACAAACAGGCACTAACACACACAACCAGCCCTTCATCCCCACAGTTAAAAATCAAATCATGGAATAAAATGCTGACATAATCTGTGGATTTGCTATCATCCCCCCACTGTGGACGGCAGCACATTTCTGTACTTTTACAAATGATCGAGGGAGCAAGTCTGCAAGCCACAGAGAGAATTCCTTCCGTACAGTGTCTCCTTGTGTTTCAGCTTTGGGTTTGTCTGCCTGAGAAAGAAGCACAGATGACCTGCAGTCCACTTGAAATCTGACATTTACATGCTTGATTTCTGGCCCACCTTATACAAGGTGTCCCTATGACATCATCACACTGTCCTGTCAGGGAGAGTGCAATGCTTTTTATGGTGTTCTGAAGTCTTTGTGATGTCACATTTTCATTGCTCTCATTAATGCAAAAAGTTCAATCAATGAGTTCTTTTAAAAAATGTTCAGTACACAATAAAAATATTAAGGACACATTTTCATTAAAAAGCTATTTTATCTAGCAAATTCAGAAAGTGTCATTGTTCCACTACAATCAAAAATGGATGTTTTGCTCCTTGTTGAGTTTAATTACTTAAAATAAGCAAATGTAGCACAATTGCTACATTTTTGTCACAACCTAGTTTCATTATGAGCAATCGATTTAAATCTGTCAGATGGAAGTTTACTTAATCAATTTGCATTGGGACAATTTACATTTTTTTTTGTCTACCATTACCAGATGTAAATGTTATATCAGATTACCAGCATGCAATGCGCCACAAGTACAAATCATGTATTAATGTCTTAAAAATTTGGGTTGCAGTATTTGCACTGGGGATGTTGTGTTTGTAGTCCCTTTGAGTTTTGAGTCATGTAAGAGGATCAATTTTCATACATACGATTTTTGACTGATGACATCATTGTGGTTTGCATTTTGGATGTTAAGTATGGTGGTATTCTTTGTTGAAATGCTTGTTTTAAAAGTCGGTAAGATGTTATTTTCTTTTGTTGAGACTACAAGTTCACAGTTTGTTACAAATGTTGCAAAAATCTGAAAGTGGTGCAAATGAAGTTGCCTCAGTGTAGTAAAAATGATGACTTTGACTATTTTTTTAAATCTAGATGTGACTAAAGAAATGTGCAACAAGACCTGACAAAATCCATTCAAATAGGTACATTTTTGTAATTTCATGGAAAAGTTTTCCTTAATTTCATTAAGTGCAATGAATGTTTTTATATTTCAAGTGTAGGAGATGTATAACCCCTGACATGTAAACTAGTTCTAATAGTTGTTGATATACGTACACTAACACATTTAATGTAATTTCACACTGAAACTGCTTATGAACATTCAGGAAATGTCTTCCAGAGTGAGATCTGAAGTAATGTTTGTGGTAGAAAAGTACAAATGATTTATTGTGCTGCTAGTTTGTCTGAATGGAGTATTCAGACACAAAACATGCCATGTCTGAGAAAATGTATCCGTTGAGAAATAGTATAAAAATACATTATATTCAATTATATTCCTCTTACAGTTGATTTTGAACTAGTTTCATGCTGGTATAGTTGTCCTCCCCGGCCTCTAGGGGAGGCTACGGTGTTTGCATCAGTGGAGGTGAACATGAGCTTTCTGAAACAACGCTAGCGGGAGACACAGGGAACGTCAGTATAAAGTATTTTCTGATTTGTAGCCTGTCACATGTTCTAGGGAGCACACAGTCTCCCTGACTTGAACTGTTTGAATGTGTATTATACTAACTATCATCTTTCTGATTTCTGATTCAGCATGATGCCTACTCACTGACAAGCGGCATCTCCTATCAGACATTTTTGCATCGGCTCCAGTGTCTTCACCTTCCAATGTGGCTCGTCTGGAAGCATATTGCATCAGCAGCGTTGGAGGCCTGGGTTCAGATAGCATGTTAAAACCAGGAAGCATTTGTGTTGGCATAATCAGTTATGAGCATTATTTGGAGGTTGCATTTTTCCCTCTAACATAAAATGTTTACTCTTCTGATTGTTAGGTTTAGGTTTGGGGTTTGGGATGGGGGGAGCAGTTTATAAAACATGCATTCCTCTTCACTGTACTGCCCAAATCGCTTTTGGCACCCCTCCATGGACATTACACCCAGAAAATGGAGCTCACATGTGCCCAGACGCCCAACAACACTGACCGCTTTGGCCTCTGGGGGCAGTGTTTAAAATTTTGTTAAGCGCAGATGTAACCCGCACAAGAAGAGACAGTCACAATGTCGAATACAAACAGCTTTATTGAACACAAAGCGTGCAACAGTACAAAAAGGGCGAATCCAGTGAAGAATGGTCAGGGTGAGCGTTAGGTCAAAAGCCGGGGAATCAAGATATAAACAGGGGGGCAAATCCGGGAGAGAGTGGTCAGCGAGAGCGGGAGGTCGAAGCCGGGAAACAAGCACAACTAGACGGGACTAGCGGGATGAAAAAACAAGGGAACTAGGGGAACACTAGCGGTGGCAAAGCGAAGGGGTAAACTAGAGCAATAACCAACAGGAGTGAGACGAATGTGCTGTGGTATTTATAGAGGCGAGTGCAGGTGTAAACAATGATGTGGTGATTGGGTCGAGTGCAGGTGTATTTAATGTTCTGGCGATTGGGAGCGGGCATGCGAGCCCGAGGAGGGAGACCAGCTAACGAGCATGAGAGCTCGTTGGAGCAAAACGAGCGTGCAAGCTCGAGGGAGCAAAACGACCGTGGAAGCCCGAGGGAGCAAAACGAGCGTGCGAGCTCGAGGGGGCGGAGCGAAGGAGCGGGGTTCGTGACAGCAGACCGATTTTAGGTCAATCTTCTCTTTTGATTTCACTGTGAGATAAGTCTGCCTGCACAGTCCTGAGACTACTGTAAAAACGGACTAACTCAGGCTTTCCCAAAGATCCAAGCAGAAAAGCAGTATGCGTTGCGATCTCAGAGTTGTCACAAGGGCCGCAGACATTAGTGTGGACAGTCCACTTCAACATTGAGTTTTGTCTTTCAAGTAAACCTAAGTCATGGTGGAGCCACAGTTTGAAGAGAATATTGCCGCGTAAGTAGAGTATGTTGAGCAAGTCAGTATATTTATAGCAACTTGCCAGAATAATAGCACATCCAACATTAGATAACTCTGTCGCCCCATTGAGTATTGAGCTTTGTTAGCGCCATAGAAAAGGACGAACGTTGGCAATACGGCGGTCAAACGTTTGCATCTGTGTATGCGGTCTTGTGTGAAGTATGTATATGGCCTTAATCTCCAAGGCAGGTAAGTATCGCCGTGATAATGTTTGTAATCAAACGAGAGCATCAGATCGCTTGTTAGTCTATTACGTGCAACACAGGTGGATGCAGTATTCTTACACTATTTTTGTGTTAGGGAGACAAACTTACAAAAGAGATTTTGGTTAAAGTTTTGGTATTATTTCAGCACCTTCAGACCTGACAGCTTCCATATGATGCGTTTCAATTCTACTTTTAATCTATATGCTGGTTTGGTAAACTGGCAGTGCTCATAAAATAACGAACTACATAAGTTAAGATGATTTTTGTGACTCTTTTGGGAAACCAAGCCCAAAACATTTAAAAGCAGCCTGAAGTCACTTTAAGCTCATTTCAAAACATTTTCTGTGACGCTCAAGCCAGAAATGCATTCTCTCAGACTCTCGGATAAAAGTAACCAATCTGCTCTTTCATTTGTGGTTAGACAATGTACAATGTTTCAATAAAATCCCATTGTTGACCAAGCAGTTTTTGCCTCTGTGATTGTGGTTGACCAGCGGCATTCATTTATGAGTTCACAACACACAACTCAGTCGCATGTTTATGATGTCATACACACAGACCTACTGTAGGAAAGGCAGTTTATGTATGTATGTTGAGGGTTTTTAAGGACTTTAAGAATTGCTTAACCAGAAAGCCTACACAGACAAGTTAGAGATTGCTCAATTGCAAGCGCTTTTTGACTACTTGACATCTTGAGAAATTAAACTTCTCAGATCGCTCCCTGAAATCAAACGGCTTACTTATAATTGTCTATTCACATTAAACTGGCCAAGGAGAAAGTATTTCAACACTGAAGAAATTGCATTACCTTTAAAACTAAAAAGAAAACAGTACAGGTCCCCTATTTGAAGAATAACACATACAGGCACTTTCTATATAATACACTCTCTCCTGGAGATCATTGTGCTGGCATACAGTTCTGTTATCTGGGCCTATTTTTACAGCAGAACCGCAGTAATTCTCCACTACCGCTGGGAAGTCTGACCCTCCAGAAAAAACTTCAAAGCCCCTGGAATAGACCCTGAACACTGGGATAGAGTTCTGAACTGTTTTGATGGAGTGAGTGAGAGATGAGTTGCTGTGGGCACACGGTGGTCCCAGCCAATCCAACAGATGGATGTATAGATGTCTTAATGAGGGAGAGAGAGAAACTGATCCAGGGGTGACCTTGCGGTGGGCCTAAATTCACAATCCACCCCACTGGCTCCCAAAAATAAGCCACGTCCTGCTTACATAAATGCCTCTGGCCACAACCGCCATAACTCAGGGCTTTCCCAAAACAAGAGCTCATGTGCCGGCAATGTTAGGAAGTGGGTCTGCCTGCCAGCGACCGCTAGGGCTGTCCACCAGCGTCTGCTTACCACATTTTACCCGGAATACAATGCTCCTTTATGTTTGCATGTGGTGGGCAGAGAAAGAAGGAAAAAAGACTTTTACATTTAAAAACACTTTAAAAGCACTTTAACAGATAAGTTAAAAATACTTTTATTTTTTAGACAAGCTAAAAACAAACACATTTTTCTAAATCTCAAAATTGTGAAGTTTATTCGATGCAGACACACAGCATCACCAACTGAACAATACAGTTCTATCTTTACAAAGTGACAATGAAGCAAAACATTCACACATTCACATTTTTCTTAAATTCATACACGTTTCCTGTGATTTTGTGCTCAACTCTGATTATAGGTTCTACCAAAGCAGTAAAAAAAAAGTTTCAAAACATACATTTCTCACTTCAGTGGACAAAAATATAGTTTTCCAAATTGTCTTCCAAAACTACTTTAGCTTGCCCAATTATAACATCTGCAACAGTTCTTCATTTTGCATCACATTTACAATGAATTTGATAAAACACACACACACACACACACACACACACACACACACACACACACACACACACACACACACACACACACATGTTGTGTTTCCATGTTTTATGGGGACTTTCCATAGACATAATGGTTTTTATACTGTACAAACTTTATATTCTATCCCCTAAACCTAACCCTACCCCTAAACCTAACCCTCACAGAAAACTTTCTGCATTTTTACATTTTTAAAAAACATAATTTAGTATGATTTATAAGCTGTTTTCCTCATGGGGACCGACAAAATGTCCCCATAAGGTCAAAAATTTCGGGTTTTACTATCCTTATGGGGACATTTGGTCCCCACAAAGTGATAAATACACGCTCACACACACACACACACACACACACACACACACACACACACACACACACACACACACACACACACACACACACACGTTGTGTTTCCATGTTTTATGGGGACTTTCCATAGACATAATGGTTTTTATACTGTACAAACTTTATATTCTATCCCCTAAACCTAACCCTACCCCTAAACCTAACCCTCACAGAAAACTTTCTGCATTTTTACATTTTCAAAAAACATAATTTAGTATGATTTATAAGCTGTTTTCCTCATGGGGACCAACAAAATGTCCCCACAAGGTCAAAAATTTCGGGTTTTACTATCCTTATGGGGACATTTGGTCCCCACAAAGTGATAAACACACGCTCACACACACACACACACACACATTGGTGAACCAAAGTTTGGGATAATGTACAGATTTTGCTCTAATGGAAAGACATTTGCACTTTTATTCACCAAAGTGGAATTCAGCTGATCACGATGAATAGTTGGGACATTAATAACGTGAAAACATAAAATTACAATGTGAAAAAATTTACTTCTTAAACTACTTCAAAGAGTTCTCATCAAAAAAATCCTCCGTGTGCAGCAATGACAGCTTTGCAGATGCTTGACATTCTAGCTATCCGTTTGTCCAGATATTCAGGTGACCTTTCACCCCACACTTCCTGTAGCACTTGCCATAGATGTGTCTGTCTTGTCGGGCACTTCTCACGCACATTACAGTCTAGCTGATGCCACAAAAGCTCAACGGGGTTAAGATCCATAACACTCTTTTCCAATTATCTGGTGTCCAATGTCTGTGTTTCTTTGCCCACTCGAACCTTTATTTTTGTTTTTCTGTTTCAAAAGGGGCTTTTTCTTTGCAATTCTTCCCATAAGGCCTCCTGAGTCTTCTCTTTACTGTTGTACATGAAACTGGTGTTGAGCAGGTAGAATTCAATGAAGCTGTCAGCGGAGGACATGTGAGGCGTCTATTTCTCAAACTAGAGTCTCTGATGAATTTATCCTCTTGTTTAGTTGCACATCTCTTTCTGTTCTTGTTAAAGTCAGTTGTCCTTTGTCTTTGAAGACTGTAGTATGCACATTTGTATGAAATCTTCAGTTTGTTTTGGCAATTTCAAGCATTGAAATGGGGCCTGTCTAGATTTGATCAAAACATTTTTTTTTTCAAATAGAGATAGTCCTGTTTTTTTACATCAGTAATGTCCTGACTATGCTTTGTGATAAGTTGAATGCCATTTTGGTGAATTAAAGTACCAATTTCCTTCTGCCAGTATATATATTGGAGTATATACTGCATAACATGTTACATACTCTCAAAATATCTAAAAGTATCAATGATGAACAATATTTATCCAGGAAAATTCAGAAAGAAGTCAAAAACATCACAAGTATACTTCGGTTTTCCACATGTCGCTTCTTCTCTCCCGCATAATGTTTGTGACGCAAATTTCGTCATTAGCACAGTATGTGCGGACTGTCCGCACGCAGCCCAGTCTTTCTAGACTATTGGACAGTCTATGCGAAAGTCTGGCCGAGGTTCCTGCAGGGGCAGAGCCAGGAGTTTTTCAAAAGGGTGGCAAGGCAGGAACAAGCGATCAGTCTGTGGTGGCACAGAAATGTTCGGGCAGCATTTTTATATCGTCGGACTGTGGGGGTGGGGTGAGTGCATACAATGACACCCGTGATGGAGAGGTTTGGCAACGTTGGTGTACACACCTGTTAGGTTTGTACATTTGTACAGAGATGATTTCACCTCGAAAGAACTAAATTGTGCCAAATAATCCCCCCACAAAAAAAAGACTAAAATAGTAATTGCGAGTGGGGTGGCCAGGCTTCGGCCCATGGTGGCCCTAGTTCCGCCACTGGGTTTCTGATAACGTTGCAAATTATGTTCTTAATATCATCTTATTTTACAGCACTTTCCAAACCAGCAAGTAAATCACTTTTTTATTAAACTGAGTCATTTCTGTGCAACTACAATCACAAAACAGATTTCCAAAAAAAAAGATAATTGTTTTCAAACAGATTCCAGAAAAATCCCCATTATCCTTTAGTTGTAAGAACACAGATAGTCCCACCGGAAAACTCACATAATTGGTCAAACCAGTGTTTTTGGTTTTACCACTCAAACAAACTAGAATTATCTCTCTGTGAATTCGGAGACAGAAGGTCGAAAGTTCTTGAGCTTAAATCGATCTCTGCCTACCGAAATCTGAATCCCTGCCTCAGTGGCCAAAGCTGGAAGTGTTGTTGAATGTATGGGTGCATGTGAGCTCCAGTTTCTGTATGAAATATCCACAGAGTGGTGCCAAAACTGAGTTGTAAAGGGAGTGGGTTTTTGGTTGTAAATGATGTGACACAGTCAACAGGAATGCACATTTTATTAACCATAAGCCCTAACCCAAACCACAACCCAAAACTTATAATTTTAGGGAAAATGCAACCTATATGTGTGTAAATGTAATCATCGTGCTGAAAGTTGTTGTTGTGATGTGATTTGAGCGAATTAATCCAAGCGCATGTCAAGCATTTGCCATTGAGCTGATTAAAGACTCAAAAGAGCTCGTTAACGGATTTGCCAAGTTTAACTTTCTATCAGTGGCTCATAAATAAAAGCCTTGCATTTAAACACTGCCGAGTTTATTTCATAATGTGAAAAAGGTTCATTTTTGATGATTTTGATGATTTTCTTAAAAAAGGATCACCCAAAAATGAAACATGTGAGTGATTAAATGAGGACAGAATTTTTATTTTGGGTGAACTATCTTCAAGACATATATATATATATAGTTACATCTGAATATCACTTTTATTTGGGATATTAAAAATTTCTACTTTTGTTGTGGTGATTTATGTTGGTTGTTGGTATATCGGAGTAATTTTAACTTTATTCCTATTTAACATTCTGTTGTACTTATTTATGTATGTATTTATTTATTTTTCAGATTTCCATTGCATTTTTATCTGATGTGCTGTCTACTTTATTTAAATCCTTGTATTGCTGTGCAGAAAAAAATACATGTAAAATTCAACAAGTCCCACTTCATCAGACATACGGTTGATTTTTTGTCTCTGCAAAGGTTTTGAGTCTGAATTCACTTCCTAAATGTGGTTCACAACAGAGAAATCAAGCAAGGAATGCCCAACAGGAAATGACAGTGTGAATATTTGTCATTAAGTTTTCTAGATGAGTTGAATTTAAGTCATCATTGTGACTCAACGAGTCAGCAACGTGCTGTCGGTCATCTGTCTACCGGAGAGAAAGTGTGAGAGATTTTGTAATGTGTGTGTGTGTGTGTGTGGGAATGTCATGAGAGTAATCCAGACAGTCTGAAAAAAGTACAGACATGCAAGGGCAGAGGAATGGGAAGAGAGAAAGTGTGTGTGTGTGTGTGTGTGTGTGTGTATGATGGGTGAATCCCTGTCTGTTTGTCTGGGGCTTTTTCTCACAAAAGGAACAAGGAACTGCAATTGCCACACACACACACACACACACAAACACG